>NC_084805.1:29376381-29685548 GCF_963583255.1 Pyrus communis
TAATCGGATTCGGTAACCCGATAGTCCGTTTTCATTCCGACGTAATACCATGTTTTAGTCATACGATTAGCTAGGGTTTTGTGGGAGTTTTCCACCACTCATGAAGCTCAATTCCTTAGGTTCATGGGCATTTGCTGTTGGGTGATTTGGAAGGAGCGATGCAATATTATATATGTTTGCAGAGAGTATTGTCCTCGTCCTGCTGCGAGATCAAATCTTTTGCACCCAAAATGAGTTTATAAACAGGTGTCAATCAATAATTGAGGCCACACCCATTTTGAATGCAAACCATTAGAGAGAGAGAGAGAGAGAGAGAGAGAGAGAGAGAGAGAGAGATTACCAAAATACAAGGGCAGGCCGCAGGCATATCCAACTATGAACTTATAAGCAAAAGTATGTCTACATTGTGCCTTTTAATTATAGAAATCAAGCATATGATCCAGGCAGACACCCTAACTCCACCAAAAGGAGAATACCATACCATGCAATCAATCCGCATCCACCTCTTCTAATTTTAATTGCACCTCCACCAAGGAGCTCCAGCCTCAAAAGTGTACTTCCCATCATCCCATGATATCTGACATGCTTGAAGACCAATAGCAACACCAGGTTCCTTCCCATGCTGTGCACTCCACTCTTCAATCGCTACTTCTTTATCAGTTACATGAGTATAATGCTTCTTATATTTGCCAAAGGGGTTCCGCCCAGGACTTGCCATTTCTGCAACTGCAGCTGGCATGTACATGGAATTGCCTACTATTGGTGCACCAAGCGCTGCCAGTTGTGCTCGAACCTGCATCATCAATGTAGTTATTTCCAAAGAAATTATCATTATCTGACCTTACTTGCAACACAAACTATTAAGAGAATCGTCGATATTCTTTTTAACTCCTAGTTCCTTAGAATCCAATGACATAACTAATGGAAACAGAATACAGTAACCATGTAAGATTCAAGTGATACATTCCTTGTGCCAAAGAACGAGAAGTCAAAGTTTTTAGATATCTAGTTATAAGTCATCTTCCCAAAATCTTGAATTCTAAACTACTGAAAATCTTATTCCTTTTGAAATATTATATGCTTGAAGCAGCAGGACGTCTCCTTTTATTTGAACCAATTTAAAGCCAATATTAATAAGACCATATCTCAAAGATCTCAGAAAAACAACAAATTGAGAAAATGATCACCATCTCGCTCCAAATCAGAGTCCGAAAAGAAAATGAAACTAATTGAATTCATGTATCAGTGTAGATTTTTGCTCGTAACCTGATGAGTCCGCCCAGTCAGAAGGTTGATTTTACACTCATATGCATATTCTTTTGAAGGCCACCCAGAGTCTTCAATACAATATTTCTGTTCCACAACAGAACTTGGCCAGGGAACCTCCTTGCATTCCATGACTTCAAGTTGACACAAACTCCACCGTTCCATGAAATCTGCGTTGCCAATAATTGTTTAGCTTCATACAGGAGTTTACTACTAAGTGTAAAAATTTCACAAAGTGTATTTCTATTCACAAAGTTTGTTTCTTCAACTGTGGTTGTGAAGATGTTACATCAAGTTAAAGAAAGTTTTCTATGGGTGGGCTTCAATTAATTAAAACCTTAAATTGGCTTTTAAAAACATTTATAAAAACCGAAAGGACAAGACATAATCCTGAAATTACGTCAAACAACAGTCATGTCCTGTCTATTTGAATCATCCCACCAAATGCCCGTCGTGAGAAATAATGGTTTTTAGTTCAGCATACGAGCAGCACACACTGAAGGTGTCATTTCAGCTCCAAATAGGAAACAGAAAGAAAAGATATTGGCAAAACAATGTAGTGAGGATGTAAATCCCTCAAGGCACTTGACACATTCAAAGTGCAACTCCTCAAACACCAAACTAGTTTCTATGCAGTGCTTCACATAGACTATTACCTTCTGAAGTGAGTCTTGGAGCCATGTTAATTGGACGCATGTAGTGAGTAATTGTTCCAATTGGCACAGGGGCAGCGGCAAGAGCAAGATAATGCTTCTTCACCTTTTTCTCCTGGGTGAAAGAAAAGATAAATAAACTTAATGACCTAAAGAAAACAAACTCCGTGTTGGAGGGAAGTAATAAGGAACCCCGCAGCTTCTGAGTTATCACACTCTGCCCTCCCCCTCCCAGTAATTATGGCTATCAAAATTATGTATGCCAAAGCATGAAATTGCAAAACTTACTCTGATTTTTCCGTGAAAAACTGAGCAATACTCCTTGGTTCTAGCTAAGACAACACTGCATGTGAGTGAGTAGCATTACCCTCTCTGTCTCGAGTCTCAACAACAAGAAAAACAACAAACTAGTATAATAGAACATACCATCCTTCTTTACAATTATCAATCTGATGTGTAGTCATCAGGGACGTTGTTAGACCCAAGGCACGAGTGGCAAAGGTTGCACAACTTTCTTCAATGTTGTCTGTAGTTCCTCCTACCTGGACAAAAATTGTTATCCAATCATAGTTGATGTAAGCAACTAATTAACTACTCAAAAAAACATTTGATAGTGCCAGATAACAGATATCGAAATGTGTCTGTAATGATACGTACTGTTGTACCAGCAGGTTTGTCCAAAACCACGAATTCATCAGTTACAGCTACAATTCTTGATTTCCAGTCAATTTCATAGCACCTGATCAAAATTTGATGTGAACAAGAATAACACTAGTAAGGACGCGTAAAACATTGTGTTTTACCTAGGAAAACGCTTTGGGTGTACATGAACATGTAAGTAGGTTCCAGTTTCAACAAATTGGTCTGGATGTGTTATGGGGAAAGTCTTCTGTGCTTCTCTTACAGTTTTTCCTTTGATGGAAGTTCTATCTTTTAGTACTGATGGTGCTGTAACTTCTTTAAATGCCCTCATCTGCTCTTGGGTTGCAGTTGGAGGAGGCCGTGGACAGACAAGGGCATAATATACAGCTCCAAAATGGATGAGATCTGCAACAAACCTTCAAAGAATGAAATTTTTTTTTTCTATTTATCAACTCAAACTTGATAATGACGGAAATCATATGCCATACATCAACAAAAAAACAGTGAGAAGACAAAAGGAGCAGCACTCACTGAAGAGGAAGATCCAGAACTTTGCAGATATATTCTAGAACAGGCCCCCCTTCTGAAACAACCAAGTGCTCAATTCTTGGTGGTCCGTTGTCTGAGGGACATGGAAGCAACCGAGTATATTCAGGGTAGCTGAAAGAAGATATGATATCAAAGTCAGCAAACCATAGAACACAAAATGGCAGAAACTCTATGTAACATTTTGTTGTTGGCGACAATTATATCGACACATTATCCATCACAATGTTCAAAATTATAAAACTCTAAAACGATAGAGATTCAAATTTTCATTTCCAGATTCTTTTGCTCTGCTCGTTTTCTCAGTAACCAAACAAAGTGCTTCCGAATTCTACCAGTTTAATCCAAGCCTCACTTTCAACAAATAGATACTAACAATTAAAAGCCAAAATCTCAGAGCTTCCATTTCCATTACAAAGAAAGAATTTGGTATTCTAAAACGATAAAGATTCAAAATTTCCAATCCACATCTTAATCTCTGATCATTTTCTCGGTTACCAAATAAACTGCTTCCAAGTTCGACCTTCATTCGAACTCTCACTTTCAACAAATAAATACCAACAATTAAGCCAAAATCTCAGAAACCCAAAAACAAAAACAAACAAAAAAGCATCAAAGTCGGAAAATTTAAGGTACCCATTTGCAGAAGAAACGGTAGTTGGCTGCGAAACATCTTGTTTCAGGGACTGACGTGCAGATTTTCGTTATTCGAACTCCGAGAAAACCATGCCACCTTAACGTGCCTGTAGCTGTTGGAGTGTTCACTGTGAGCAACGTGGGTGAGTGCTAACGTGCGCACAAGGGCCGCCGGCGCACTGAAACTCCGGCAGCCGTTGGCCAACATTGAGGAGAAGCTCACCGGCGCCATCTTCTTCCTCCGGAGGCTGAAGCTGGATAGTACAAGATGCTATTTGAGTTGATTTTTGAGGTGAGGTTTAACTCAGATTTTGATTTAGCCGGGTTGTGGGTCGGGTTTTTACAGAGCAATGGACCGCGTCCAAAAGCGTTATCCAAGCTCGATCGAGTCCACTAGTGATTGGGCCTCTGTTACCCAACTACCCTTGAGTTGGGCCCGATGCAGTTCTTAGACTTTTTTTTTTTTGGAAATTTTAATTAAAAGCTTCCGTACTGTTCATTTTAACGAAAAACTATATTTTTACACTAAAAAGTCAATCTTAGTACTATTCACTTTACTCTTTATTTTGTCCTTATCGTTAAAACTCAAAGTTTTCAAGCCATTTTCATTAGTTTTTCTTTTTATTTTTCTACCCTCTAAGAGGTTGTTTAGAAGTGTATTTAAAATAACTGAAAGCGTTGTTAATGAAAATATCTTTGGGGTCCAAAAGTATTTGAAATGTTTCCAGCAAAAAATACCATGAAATCTTTCAAGAGCTTTTCCAAGATTCACTTGCAGTTTAACTACCGATTGGTTCTAAAAATATTTTCATCAAAAACGCTTTTAATTATTTTAAAAATATTTCCAAATGAGCTCTAGGTTGAGAAGTTATTGTGTGCGGACAACTATATACACTAAAATAATAAAAACTAAATACGTTAATCGATACTTAATTAATAATCCAATAATCTACAATGACATTATTTGATTAGTAAATTTAGTTGAAAAAATTTGATCGTCCAAATATTATTCAAAGAATAAATATCGAACTGAATTAGTCTGGACTAATGAAAAGTTACCGAAGCGAAAAACATTATGGGCTTTGTCTTCTTTGTACCGTCAGCAATCAGCGTTGACTTGGCTTGCTTCTCATGTCATTGACACAGCTCAGATGTAGAATTTCTACTGCTTGAAGCTATAGAGGTCCAGGCAGCTAAATGCAATATAAGAACAAAAAGAACAGAGTTATCAATGGAGGACTGGCTGTCAATGCCAAAGGTGGAACTTCACGCTCACCTCAACGGATCCGTCAGAGACTCCACTTTACTGTTACTTCTCTCTCTCTCTCTCTCTCTCTCTCGCTTTGTTTTCAGGAAACACAATCTAATCTCTGGTGTTTTGTTTTGTGTGCAGAGAACTTGCTAGTGTTTTGGGTGAGAAGGGTTTATATAGTTGCTAGTGTTTTGTTCTCTCTCTCTCTCTCTCTCCCTTTCTCCCTCTCTCTCTCCCTCACAGTTCTGACGTTGGCAGTCAGAAGAATTCTTCACTTATAAACCATACATGTAGCGGAAGTGCAAGAAAAAATATTTATGTTAGGCTTCTTTTGAGCATTGACCGCCGGGAAACCGGAGGCTGCAATGGAAACTGTATGTGATGAAACGTACTATGAAGAAATGTGTCTGTAATGATACATACTGTTGTACCAGCAGGTTTGTCCAAAACCACGAATTCATCAGTTACAGCTACAATTCTTGATTTCCAGTCAATTTCGTAGCACCTGATCAAAATTTTGATGTGAACAAGAATAACACTAGTATAAATTATAACAAGGACCTGTAAAACAATGCAGGGAGGCAACCATCCGAGTTTCGATCGCTACATTTCTCTTGGGACCCAAGGAAGAAGCAGTTGAAGCTCTTCCAGAATTTGATCAGAGCACCCTCGACTCTATGTCCCTTTTACTTATGAAGATTATAGAAAGCTCAGACCATCCACAAAAATGAGAGCTGGTGAAGCCCTTGAACTAGTACGCCCCCCATCCGAACAAGAAACTAGTTTGTTATGTCATTCAATTTTCGACAGTGAGAGACTCCATTCTGTTTTTGGCAAAACCTCCTCTTGCTTCGACATCACAATAACAAAATTATCTACTTCATTGATTACTGCTTGGTTTCGGTTTTCCTTGTTTGAGTTTTTATTTTTGTGCTTTTAATTTCTTGTTCAATTGCAAGGGGCAGCTCAAATGGACGATAACAATGTTTATTCCTGCAATCGAGGTTTTGTGTCCAAATACCTTTTTTTTTCGACTGAAATCTCTGTCCTTCCTCTCACTTTCTCAGAACAGGTTCGGAACTCACAAGCTTGGAAAGATTAGACCTCCCAAGAAATCAGGCGGAATCCCATTTACACTGTCAAGTTTTTCCTTTCTTGTCTTCATCATTTACTGCAGCATACAATGATCTGCACAACATTATGGACTCCTCTGTATATCAACCTATAAATTAACCTTAAAGAAAAACAATTTAACAGAAATATTGTATGCTGCACAACATTATGGACTCCTCTGTATATCAAACATTTGGACTTTTAATTAAAGAAAAAAAAAAGGGTAAAGTACAAAAAACTACCTCAATTATTGGTGTCACGACATTTTTATACCTTATCTTTTAAAATTGACAATGGCATACCTTATCTTATGAATTTGTGCCATTGTTATACCTTCCGTTAACTTGGCATGAATTTTTCAGTTAAATGCTGACGTGGCTTGATACAGGGTCCATTTTCTATTAAAAAATAAAAAAAATCATTTAATATTTTTTAAATATTAAAATAATAAAAAAAAGTTATAAAAAAAATTTTAAAAATACCAAAACTTAGTTCGTCCCCTTCCCCCCTTCAAACCTTCGCCAGGCTGATTTTGAAGGTTGAGAACCTGGACGCGGAGAAAATGGGGGGAATGGGTGTGGAGGGGAGAGGGTGGGTGCCGGGGAGGGGGGGGACGAACGAACTGGGTTTCTTTTTTTCTTTTTTTTTTCCTTCTCTCTCTTCTTCTTCTTTTTCTTCTTCTGTAGGTTGGGTGGGGGGATTGGGTTTTTTTTTTTTTTTGGGTTGCAGGTAGTGAGTGCAGGTTTAGGGAAGACGGGAGGGGGGAAGAAAGGAAGGGGGGGTCGGGGAAAATCGCAAGTGAGGGGCGGAAGATAAATTGGTTTTTTTTTTTTTTTTTTTCTTCTTCTTCTTCTTTTTTCTGGGTTGCAGGAAGGGCGCTGGAAGAGGAAGATGGGAGAGAAGAGAGAGACCGGAGGGGGTGGGTGGGGGAAAGGGGACGCGAGGGTTTTTATTTTTATTTTTTTACTTTTCTTTATTATTTTAATATTTAAAAATTATTAATTAATTTTTTTTTAGTTTTTAATAATATTTTATTAATTTTTTTAATAGAAAATGGGTCCTGATCAAGTCACGTCAGCATTTAACTGAAAAATAAACGGTCAAGCTAACGGAAGATATAACATTGGCACAAATTCTAAATATGAGATATGACATTGTCAATTTTAAAAAATGAGATATTAAAGTGTCATGAAACCAATAGTTGAAGTAGTTTTTTGTACTTTACCCAAAAAAAATTAACAGAAATATTTTATGCGGCAGGCATGCTTACTGATACTTTTTTTTTGTATCGAACTGCAGTTGGTGAGTGTGGGTTTGGTTCATTTGGAGCAATGATCAATGGTGGGGATGTCTCAGGTGCCTCTGACCTTTATCGCAATGGTGTTTGATGTGGTACTTGTTACCAGGTGAGAATGCACGATTCTAAGCACGAAGATATGAGTATATGTGTGCACGCGCACGGGTTATTTGTTTCTGGTCATGTATACTATTTAGTTTTGCTTAATGGTTCATTAGGTGAGGTGCACCAACAGTGCCCGTTGCTCAAAAAAACCGCACAGATTTCATCCTGATCGCAAACAAGCATTTGGTCGGATGGCTGTAACTACTAAGGCAGCTGCTTCTCTGTTTCCTCTTGGTATCGTTGACACGGAATACAGACGGTAAGAGCATATAAGTCTTGAAAGCAACTTTGAGAAACTTCATGATTAATTTCTACTTCAGATTTTGTGATAAATTTTTCATGACTAAAAACTGACTCAGGTAGCTCTATCTGTCTCTCTTCACAAAACAGTGTTGCATGCAGCTATCCAAACAAAAATATTACGATCAAGATTGAAGAGAATCGTAATTATCTTCATATATTTAGCTTTTGCAATATTGTACCAGCAACGGAAGAAAAATACCACAGCTATCCAGCTATGTGAGGTACATTATATGCTCTTTTATTATTACTTACAAACTTGTGCTTAATTTCTTCCGTCAATATTTATGAACCAACCAACCCACAAATGTGGATTACGATAGCTAGTTGGTCAGGGTAGTGTGCCCGGCTCTTTCATTGCTCAGCTCTTTGCAAGCAATTGTTTTTTCTTCAAAAGGAAACAAAAGTTAAGTTAGACCTATAGTTATACACCAAATAAAATATATACCAAGGAGCAGCGTATGAATTCAGTCAAGTTGATATCTTTTAGCTAAACTCTCGTTCTTGTATCTGTTGAATTTATTTGCTTTATTCTTATGTTACCCTCATCATGACATATTAATTGCATTAATATAAAAACTTTGCAGACAAACAACTTTGTATGCAAAGTATTAGACAGGAGTTGTGGAGCAGTTTGGACAACAACGTCGTAAGAAGAATGTTAATTAGTAATGATGATGGTGATGAGAATTGAGTTCTTCCTCACAATAAGTCTGGCTTAACTTTTAAAAACAATGAGTATAAAAAAAAATTAGAGTATTTTAAGTGTTTGGTAAACACTTTAAATCAATTTTTATTTTCAAAGTTATGCGTGAAAAAACAGTTAAAAATTAGAAGCTGGAAATAGCAGCTTCAACAAAACAACTTATTTTGGTAAAACACGAGTAAACAGTAAAAAATAAAAGAACTTTTCAAATTTTCAATCCTACCTTCTTTCTCTCTATCATCAGTCGTACCCTCCTCTTCTACCTCTATCATCAGTCGTAGACATTTTGAATGCTTTCAAAACTCAATTTTTGTTTTGAAAATTATATAAACCGTTGTTTCTTTCTCTATATTTTGGTCTTTCGTGCATGAGATCAATTTATATAGAGAGATGAAATAAAAATTGTGGGGCTAAATAATTTAGGGGCTTGAAAAGGAATTATAGCAGAAGAAAACAAAAAGGACAAAGTCAAAACGTACAAATCACAACGGAACAAATTTCTGTCTATTGACTTGATCTTTATCTTTATTCAAAGAAGAAATCCCATGTTTAAGGTGATCTTGATCTCCGTTCGGAGAAGTAATCCCATCTTTAAGCTGAGAAGTTTTCTCACGTTTCTTTTTGTGGAGGAGAATGCTCCTTGTCAAATCATAGGTTAATAATAATTTATAAGGTTAGTAACAATTTACGTTTTATATTTAATGTTTATAATAAACTAAAATATAAATATGTTTAAAATATTTAAATAAAAACATATTTACTCCAATAATAACATACCACGACACTGAAAAGTTGGACAAATATATGACTCAGGAGTTGAAGTGGATTAATGTTTTCCTTTGCAAATGGGAATGTACACACACACACACACACTCTTATGTACAATACAAAAAGTTGCTGCTATATATATACATATATTTGTGCTGCCAAATTATTATGAAAAACGCTATTGATAGAGAAATTTTTTATTATGCCTAGAATACAATTAGCATATCATGTGTTATTATATAAATGCAAGAAAAATTTATTTTTTAAGTTGTTAATTTTTTAACACAAGTATCTCACCACTTGCATAGCTAGTGATACGTGGTGTACCACTCCATGTTCCGAACATATTGAAAAATATCTCCTATTAATGATACGATTTTTACTTAAAGATGCATGGTCCACATTCCAATGAATTATAAACATTATCTAACAGTATATGTCACGTCAACATTTTATATTATTATTTATCTTTGTCTTATTATCTTTATAAAAATATATATATATAAAATGTTGACATGGTTTAACCGTGATCATACAAAACATGAGGATACGGAAAATGGAAGGGCAGAAAATCATTGTCCCTTAAAAAAAAAAACAGTCTAAGCCGCAATATACGTACATATTGAGATTGGCCAACTGAAACTTTTTCAAGATTTGGATCTTAGTGTCACCAAATTCTAACATTCCAAACCAAAATATCAAACCTCCCTCTCAATCCCATTCGCTTGAAAAAACGTTACCATAGACCGGATTTGTCCAATGGAGTCCGGATTTGTTTTTCAATTTTTTTCAGGAAGTGCTTCTTAATAACTCAGATGTTGAACCCATACTTCTGGGTGACGAAAGCCTCTTTTCAGGACACTTCCCGATGACAAGCCTTTGGCTCACACATGCCCATAACCGTGTGGTCTGATACTATGTTGGAATTTTTAGATCGACGAGCCCGAGGACCCCACTCTAACGAGACCAATAGAGTCTCCAACTTGGTAATTACCACTTACCAAATTCGTCAAGTGTGGTTTTATCACAAAAAAACATCAATATTATTTAGAGTATGGTAATTATATTTAAACCCATTATTTTCTTTGCCCCACCGATGTGGGATAGATAACAACTTCCAGAAACGGAAAGGGAGATCCCTTCCTCCTAATCCACCAAATCAGCGATCCGTGCCGTTGAAAATTGATTCAACGACTGAAATTATTTTAACTTTTAAAGTGAGCCTTATTTGTAGCCGTTGGATTAAATTCTAAAAGCACGGATCTCCTAATTTGGTAGATATGGAATAAGGGATCCGGAGAGGATCCTCCTGCATAAACGGCCGTGCATATACGACGATGTGATATGTTTGCAATTTCTCCAAATATGCACCTGCTCCGGATCCCTTTAAACGGCCGTTCATATACGACGATGTGATATGTTTGCAATTTCTACAAATATGCACCTTCCAGCAGCGCATAATTCTGTGTTCCGATGTTGTTTCTACATCTTTTTGTCTATAAAAGCAGTATACACCTTTGAGCAATCTAATATACTTGTATGCCCCTTTCAACAAGAACCATGGCGGTGCAGCCTAATCATCTAACTAAATCATATGTCCTCCCACTTTTCATCTTGTTTACCACAAGCGGTATTTCTACAACCCATGCTGCTTGCAGCAAAATGGACCAACAGTCTCTTTTTTCTTCATTTGATATCGCTTCTTCTAGTTTAAACTGGTCTTCCAGCGATTGTTGTCGATGGGAGGGCATCACTTGTGATATGGCTGGTAGAGTCACCCATCTGTTGTTGCCCTCCAAACGCCTCAAAGGAGTCATTTCTCCATCTCTTGGAAATCTCACGCATCTCACCCACCTCAATCTCTCCCATAATATACTTTCTGGTCGCCTGGAAGCTGGATTCTTCCTGTCCTTGGGTCGCCTTCAGATCCTTGATTTGAGCTACAACCTTCTCTCTGGAGAACTACCGCTATCTCCACCGCCAAGTTGTATCCGAATAGTGGATTTGTCCAGCAATCAATTCAACGGAACCACTCCAACATCGTTCCTCCAGCGTGCATGGAATTTGAGACATTTAAATGTCAGCAACAATCTCCTTGAGGGCCAAATACCATCTTTCAACTGTTCTTATTCTCCTTGTGTTAGAAGCTTGGATTTCTCCCACAATGGTTTCAGTGGCATAATTCCCCTTGGACTTGGTAACTGTTCAAAATTGGAGCTCTTTCGTGCAGGCTTCAATAACCTTTCGGGGACACTTCCAAGTGATATTCACAATGCTAGAGCACTTGAAGAAATTTCGTTGCCTTCCAATAAGCTTTCCGGGGCCATTGGTGAGAACATTGCCAATCTTACCAACCTCGCAATCTTGGATCTCTACTCTAATCAGCTGAGTGGCACACTTCCTCTTCATATTGGGAAGCTCTCCAGATTGAAGCTCCTAATCCTCCATTTCAACAATCTAGAGGGTTTTCTGCCTCCGTCTTTGATGAATTGCTCAAGCCTTACAGAACTGAATCTAGGATTCAACCAGTTGGAAGGAGATCTCTCTGTGCTTAATTTCTCCAAACTTACTCATCTTATTAAACTTGACCTAATGCGTAATCACTTCACGGGTCCCTTGCCAATAGACGTTTACTCATGCAAGTCCTTGATAGCACTCCGACTGAGTGCAAATGATCTAGAGGGACAATTACAACATGAAATTCTTTCTTTGAAATCCTTGTCATTCCTTGCGCTTGCTTACAACAGATTGACCAATGTCACAGGGGCAATGAAGATATTGAAGGATTGCAAAAGTTTAAGGGTACTCATTTTGACAAATAATTTTCTAGGTGAAGAAATGCCAGATGGTGATCTCATGGTTGATTCATCTGGGTTCCAAAATCTCAGCATGCTCAGTATGTCAGGGTGCCAACTGACAGGAAAAGTACCTGTATGGCTGTCGAAGCTCGAGAAATTGGTAGTTCTGGACCTGTCTTCTAACGGATTCACGGGACCAATACCTGGTTGGTTGGGGACTCTTCCAAGTCTTTCCCATATATACTTGGATAATAACTTCATTTCAGGTGAATTTCCAAAGGAGCTTTGCAGACTACAAGCCCTCAGGTCGGAAAAGGCTGCAACTCAAACAGGTCACAACGACTTAGAGTTGCCTGTCTACTACAGCTTTACTGGGGCAACTATTTTACAGTACAAGAATTTCTCCAACATGGAGGCAAGAATCAGCCTCAGGAACAACAGTCTAAGTGGCAATATACCCCGCGATATTGGGAAATTGCTACTTCTCCAAAACCTGGATATGAGTTTTAACAAATTCTCTGGCAACATTCCACACGAAATCTCGAAACTCCGAAACTTGGAGATGTTAGACCTCTCAGGAAACCGTCTTTTTGGTGAAATCCCAGCATCACTATCAAATCTTAATTTCTTGTCTTCATTTAGTGTTGCCTACAATAACCTCCAAGGCCAAATACCGTTAGGCACTCAGCTCCAAGGCTTCAATGCTACTGCCTTTGAGGGTAACCCGGGACTTTGCGGTTCCCCGCTTCCAAATAAGTGCCCGAAGAAGAGTCCAGGTGATAGTGATACGACTAAGGACCGGGAAGATGTACACGACTCTGGGAATGGAATTCCATGGCTTCAAATTTCAGTATCTCTTGGTTTCATTGTAGGGTTTTGGGGAGTTTGTGGCCCTTTAGCTTTGAGCAGGTCATGGCGATATGCATATTTCGAGTTTTTCTCCAATGTTGTAGATCACTTTATGCGTTAATCAAGTGTACTTTTCTTTGAGAAATAAAAGACTTATTTATAGTACACATTACTGCTGCTATGCTGCATCACAACAATCCAAGATATATAACAGCGTTTGATAACTATTTTGTTTTCAGCTTTCAGTTCTTGTTTTCACTTTTTCGAAAACTGAAATTGGTCTGGATGTGTTATGCGGAAAGTCTTCTGTGCTTCTCTTACAGTTTTTCCTTTGATGGCAGCTCTATCTTTTAGTACTGATGGTGCTGTAACTTATGTAAATACCCTCATCTGCTCTGGGGTTGCAGTTGGAGGAGGCCGTGGACAGACAAGGGCATAATATACAGCTCCAAAATGGATGAGATCTGCAACAAACCTTCAAAGAATGAAATTTTTTTTCTATTAATCAACTCGAACTTGATAACGACGGAAATCATATGCCATACATCAACAAAAAAACAATTAGAAGACAAAAGGAGCAGCACTCACTGAAGAGGAAGATCCAGAACTTTGCAGATATATTCTAGTACAGGCCCCCCTTCTGAAACAACCAAGTGCTCGATTCTTGGTGATCCATTGTCTGAGGGACATGGAAGCAACCGAGTATATTCAGGGTAGCTGAAAGAAGATATGATATCAAAGTCGGCAAACCATAGAACACCAAATGGCAGAAACTCTATGTAACATTTTGTTGTTGGCGACAATTATATCGACACATTATCCATTACAACGATCAAAATTGTAAAACTCTAAAACGATAGAGATTCAAATTTTCATTTCCAGATTCTTTTGCTTTGCTCATTTTCTCAGTAACCAAACAAACTGCTTCCCAATTCGACCAGTTTAATCCAATCCTCACTTTCAACAAATAGATATTAACAATTAAGCCAAAATCTCAGAGCTTCCATTTCCATTTCAAAGAAAGAATTTGGTATTCTAAAACAATAAAGATTCAAATTTTCCATTCCACATTCTTAATCTCTGATCATTTTCTCGGTTACCAAACAAACTGCTTCCAAGTTCGACCTTTATTCGAACTCTCACTTTCAACAAATAAATACCAACAATTAAGCCAAAATCTCAGAAACCCAAAAACAAAAACAAACAAAAAAGCATCAAAGTCAAAATTTAAGGTACCCATTTACAGAAGAAACGGTAGTTGGCTGCGAAACATCTTGTTTCAGGGACTGACGTGCAGATTTTCGTTTATTCGAACTCCGAGAAAACCATGCCACTTTAACGTGCCTGTAGCTGTTGGAGTGTTCACTAAGAGCAACGTGGGTGAGTGCTAACGTGCGCACAAGGGCCGCAGGCGCACTGAAACTCCGGCAGCCGTTGGCCAACATTGAGGAGAAGCTCATCGGCCCCATCTTCTTCCTCCGGAGGCCGAAGCTGGATGGTACAAGCTGCTATTTGAGGTGAGGTTTAACTGAGATTTTGATTTCTAAAAGCCGGGTTGTGGGTCGGGTTTTTACAGAGTAATGGACCGGGTCCATGAAACATTATCCAAGCTCGATCCAGTCCACTAATGATTGGGCCTGCGCTACCACTACCCTTGAGTTGGGCCCGATGAAGTTCTTAGGCTTTTTTTCTACCTATAGGTGCTCGTTTAGAAGTGTATTTAAAATAACTGAAAGTACTTTTAGTGAAGATATATTTGGGATCCAAAAGCATTTGAAGCAATTCCTGCAAAAAACACCATGAAATCCTTCAAGTGATTTTCCAAGATTCACTTGCAGTTTAACTAATGATTGGTTCCAAAAATAATTTCACCAAAAACGTTTTTAACCATTTTAAAAGTACTTCTAAACGAGATCTAGATTAAGAAGTTCTTGTGTGTGGACAACTGTATGCACTAAAACAATAAGAATAATGTTAGAGAGTCTAAATTTTGAAACCAACTTTGCAAACTAAATAAGAATCAAATACGTTAATCGACACTTAATTAATAATCTAATAATCTATAACCACATTAGTAAATTTAGTTGAAAAGATTTGATCTCCTTAACATTAACCAAACAATAAATATAAAACTGAATTAGCCCGGATTATTAAAACCAAATGATGCGTCACCAATAATAATCAAACACGTTAATCGATACTTAATTAATAATTTAATAATCTACAACCACATTATCTGATGAATAAATTTAGTTGAAAAATTTTAATTTCCTTTAACATTATCCAAACAATAATTATAAAACTGAATTAGTCGGACTATTAAAAAGTTACCGAAACAAAAAACATTATGGGCTTTGTCTTCTTTCTACCGTCAGCAATCAGCATCGACGTTGGCTTGCTTATCATGTCATTGACACAGCTCAGATGGGGATTTTCTACTGCTTGAAGCTGTAGAGGTCCAGGCAGCTAAAAGCAAGATAAGAACAAAAAGAAACAGAGTTAACAATGGAGGACTGGCTGTCAATGCCAAAGGTGGAACTTCACGCTCACCTCAACGGATCCGTCAGAGACTCCACTTTACTGTTACTTATCTTTCCTCTCTCTCTCTCTCTCTCTCGCTTTATTTTCAGGAAACACAATCTAATCTCTGGTGTTTTGTTTTGTTTTGTGTGCAGAGAACTTGCTAGTGTTTTGGGTGAGAAGGGTGTCATAGTTTTCTCAGATGTGGAGCACGTTATTCGGAAAAGTATGCCCTTTTTCTCTTTCTTGCTTGTTTTCTGTTTGGTTGCTGGGAAAATGTAGGGTCAAGAAGGAAAATTTAGTCTTACGATTCTTACCCATCTTAAATTTTACATTTTTCATGCCTTGTATTTCTAAATCCTCAACCGAATTGTCCGCATTGCGTGTCAATTAATGATGTTTAGTGATTTTAGCAGATGAGGGTTAGGTCAGTTGGGCAGGGATTCCCGCTCGCTTGCACCTGAGTTCGAATCTCTGTTACTGTAGTTTAGAATAATTCCTGTCGATCAGAGTAGTTTGAAATTTTTTCAGTTGATTTGTACTAGGACATGTGTTTTTTGAACAATGTAATTTCAATTCTTTCTTGAATCCTAACATTGGAAATATGTCTGTTCTTGCACTCAGATGACCGTTCTTTAACCGAAGTGTTCAGGTTGTTTGACTTGATCCACATTCTTACAACTGACCACAAAGTTATCACAAGAATTACGAAAGAAGTATGATAAACTTTCGAATTTGGTTTGTCTTTACTTCCAACAATTCCATGTCGATACTTGTTACTACATTTTCCCCCACAGGTTATTGAAGATTTTGCTTCTGAGAATGTTGTGTATCTGGAGCTAAGAACAACTCCGAAGGTGGTTTTCTAAAATTAGCCGACTGCGTGAAGTATTCATACTAAAATGACTTATGTCATACATTTCATTGATACGATATTGATGTGTTTCATTCTGTGTAGAATAATGCGTCGATAGGAATGAGCAAGCGCTCTTACTTGGGAGCAGTACTGGAGGGTATAAAGGCAGTCACTGCAGTTGATGTCGCTTTTAGGCCTCACAGTTCTGATGTTGGCAGTCAGAAGAATTCTTCACTTATAAACCATACATGTAGCGGAAGTGCAAGAAAAAAGATTTATGTTAGGATTCTTTTGAGCATTGACCGCCGGGAAACCACAGAGGCTGCAATGGAAACTGTAATGTGATGAAATGTATTATGAAGAAATATTTGAGCACATGCATTTTTTTTAAGTTTGACTAGTTTTGTCATTTACTGTAGGTGAAGCTTGCTCTGGAAATGAGAGATTTAGGGGTAGTTGGTATTGACCTTTCTGGAAACCCGATTGTGGGAGAATGGTACTTAAAACAGTATCCTGAGTTTGTTGCAGAAGACTGTTTCATTTAACCCGACTGTGGTACATGTATTTATATGTGTATTATATTGTTTCTGTGGCAGGGTTACATTTTTTCCAGCCTTAAAATTTGCTAGAGAGCAGGGTCTTTATGTAACCCTTCATTGTGGAGAGGTGCGTTTGTTCTTCTAATGCCTGCAGCGTCTGCCTTTATGATCACCCTTACTTGTTTTTTTCTTTAAGTGCTTGTAGGTGCCTAATCCAAAGGAGATACGAGCGATGCTAGATTTTCAACCACAGAGGATTGGCCATGCCTGTTGCTTCGAGGAAGAGGAATGGAAGACTTTGAAATCTTTAAGTATTCCGGTGAGATAATTGTGCAATCAGTCATTATGTTGTATATAACTTTCCTTACCACGGAATTCTAGATATTTGTCTTTCTGACTGCCATAGGATGGATGCCAAGGAGACGTCCAAAATATGATTCGGTCTGGTGTTTCTGGCAGTTCGATCAGAATATCCTTATGACGATTCATAATTGGGATTTAAACATCAATGCTAAGTTCTTATTTCCAAATAGGGTACTGAGTTTTTGGTCAGTTCCATCTTTGCTTATAAACACATGAGCAGAAAAAGTAGATACAACTTTTAGTTTTCTCGTTTTTTATGTTCGTTGTTGTAACTTTTACGTTGTTTCCTTAAAATTGTTGACAGTTTGAGACTTTTAGTAGGTTAGAATAGCTAACTTCTTTGTATCATCATCATTGTTTGTGTTTCAGGTTGAGATTTGTTTGACGTCCAACATTAGGACTAATACAATTCCGTCACTTGACGTACATCATTTTGGTTAGGCTTTCTGCTTCCATTTATCGTGGCTTAATTATCTGAAATCAGAAATACTTTAAAAATATTGTTAAATTTTCCTTCTCCTAAACAAACCTCTTTTGTTTGGTGATGCAGCTGATCTGTATAATGCAAAACATCCTTTAGTCATCTGCACAGATGATTCCGGGGTGTTCTCTACTAGTCTTTCCAACGAGTACAACCTCGCTGCAGCTGCGTTTGGTAGGTCTGACTTCATTGGATCGTGTAACGTGAATTAAACTGATGGCTGATAAACGCTGCTTGTTTGTTTTCTTGACTTCTTAGGACTTGGAAAGAGGGAACTATTTCAACTAGCAAGAAATTCAATCGACTTTGTATTTGCTGATGATGGAGTGAAGAGAGAATTGAAGGAAATCGTCAATTCCGCTGAAAAGAAGCTAGATCTATGAATTACCATTGCAGTTACAAGGCATGTGTAACTGCACGTAGTATAGTTGCTGGCAGTCCCTAGAACTACTCATTTCCGCCAGCAAAATTTGTTTCTCAACTGCAGCCGGACGCCAACTGATGCGCCGGAATTCAACATTGCAGATTTCTTATCTAGTTATTAGAATGTCCTAGTGTAGTCAGAAGTAGCTGGTAGATTTACAATGGTTCATCTTTGCTTTGAATGAATTTACAATCTTGATTGAATATAACGAATTTCGTGACGGAACTTTCGTACAAGTGAATTTGTTTCTCATGTTTGAAAATGGCGTTTCGGGTCGCCATAGGAACAAAAATTGCAGAGCCATGGGAAATGAATTGAAGAGCAGGTGAGTATTGAATTTCTATGGTGCTTTTTCCATTTTACCATGTGGACATGCTTTTTCTCCCTTAAGAAAGCAACTTTAGGTGCATGAAAAACTCAAGGCATACTAGTCAAATAAGAAAGCAACGAGGAGTGACGAGATGAATTGCGTCGTGATTAATACATACATGTGTGAACGACTATGAACAGGATTGTTCTATACTTACAACATAAAGCAAGTGCCGAGCAGTGTTCTCTCCTGTCTACAACCAAGTTCAAAAGTTCAAATTCTCACCTCATCGGATATTTAAAATAAAAAAAAAAAAAAAAAAAAAAAAGACAAGAAACAAGGCAAGGTACGACGTCGTTTGACAATGAAGAAGAATATTACATGTTCCTTCAGTTCGTTTCCGGCCTTCAGGTTTGTTATCTCTCTCCGAAAACTCCAAAGCTCAAGACGTACACAGACCGCCTGCATTTCTCTCCCGCCATTAATCCCAATTCTACTTCCTCATAAAACCCTAACCCTCAAACCTCACATTTCTCCCCCAAATCCAACCTCCAACTTCAGTCGGGCCCACAATTCCCTCTCTCGCCGGCGTGATCGCAATCGCGCCGTGAATTTCCAAATGCCACTCCAGCTGAACTCCCACCCGTCCGATCAAGATCGCCGCTGAACTTGAACCCTAGTTGCGGCTGATCACAATGTCTTGGGGACTGGGATGGAAGCGGCCCTCGGAGATCTTCCATCTCATGCTCAATTACGGCACCGAGGGTCCGCCGGAGACCTTCGACCGTACGTCTTCGGCGTCGTCTTCGTCATCGTCGTCCTTGTCTTCCGTGGTAAATCAGGATCAGGAATTAGGGTTTCGGATCGACTTGGAATGGCAGGCTGGAGATGATGAGGAGCAGGTGGCTCTGAGGCTCAAGTCGCAGCTAATGGTGGCGTTACCAATGCCTCAGGACACGGTGGTGGTTGAATTGAGGATCGAGGAAGCTGAGGAGGCTAATGTGGGTGTGGACATGAGAGTGGTGAGGCGCAGAGAGCCTTTGAGAGCCGTGACCATGACCAAGACAGCCGGCTCCAGCCAGCAAAGCGATGGCACTGGAGTCTTGACTCGTTTGTTGCGCTCCAATTTCGCTTCGACAATGCCTGCAGTTGCTGACGGCGAGGCGGCCTGCGGTGTGCATTGGCAGTGCGTCACCATCGTCAATCTGAGTGGTTGTGGGTTGTCCGTGAGTCTTTCTTTAATCTTTTTGTTCATTTATTGTATTTCTGATTGTCTGTATAAATATGTAATCGATCTATTAGACTTTGATTGATTGCTGTGTAGTCTTTGAAAGAAATGACTGTCCTTGGTGTAGTTTTCTTAATCTTTTAGCAAAACCAGAAGTTTATGGTACTAGTTTCACTAACAATACCAAGATCGATTTGTTTTACAAGTATCTTTTAATACACCTAGTGTGTGCTTTGTTAAAATTCAAGAAAGCGGTTTTCTTTTTGGTGATTGGGTGAGATTAAGGAATGCTGAGATTAGTTCTGAGTTTATATCTCTATATCTTGCATACTACTCGCAGGTTTTACCAGTAGAGCTAACTCGACTGCCTCTTCTCGAAAAGCTGTACCTTGATAACAATAAGTTGTCACTTTTGCCTTCTGAGCTTGGCGAACTGAAAAGCTTAAAAGTCCTCAGGGTAGACTACAACGTGCTGGTTTCAGTACCTTGTAAGTTTGGATTCCCCTTGTAAACCTAATCAGCATGAAGTTCATATTTTGGAGGTCAAATGTTTCATATTCATCTATTATTTCTGTTGGACTTGTAACAGTAGAGTTAAGACAGTGTGTCGGATTAGTGGAACTTTCATTGGAACACAACAAGCTTGTACGGCCTTTGCTTGATTTCAGGTCATTTCATCAGCATTTGGACATAGATAATTGTCTGTATATTTTTTTCTAAGTTTTGTAAAGCTTGATTTTCTCTAGGGTCTAATGGTTCCGTCCAAATTTATGGCAGGGCTATGGCTGAGCTACGAGTTCTTAGGCTATTTGGAAACCCTCTTGAATTTCTTCCTGAAATCCTGCCTCTCCACAAACTTCATCACTTGTCTCTTGCAAATATCAGGATTGTGGCAGATGATAACTTGAGATCAGTGAATGTGCAAATAGAGGTAGTGATCAATGCAATTTCTATAGAAGTTTTTGTTCGTTTCAATTTATAATCTCAGACTTTACATTGAAAAATATTTGTTGGTAATTGCAGATGGAAAATAGTTCCTATTTTGGTGCGTCTAGGCATAAGCTAAGCGCCTTTTTCTCTCTTATATTTCGGTTTTCTTCTTGTCATCACCCTTTACTAGCATCTGCACTTGCAAAGATTATGCAAGACCAAGGAAATCGCGCAGTCGTTGGCAAAGATGAGAATGCAGTGAGGCAGCTTATAAGTATGATAAGCAGTGACAACCGTCATGTGGTATGTTGGTTAGCTGTCCTGACAAAGATTTCACTGCTTGTCACTCTTCTGCTGCATATGGTTTAAGAGTTCCAACTTCTGGCAGGTTGAACAAGCATGTTCTGCTCTTTCATCTCTTGCTGCAGATGTTTCAATTGCCATGCAGTTGATGAAATCCGACATTATGCAACCCATCGAGACAGTGTTGAAGTCTATGCCCCAGGGGGAAGTAATTTCTGTGTTGCAAGTTGTGGTGAAGCTGGCTTTTGCATCTGATGCTGTAGCTCAAAAGATGCTGACCAAGGATGTATTGAAATCTTTGAAATTATTGTGTGCCCACAAAACCCCTGAGGCAAGTTCTTTACTTTTTCCGTAAGGCACTGATTATCTTACTCTTCTTGTTAGTATTGTCATGTAATTAAAGTTGACCTTGCATTAGGTACAAAGATTAGCTTTGTTGGCAGTAGGTAATTTGGCCTTCTGTTTGGAGAATCGCCGTATTTTGGTTACTTCTGAAAGCTTGTGCGAACTTCTAATGCGCTTGACAGCTGCACCTGAGCCCCGTGTGCATAAAGCTGCGGCCCGTGCTTTGGCGATTCTCGGTTTGTCTCTTAAGTTTAATTTGTTTTCGGGTGTTTAGTCTTTAGATTCCAAGCCTTATAAGCTTTGTTCAATGCCATGCCTTTTGCAGGGGAGAATGGACTGCTGCGACGTGCCATAAGGGGGAGACCAGTGCCAAAGCAAGGACTGCGCATACTTTCAATGGATGGTGGTGGTATGAAAGGTCTGGCAACTGTGCAAATTCTTAAAGCAATTGAGAAGGGAACTGGAAAACAGATACATGAGTTGTTTGACCTCATATGCGGCACATCAACGGGTGGAATGCTTGCTGTTGCACTTGGCATTAAGCTAATGTCATTAGACAAATGTGAAGAAATATACAAAAATCTTGGTGAGTATGCTGTATTAGGAATGAGCATGCACAAAGCTTGCTCATCAATCATGTTTTTTTTTTTTCCTTCTTTACATGTCTGATATCATGATTCGTAGGAAAACTTGTCTTTGCTGAACCTGCTCCAAAGGATAATGAAGCTGCAACTTGGAGAGAGAAGTTGGATCAGCTCTATAAAAGTTCGTCCCAGAGTTTTAGAGTTGTTGTACATGGATCTAAAGTATGTTCTCTATGCTTTATATTTGTTTTGTTCGTAACTTTATATATCTTTCATTTTCCCTTACTTATTTTGGATTTCAAGATTGATATGTAAATTTATGTTCTTCACGCAAGAATATTTTGAGAGGGAGGAAGAGAATCTCTTCCCCCTCTCTTCCTCTCTCCTCCTCTTTGTCCTTCCTGTATCTAATTCAGGAGGTTTCTGATTTTTACTGCAATCACTTTTGTCTGTTCTCTTATTTATTTATATTTTGCTGCCGTGTTGCTTTGAGTTCTAAAGGATAGGTGTGACATATTGTCTTGCAGCATAGTGCAGATCAGTTTGAGAGATTGTTGAAGGAAATGTGTGCCGATGAGGATGGGGATCTGTTAATAGAGTCTGCAGTGAAAAACATTCCCAAAGTTTTTGTTGTATCAACTTTGGTGAGTGTGATGCCAGCTCAGCCTTTCCTATTCCGAAATTATCAGGTTTGAGACCACTTGTTACTTTGTTGAAACGTCATCAATTTACTGTTTACACTTTAACTTGGTATTTTGTACTTCATTTCTAGTATCCTGCGGGAACACTAGAAGTGCCTCCTGCAATTTC
This sequence comes from Pyrus communis, assembly GCF_963583255.1. Lineage (NCBI taxonomy): Eukaryota > Viridiplantae > Streptophyta > Magnoliopsida > Rosales > Rosaceae > Pyrus > Pyrus communis. Next base: position 29,399,006 of record NC_084805.1, read on the forward strand.
AGAGAGTTCAGGAATAACTGGACCACCTCCTGGATGTGCTGAAGGCTATAAGCGCAGTGCCTTTATAGGAAGCTGTAAGCATCAAGTATGGCAAGCTATAAGAGCATCATCTGCTGCTCCGTATTATCTTGATGATTTCTCAGATGGTACTCTCTTATGTTCTTTTGGAAATCTCATCAGTAGGCTTTTAGGGATTAAATTGAGCTGCATATTACCTCTTCATTGGTTTTAATTTGTTTGTAAATGTTTCTATCCTACAATGTCTACAGATGTGAATCGTTGGCAAGATGGTGCAATAGTGGCAAACAATCCAACAATCTTTTCCATTAGAGAAGCACAACTTTTATGGCCAGACACAAAAATTGACTGCTTAGTTTCCATTGGCTGTGGTTCTGTTCCAACGAAGGTAAATTCATAACATCTCCTATGTTTTTGAAGAGTCAATTATGTAATATTTTATAATACATGTGCAATATTAGAGAGTGGTTGCTCCACTTTATTGGTTCACTCAAAATCTGCTAGTGTAGGTGCGAAAAGGTGGTTGGCGTTATCTGGATACTGGTCAGGTATTGATAGAAAGTGCATGCTCTGTGGAACGGGTTGAGGAAGCTTTGAGCACACTGCTACCCATGCTCCCTGGAATACAATATTTTCGGTTTAATCCAGGTATGCGTTAAGTGTGAGTAATATGTACATGAGCATGAAATGTCAAGAATTTCAACCCACTGCATGCAAAACCAATTTGGATAAAGTCTTAACATTTTTCTAACCAACTATTTTTGCTTCCATGCATTGATTTTTTCTCTGATGTGGTGTTTTATTTTCAAGTACTATTCTCAACAGCACACTTCTATCTTTTCTCCTGCAGTTGATGAACGCTGTGATATGGAACTGGATGAGACTGATCCTGCAGTCTGGATGAAATTGGAAGATGCAGTTGAGGAATATATTCAGAAAAATTCTCTTGTACTTAAGGATGCCTGTGAGAGACTGCTTATGCCATTCCAACATGATGAGAAGTGGTCCGAGAATTTAAGATCTCAACATGTCCCTAAGTCAAAGGCATCAAGTGACGGTATTGATGCTGACATCTTTCTTAATTTGCCTCTGTGAATTTTAGATTTTATTCGTTTTTTGTTGATACTTTTCTGTAACAGGGGAAAAAGGCCCGTCTCTAGGTTGGAGGCGTAATGTACTACTTGTTGAAGCTTCACATAGCCCCAATTCTGGTCGCACTCAGAACCATGCTCATGCACTTGAGTCATTTTGTGCTCGTAATGGAATACGATTATCGCAAATGCAAGGCATATCAGGATTTTTGAAAACAGTACCAGCAACAACATTCCCAACGCCATTTGCATCACCTTTATTTCCTCCAAGCATCCCATCAAGTCCACTTTTCTACAGTCCTGATTTTGGCCCACAGAGGGTTGGCCGAATCGATATGGTCCCACCTTTAAGCTTAGATGCGCAGTCTGGAAAAGGAGCTGTGTCACCACCTGAGTCTCCTTTAGGACCTAGACAGCTTTCTTTACCAGTCCAGTCATTGCACGAGAAGTTACAGAACTCGCCCCAAGTGGGCATTGTACATTTAGCCCTTCAAAATGACTCACTTGGCTCGATATTAAGGTCAGTGTTGCTGGACTGATCTTTTATAATTGCAAGTTAATGTTATTTCAGCTTTAGTCCTAATTTACCAGCTGTTTGTTTCTGTAGTTGGCAGAATGATGTATTTGTGGTTGCTGAACCCGGAGAGCTTGCAGATAATTTTCTTCAGAGTGTGAAACTGAGTTTGATATCAGTGATGCGAAACCACCGCAGGAAGGCTGATTCATCGTTCGCCAATATTTCAACTATTTCTGATTTGGTTGCATGTAGACCATACTTCCAACTTGGAGGCATCGTTCACCGTTATATGGGACGCCAAACTCAAGTATGTTACTTTAGCATTGAAACCATTTATTTTTTGCTACTTATTGGATTGTTTGCCAAACTACTAACTCTGATTTGTTGGATGATGGAATTTTTTAAGGTTATGGACGATGGCCAAGAAATTGGAGCATATTTGTTTCGTAGAACTGTCCCTTCTATCCATTTAACACCCGATGATGTTCGCTGGATGGTACACCATCACCTTTACGTTTGTTAAGTTAAATATGCATATGGGCGCATGATTTTAGTGATCAAACTGATGCTTTTTGTCTTTGATAACTATAGGTCGGAGCTTGGAGAGATAGAATCATTGTTTGCACAGGGACATATGGACCTACGCCACCACTGATTAAAGCATTTTTAGACTCTGGCGCTAAAGCTGTTATAAGTTCTTTAGCTCAGCCCCCGGAAACACAGCTGACAGCGCTCCACGGATCTGCAGAGTTCAGTGCTTTTGAAAACGGGAAGTTTGAGATTGGCGAGGAAGACGCTGAAGATGAAATCGAAGATGAGAAGGCTGAGCCTAGCAGTCCGCTGAGCGACTGGGAAGATAGTGAAAACGGGGACCCATCTACAGGTTTTTGGGATGATGATGAGGAAGAGGTGTCGCAATTTGTTTGTCAGTTATACGAGTCACTGTTTCGAGAGGGTGCGGGCGTGGATGCTGCTCTACGACAAGCTCTTGCCTCGCATCGGAAGTTGAGGTATTCATGCCATCTTCCCGGTATACACTAGATTGTTAACTAGATCTCACACAGGAAAATAAAGAAAATTGAAACAAAAATGATAGGAAAATAGAAAAGAGAAATGAGGAAATAAGAGGAAACTTCCATTTTTGAGGCTTACAAACAGAAAAGAAGAGTGAAGTGTTGTAACGTGTATGGTATTATATATATGAGCTTAGATGTTCTCATTTTTTCCAATGTTGTTAACTTGTTAGCCATCTCCTCTGCTTCATTAATAAAAAGGTTAATGTCGTTGTATCGTTTACACAACTCAAATCTTCGGAGAAGAACTTTCATGCACTTGGATGCCACAATATCGGTATCTAAATTCAATTCATTCGCACACTTGTGCGTGGAAGTTAAAACACAGCGCAGTGCTTGCTTGAGATACAGCCACCATCGCATTCCAGTTTTAGGGGTTAGGCGCTCTTTTCACAAACCGTGCCTGAAAAAAGAGAAACCTAACAACAACATCAAAGTCTTATTTCACTAAAGGGGGTTTGTTGTATGAACCCTAAAACGCGATTATGCTCGGTTTTGTATCAAGTCTTATGTTAGCTCCAAGTACTTCATGTATTTTCTTAGAGCCTCGTTCGAAGTCCTCTTAGATCTTCATCTCTTTTTGTATGAGCCTTTGTTTTATAATCACATCTCTAACAAGAGCATCCGCAAATCTTCGATAGGCAAAGTGTTATAAAAAAAACCTAATTGGAGCACAACCATAAGTGCCTTCATCTATCTTTTTAACTCTTCTCCATAAAAAGGCTTTTTAGTCAAAATGGTCCCTTAAATTTGTATAACACATAACTTTGGTCCCTGAGATTTAAAATTAATAGAAGTGCTCCCTGAAATTGTCCACCATCCATTATTTTGGTCATTCCGTTAAAAAACTCCGTTAAGTTGAGGGTGTAACACATAAATTTGGTCCTTGAGATTTGCAAGATACACAATTTTGGTCCCTAAGATTTAAAATCAATAGAAGTGGTCACTAAGATTGTCTATTATCCATTATTTTGGTCATTCTATTAAAAAGCGGGACCACTTAATGGAGTTTTTTTAATGGAATGACCAACATAATGGATGATGGACAATCTCAAGAACTATTTCTATTACTTTTAAATATCAAGAACCAAAGTTATATGTTATAAAAATATCAGAAACTATTTTGACTAAAAAAAAACCCCATAAAAATGCAATTGGGCCGACCACCAATCTCGGAAACAAAGAAAAAACTAATCAATTATTATAAAAAAAATCACAGGGCCTCCTATTTAATTATTAACCGAAAGAAATGATGTTTGTCACTAAAGCTTTTGTGAGTTTAATCAATTGCATATGTCCTTTTGGCACCCTCCGTTCATGCCTATTCTGCTGAGGTTCAGGGACAAAATCAATCAATCGCATGCCTGAACTCAAACATTTTTTATGAAAAGTCATCAGCATTTAACAATTGCATTATTGCAAACCCGAGCGTAATCAAGTTGGTTTGAATAGTATTTCTCTGATATACATCTAAATTTAACTTGTTTCTCTATAATTTAGATTAAAGTTATAAATTTATAACGTCTTCCAAATAAAATAAGAAAAAAAAAAATTCATTGTTTTACTTTTCATCCAAAATAAATAACAAACACGAAAAACAGATGATAAGAAGTAAAGATTATAATATTTCGCTTCTTATTACCCCTATTCATTGGTTAGATCGAAAGAACGTAGATCCTTGCATAGATTGCAAGTATAAAGATGGCGGAATTTTTCGGATTGACACTCTGCCTCCAAAGTCTGCGGATCAAACAATTTGGATTGTTCAATTTAAATCATACGGTCCACATTAGTTCATTTCACTGACCCACCTCACACACAATCTCTTTGTCCAACACTCATATGCCTCTCCCTCAAACAGTTTGGATTGCTTGATCTGCGCATTGCGAAATGTGATATCCAAAGAGAATCTCAATGCGAATTTTTCTACTCTTCGTTGCAAAAAGTACCAAAACTCTCTTTTAATTAACCAATTATGTTACCATTACTTGGTTGACGCACATTTACACGTTAAACTAGTTTTTTTTTTCTTCTAAATAATACATGCCGGTGTGACGGTTAAACTGAAAAATTACCCACTGTTTTGATCAACCAACCCTACCATGGAAGTGAATTGGAGTTCCACAGTCAAAAGGGCAAAAAATTAATCCGGGGATTATGCATGCTTTTACTGCAACCACCCGGATCATATGATGTCTTAACCGATGCGCCAATTATGCAGAATCGCAGGCTGTCCACTTTACCTAAAGCACACTGCATCAAGAGTTTTATAAACATGGAAGCAGAAGATGCCCTAATTTTAAAGCAATCCTTCCTTCCTTCCCCTCAACTTTTCTTCACCCACAAGCTGCTTCTTACATCACCCTCCACACCTTTTTATGAAAATAAAATAAATCATGCAGTATAAAGCCGGCAGCGCAACAGAAACCAGCTTCCCTCAAACAAATCCCATGGCCGCAGCAACAGCTCCGATCGCTATAGGCACGCGAGGCACGGTTGGATCGCTTGTCAGGAAGGAGATCGAGTACTTCAGCAAGATTGAGCTCGACCGGCATGGTAGCTCAAGCCCAATGAAGCCTCTGGGACAGATACTCGGCTTGACTTCTGGCGGTAGTGGTAGTCATTGTGGCAAGTCTGGTTTCCGGCTATTGTTAATGGCATGGAGGAGGAGGAAGAGGAGAGGCGGCAGTGGCAGTGGCAGCGGCAGAGGGTTCTTGTCAAGTATGTGTTTTGCTGCAGAAGTTGCGGAAACCAATCGGCGAAATGGGGTTCCCGGGTTTAGTTACAAGATCCTCAAGGATGACATGAACAACTTGAGCATTTAACTTAAGGCAAATTCTCAAAAGCGCTTTTGAATTTTTTTTTTTTTTTTTTTTTTTTTTTAATTTATTGAGCTTTTTTGTACAATTTTGTTATAGGACCTTGTTAATAGTTTTTCTTTTGCCAAATCTCGTCTGAATCATGATTTTTTTAGGACTATTCGGAGTGAGTTCCTTTGTTTGGACAGGACATTTGGATCACGTTGCCATTCCCAGATATAGAGAAGAAGTTTGTTGCTCTGTATCTGATCAAACTGGATCGTCAGTTGCTATAGAACCCATCACTAAAATACCCCTAAAGAGAGAGAGGGCTAATTGGCGAAGCGGAACAGGTTTTCATGGATGGCAATGCAGAATGTGACGATATCCTTAGCCAATCAATCATTGTTGTGTTAGGAAATTTAAAATGCATGATAGTGCGTGATTGCCAAATTCTTATACTTTGTAAGGAAAATTATAAATAAAAGATCCCCTTCTTCCATTACAGTTAGATATAGCTTGAATAGCTGCATGGCACATTCTTCAGCTTGCACATTGATCCTATTGCTATAGCTATTTGTCACCTCCGAAACTTCCTTTGCTTACCGACTCAACGTGCGCGCCTCTGTTTCCCAATGCACCCTTGGCACTTTTTCTGTCGTATACTGGCAACGATAGGTGCCCGAGAGCGGTCACAACATCACCCATCACAGGCCGGTAATCAGCTTCCTCGTTCAGACACATTGCTGCAATTGCAACAGCTTGGTTCAGACCCTTCGCCGGATATCTTCCTCGAAGTAACGGGTCAATCATCGATGCGTATTTCTTTCTGTCCTTTAGCTTTGGCTTTGCCTGCATGAATGGAAAGGGACCAGTATTAGGGTTGCAAGAAACATGTAGTCTTATATGATGAGAAATTCTTTGTGCAACACGTCTAGTCTTTCTTAGAGATAGGAATGCGTTGAGAAAACCTCACTTCTTTCAATTTTCTTCTACTAGTAAAAGTGAGGTTTTCTCAAAACATCATATCTTTAAGAAAGACAGGACGCCTTGTACAAAGTCGGACTGTTATAGGATGAAAATAAAAAGATGGTAAGAGGTAAAAAGATTTTCAAGTTTCCAATTACAAGTAGTTTAGCTACTCCAGGATTGTTAGCATACCCAACTGACTAGGATCTGCTCCCCAACCGGTCTTTGATCATCAATAGCTCTCCTTCCTGTGATTAACTCGAGAAACACAACTCCGAAGCTGTAGACATCGGACATTATTGTCAGCTGTCCTGTTGAAGCATACTCCGGTGCACAGTAGCCATAAGTCCCCATCACTCTAGTAGTCACATGGTCCTTGTCTCCGGTTGGACCTAACTTAGCAAGTCCAAAATCAGAGAGCTTTGGACATAATTTTTCGTCTAGCAAAATGTTTGAAGCTTTCAAATCACGGTAAATCACTGGCGGATTGGCAGTTTCGTGCAAGTACTCGAGCCCTTTTGCTGCTCCTTCGGCTATTTTCATCCTTGTGTACCAATCAAGAGGCTCCCTATTTGGATATATATCTAAAGACAAAGAAAATGTGGTTACTTTTGTGCCATAGAAGAGCGAAAATCTTCGGGTTACACATTGTGTTTCTGCATACCTAGAAGGTGATTCTCCAAAGATCCATTGACCATAAATTCATACACTAAAATTCTCTGATCTCCTTCTGCACAATAGCCAATAAGATTGACGAGGTTCGCGTGTTGAACCAAACTCAACATGATAACTTCAGAGCAGAACTCTCTGCTCCCTTGCAACCCTTTCCTGTCGAGTTTCTTTACCGCCACAATCTGAAATGAATGTAATTGAAAACATGAACAGCAAGATCTTCTTATGACTATCATCAAAGCGTGTGAGCTCAGAAGTGCGCACACACGCATAAGAGATGGGGAGAGAAACATACCTGTTTAATGCTGTCCAAGTAACCTTTGTACACCTTCCCAAATCCACCTTCTCCCAGCAGAGAATCAGGATTGAAGTTATCAGTTGCAGCAGCCAGTTCCTCGTATGTAAAAAGCTGCGCAGATTTCTTCGCCTGTCCCGTCTTTAGTATCTCCTTCTGTAAATTCCTGCATTGGCTGCTACCTGCACATTGATCACATTGCCTATGTAAACATCATATTTCCACAACTACAGTTTTCTTTTCATGCATAATGTGTATATTTCAACGCAAAAATATGGTCAAAAATCGAAATCTAGTCTATAAATTCCAGCAATTTAACCAACCCTGCATCGTTTTACATTAATTCCAGTTAGCAAACATCTTCACCTACCAAAACCTTCATTGCATTGCATTAAAACTAAAACTAAATGAGAAATCAGTAACGTTTTCTGGACCTGACTTAACCGAAAAAGTTGCTAAAAGCGAGTTCAATCTCATCCCACCACTACAGTATGGCCTTATTATTCTGGCCCTCCTCACAGACTCTTCAGGCTCGTCGACGTCCACCTTGCAACATGAGAAGCAAGTCATCCTGCTCTCCTCCCTCCCCGGCGCCTCTGCCGCTGACAGAGCCGTCATTGGTTCTGCAAACTCTCAATGAATGCCAATGGCAAGCATAAAAACTACATCAGCAATTGGCAGCAACAAATATGAAGAAAAAGCTTTGAAGTTGGAAGTTTGAAACCAACATTGGTAAAGACCATTGAGTTTTTATGTTTTCGGACAAAATTGGAACCATTGAGTTAGAGCCGTATAATTCAACAGACGCGTTCTCTAGAACAGTTTTGCTAATGTTGTTTAATTATGTCAACAAACTTCTACACTTTCGAGAAAACTCAAACGAGTATATCATACCACATTAGAGTTTGAATGAAGAAAATATCACCCTTAATTTGACGAAACTTTCGAGATTTGACTATAGTACTTTGATGGTATTGATAAATTAACAATTAATATAAAATTAGAAGTACTAAGCCCAATAAAAATTGGGATGGGCCTTTGTTCATGGACTACAATGGCAAAAAGCCTAAACCATTTAAAAGTGAATAAAAATACAAAAGAGAGGAAATTCCACGTGTAAAAGACAAGAAGTAATCGCCACGTGTCAATCGGACCGCCAAGCCGACCTAAGACCATCTTCAACCGAAGGCTGGCCAAATGGCTCGTTTTAACCCTCTGGTCCTTCAATAAATTGATATTTTAATTAACAGTGCAGGACCATACTTCTTACCATCTGCAACCGAGGGTCATAAGGCTCGTTTTAGCCTTGTCACAAAAAACCGTCTTCAACCAATGGCCATAGAGCCAAACAAATTAAATGTAATATAATTAAATATTTAAAATAAATTGTAAAAGGAACTACAACTACAACTACACCTTTTATAATTGTCTCACATTAGCAATGGGAGATGAATGAGCAAGGAAACATACTTATAAAATGAACACCCCAACTTTGACCAAATCACCTTTCTTGGCCCAAAAAATCTAAACCCATAATTAAATATTTTTTTAAAATTTTGGTCCCAAAAAAAATAATAAATAAATAAATTAAATATGACATCTTCATACGGCTCCGTCCAGGGCTGGCTGGCTGATTTGGATCAGCCGGTTGGTCCTCTGGCTTATTTCTTTTGTTGAGTAGGGTTCACAAGCCCTTTACCCTGGCTTTCAGTTAAAGATGATTTTCGAGTTATTTTCAGCCTTCTACATCTTTGATTAGATGGCATAAGCCCAGCAAAACCCAAATTTTACAGTTGAGTTTTCCGCCAATATTTTTTCCTTCCCCAGAATGCTTCAATTCAGCCATGGCGGTCTTCCGGTCCCTGAAAGCCCTAATCCAAAACCCTAAGAAATCATCCAGAGCCTTCCTCACCGCCACCGCTTCCTCCTCCTCCATCTCCGCCCCTCTTCACTACTCTCCTCTCTCCTACCCTCTCTCTTACCCCCTCTTCCGATTGCCGTCTCAGATTTCCAGGACCTTCCTCTCTCCGCTCTCCAATTGGATCGTTCCTTTTCACGGACCGCTCTTCCTCTCCCGCCCTCCATGGAAGCTCTCGCAGTCCTCCACTCCGCTCTACCTCGGCGGAAACGGCATCGTCCTCAGAAAGATCGAAGCTTCATTGCACTTGAACCTGCTAAGGAGGAGACCGAGCTTCTCGCTCCCATTGGAGGTTGGGTCACTCTCGCCGGCTCCGACGGTGGTGGATCGCGGTGTCGGGTTGAAAGATGTCAGTGACGATTTCGTCAATTTGCCCAATATGATCTCCATGAGTCGTTTGATTTCGGGTCCTTTGCTTGGATGGTAAAACCTTTTTTTTCTTTCACAATTCCTCTATTTTATTTTGTGGGTGTGTGTTTTTAGTTTAATTAATTTGTAATTTGGAACTGGTATGGTATGCAGGATGATCACAAATGAATGGTACTCTTCTGCAATGGTGGGATTGGCAATGTCTGGGGCAAGTGACTGGGTAAGTTATTTCGAAGCCTTTTTCGGAGACAAGAATTTTAAGCTGGACACACGGTTGCTAGTTTTCGTGAGATTTGATTTTACTTGTGCGTTGATTGTATAGTTGGATGGATACATGGCTAGGAGGATGAAGATCAATTCTGTTGTTGGGTCCTATCTGGATCCCCTTGCTGATAAGGTATAAGTGCTTTTCAGTTTTCGGTTCTTTCAAAAGTGGTGCCTTTGAATTCCTAGTTGCTTGTGGTTTGGGTTGTTGATATGCCATTGTGTGTTGCTTTGTGATGTCCTTGTGATACAGGTTCTTATAGGATGCGTTGCTTTGGCCTTGGTGCAAAAGGGTCTTCTTCACCGTAAGTACCAAATTGTCCGTTTACATATTTGATTTTTATATCACATTGATGATTGAGCTATTGTCGTTAATACAAACACAGGCTCCACACATGCACATTGATTCAGAGACTGTATTTAGATTGCAACTATACACAAAGAAATTTTGTTCACAGCCACATTCTCGGCGTACCTATCTGAGTAAATACTTGGCCTATGTTTGCTTTTTTCAGTTAGTTTCTTAGTTTATCTTTGGTATCTGAAGCCTTTATTGGTTTACTCTAAAGATGTGCGTTGGGAAACTAGTTTGCCATTGGAACTAATTGCGTTTGATTTTGGGATTCTGAAGCCGGACTGGTTGGACTCATTGTGTTCCGGGATGTTGGCCTTGTTGGTGGTGCAGTTTATCAAAGAGCTAGTAGCTTGGGGTGGAAGGTGAGATCTTTTGTTCATTTTTCTTATCAACGTCTTGGCCCAAATAATTTGGTTACTCATGTTGCCAAAATCTGCTTTGACAATGTTGAATTTTTTCAGTGGAATAGTTGGTCCGACTTTTTCAACCTTGATGGAACCCGTCCCAAGAAGGTCGAACCGCTCTTTATTAGTAAGGTAAGCTTTATTCTCTACCAAGTATCACACAGTGCTCAAGGCTAGAGATTGAGATAAAATTTCTGTGGTGCTTGCGGTTGTTGTTTGGTTGTGATTAAGGCGCCTTCTACGTTTCCTAACAAATAATACTATGAACGTTTACAGCTTAACACGGTCTTCCAGTTGATTTTAGTAGCGGCAGTTCTCCTTCAACCAGAGTTTGGAACGCAAGAAACTCAGTCATACATTGCATACTTGAGGTGATCTGACGCAGAAATCAGCTGTCTTGTAACTTGTTTTCTTTGGTATTATATATGTTCAGAGAGCTCATTGTTCATTAAAATTGGTGCAGTTGGTTAGTTGCATCAACAACAGTGGCTTCCACAGCAGCGTACGGGGCACAACACTTGAGGAGATCTGCATTGAGCGCTCGGAAATCCTAATTTAAGTAACGCTGTAACTCTTTCAGCCTGCAACATCACGGAGTTCCAATGCGCAGCGTAAATTCGTTTTTCACACTTGGGAAACCGATCACACCCGCAGTTTTTGTGAGCTACAGGCGCGGATTGCGTAAAAGAAAATTGCAACGGGATGTCAACTCGTTGAAGATGTGAACAGTAGCAATGAGAGATTCCTTACCTGTATAGCCCTAGAGAAATTTTGGAAAAGAGAAATGTAACACATATACTGATGTCGGATTAAAGTTCTTGACGTCCGAACTTTGTAGCTTTTCGAAACCTTTTCGGGTTCAGAACACTGCTTGCCATGCCGGAACTCGTAACGGCATATATGAGAAATTACCCTTCCAGTGGGGTGTGATGACTTTTCAGTTGGCTTATAGGCTTATAGAAGCTTCCTAAATTTTGAAAAGTAACAAAAAACCAAAGTGGTGTTGACGGTATTCTAAATCAATCAAGAAGCAGTACGATCTCTCGAGAGGTCGCTCTAAACAGGCTTCTCCCAGGCTAAACAGGATTAGTGTGACGTCGAAAGTACCATAGAACATGAGACTTGTGTTTTTACAGAGTGTACGATGCTGCAGACTTGTAAACCTTACTTCTTACTTTTGTGTTTTAGTCAAAGATCCAACGGTTGGGATTAAAGTACATAAAACATGCATTTTTATGTTTTTAATTAAAGATTTAATGGTTGAAATTAAAGTATACAAAAGTTATATTTTTGTGGAACTTATTTTAAAATGACGTGGTCGGATGTCCTACCGAAGCATTGTTGGTCTTCTTTAAGAGCAAGCAAGTCCAGCGGAAGCTTTGGCCCTGTGGATAAGGGACCTTTTCAACGCAATCCCCTCTCTTTCTTGCTCCAGCCCATGCAGGCAATTGGGCTAAAGGGGGCCTGTGTGAGAGGGGAGGCACGAATCCAAGGCCCAAGCACCTGAGGGCGTTGATGCAAGGCGACGTCAGCTAGGTTATAAAATTAAAAAAAAATGTAATAAAATTTAATAAAATTAATAAAAAAATTTCTATAAATATTTTATCATTATCCTCCACCTTACACCATAATTTTATATTTTCTCCAATATTTTGGGTTGTAAATTCTTATTTAATGACACGTGGTGCAATGAGAAAGATTAAAAATCATATCCGAAATTACAAATAAAATTATTTTTTATTATTTTATAAAATAAAAAAATACTAATATTTTATTACCTATTGTCATTGCTATTCAGTTTAAAGGTGAAAATGCAAAAAATAATTATTGTTCATTAAAAATAATTACTATTCATTGAATGAAGGAGATTTAGTAGGCAATTGCCCTGAGACCTTCCAACACTGGAAGTGCTCTAAACGGTGGGCCTATGCGCTTTGTAGGACCCAAATGACCACATCGGTCTCGGTCGTTTCGTTTCAGCCGGTTCGAACGACCGGGTGAGGTCGGTTAGCAATTGGCAGTTAAAACCTCACTCCCTCCCTCCTCATTTGCGCTCTTTTCCCCAAAAAAAAAAAAAAAAAAAAAAAAAAAAAAGGGCCAATTAAAAGGCTTTAAGCGATCTCTCACGGGCGAGACTTCACCTCTCCGACACTGCGAAAAACCAGGTTAGGGTTTTGAGATTTTAACGTTGTTTCGTAAAAATTAGGGCTTTCTCTTCCTTTCGTCCCTCCCCTCTTCCTTGTTCATTCACCAAAATTGAAACATCCGTCTGCGTAATTTCTGTCGGATTAGAGTGAAATTTCGTTTCGTGGCCGAGAAAAGGTAGGAACTTGAAGCTTCTGAATTTCCAATGTAACGCAATCGCACGTTAATTGTCGGGGACAATGGTGGTTTGGGGTTTTCACGACAGTCCCTGAAAATTAAGTAAATTCGATTTTAGCCCACTTCCACAGTAAGTCTAGTTCAATTGGAATTGAAATTTTTGGTTGGACAAGTTAGTTTCAGGAATACTTCTTATTGCAGTAGGAAACTATACTGTGTTTAATCTTTGTTCTTTATTTAATTAAACAAAAATCAAATTAATTTGGGGCTGCCCGACAAAATTGTAAATTAGGTTTGAAGGGTTCTGGATTTTTTGCATAATTAGTGTGTTTTCAATTATGGGTTTTGGTTAATGACCGAAAATCCGAAGTTTTGTGTTTCTGACAGAGAAATTGTGATGAAGTTGTAGGTGTGGCAGAGATGGGTACAGAGCAATGGATGGGGGAGTTTGTTAAGAAGCTCCAGGTTGAAGATCAGGAGAAGTTGGAGCTGGCTTATGGTGTTGAAATCGAAGCCGAGGCAGTGGTAGTTGCTTCCCGCATCATCATGCAATACCCCGATGGTTAGTTGATTGGTACCGCTATTCTTTTCTCAATCTTTAGTGTGAAAATGCCATGTTAGTTAAGGTTTTGTCATTTTTTTTGTTGTTCAGTTTTTCAGTTCAATAGTAGTGGAGGAGAATTCGATGACACCAGGAAGGAAATTTTGCAAAATAAGGTTGTTGAGCTTTTAGAGGAAGCTTGTGTAAAATTGAGGCATAAATTTGAGTATTCTAGACAAGAAGAGGATGATCTAGATGTTGGTGAGTACCAGTTGCATCGCACACTAGTTGAGTTAAACGAAATCAAGAAAGAAAGAGATCCATCCACACAAAAGTGGAGTGATCGTGTAAGCTACACTTATTAGTTACAAGCAACATTGGTATTTTTTCACTTTTTCTTTTTCGGTATTCACTGTTTTCCTAAGAAATATGCAATGTTGGGTTCATGTCACTCAGTTGACAAAGGAACATGAAGAATTGAAGGTTATGTGGAACCAGTTGGAGATGAACTGGATGCAAGTAAAAACTTCACGGCAGAGATATGACATCAGAGCTCGAGAGGCACTTTTGTTGGAAAGGATGCATGAAAGGTTGGTCTTTTGTATAAATGAGGCAAGACTAAAGATGGTGAACAGTTTCTCTGGGATGTTGCAATGGATTGATGACCATGTGACCGAGCTTTTATATACAACTCGCAAAGATTTTAAGCATGAGCTAACCGTTAGCCCGCACGTTGTTGCAAAGGTGGATATATTTTTTACTTACTCCTGTGCTAGACTTTTGCTTCCTTTACTGACATATGACATGACACTCTAGGTGACTGGCCTTTTTTATTCTTATTAGAAATTGAAAAGTGATTCACTTTCTCGGTCTCAATAGTTTTGCATCATATGTAGGCGGCAAGCCCCTTGATTGATGCTCCACCGCCATTGTTGCTTTCTGAACCTACACTGCCTAAGAACCTTGAACAAAGAATTGCTAAGAGGGTAGTTGGGCAAGAACATGTTCTACTTGCAATAACTGCTGCTCTATCAAAGCAGAGGCCTGAGCAACGCCCTATTGGATCCTTCCTCTTCATGTGCGGCTCCGGTTATGGGAGGACAGAAATGGCCAAATCTTTAGCCGGACTACTTTTTGATAACAAAGACATGATAGCAGAGTTTGACCTGGCAAAATACTCAGGTCCAAATTCTTTCTCACGCCTCGTTGGACTTCTTTCTAGGTAATTGGTCAATTGAGTGATGCTTTCCAACATTTTTTTTTTTTCAGTTTGAATTTTTCGTAAGTTTATTTTTACATTATTTCTGGACTTTTGCTCCTGTAGTCATGTGGAGCCGGGCATGAAGAGGGAACGCTCAGAGGCTGTTAAGAAGAGGCCTATAGGTGTCATTTTGTTTGACAATGTTGACAAGGCTCATGAATCTGTTATTGACATTCTGACCGAGATTATAGGTTTTGGTCATCTAATAGATGGTCAGGGGAACATTGTTGACTTCACTAAAACATTGATAATCATGACAACAAATGTTGGATGTGATAAATACTGGCCATGGAATTGCAAATGTGCAGATGAAGTTCAGAAGTTCCCCGTCAAAGAAGGATTATATGATGATGAATGGGAAACAAAACACAATTTATGTTACCTTTCTCTTCTGAGGGAGGTAAATGTTGGGAAATTCATATCTATATTATTTTGTTGAAAGGAAACCATTATCATGTTTACCCAAATCACCTTTGGATCTTCTCTTTTGCAGGCAAAACAGCATTTCAGACCTCAGTTGCTTGAATATTTGGATGATGTGATTGGAATTAGGTCTCTATCTGTTCAGCAGTTGAAGGCGGTTGCTAGACTGCAGCTAAGGGACATTGCCAGCTGCATGACGCAGAAGGGCCTCATTATATACCCATCTGAAGCTGCATTAGATATTATCATCCAGAGGTCAACTTGGCTTGGAGATAGAATCGTATGTTTTTCATAAGTGGCGATCTTTCCTACTGGAACTGTGAAAACCTGGAGTAAAAATTAACTATTTATATCAATAAAAAGGAAACAAACAGCTAGGTTAACCAAGTAAACTAGTTCAGATGTATTGTGGAGAGCTGGAAAGGAGCTATTGTCCCCCAATCTTCTAGATTTCTCATATCCATATTAACACTGAATAAAGCTTGCTTCTTTGTAAATACGAACAAATAATGCTTTCCAAGAAAATTATAATGAACATTATATGAGAAAAGTCATTTCGAGTAAGTCAACAGAAATCAGTACTCTTTACTTTTCCTTAACAGATCTTTTACAAATTATATGCAACGTTGATTGAACGCATGGCAATAAGCATTTTTTCTGATAGTAATTGTGCTGTGGTGTACAATATTGATTGCTGCTGTTATTGTACAGAGAGGTGGAGAGAGAATAAGGATGTGGCTTGAAGAGAACTTGGTTCCGCTGCTGTTTGAGAAGCTTGCGAAGACCGGTTTAAATGAGTTGTCTATCATTTATATTGAAGCCTCGGTGGAGACAAACCACTTGTCCTACAGCTGGGCAAATTGTGGACATTCATTGGATGAACAAAATATGAACCAATTAATATACTTAAGGGATTTGAGATTGATGTACCGTAAAGAGAAAGAACGAGCAAAGAATGTCTATGTTCTAAGAAAACTTCACAACAGATTAATCGCAAGTGCCAATGCTGAATTGGGTCATGTTACTGCTGTTGTTCAAGAGCTGGTTAATACAGTTCATGATCTAGTTACAATTCCCAGCGGTATCAAGTCTTTGCTCGACAATCCTAAAATGGTACGTAATTCTGTTCTCTCTGGCACTCGCTCTTTCTGAATGAGTGTTAACTAAGTTGAATATGAGTGCATATACATAATACTTCCACTATTCACGACTCTTTTTAGGTGGCGGAGGCAGCCTTGAACGAGGACGAGGTTAGGCAGAACAAGAGGGCTAAAACATGAAGCAAGGATCGAGTTGCTCGGAGATTGAATTACGAAAGTTTTGATCCAGTAGCTCATTGTATGGAGAAGCCGGAAATATGATCTTTTACCCTTCTTCAGATTGCAATTTGCTAACTTGCTTTTTCGGGTTCAACTCTTCTAACGATGCGAATCTTGCTGCACCCCCTTTGTCAAAAGGACTCGGCATAGACAGGATCAGCTGCCCGGAGTCCTGCGCTGTTTACTTCGCAAAGCTGGCCGAAGTTTCATGCAGATGTAAAATACTAACTTATCAGACTAACCAAAGTGTTTTTTTTGGGCCAAGTTTTACAGAAGAATTTTTTATGGAGTTTCACAATTTTTAGCTTCAGTGTAAATATTTAATTTGATCGACATTACTGTAAATCCGTATTTACTTTTACCCCAGGTAAGGGTCAACTCCAAGCCGATCGAATGCATGTATTTGTTACATATGTAATGCACTCGTCGTGCATTGAACCATGACAACGTAGAAATTCTCTGTGCTAGACGTAAATATAAAGTAAATTGTAGCAACGGTCCTTCAACTTTAACTCAATTGAAGCAATTGTCTATCAACTCATCAAAACGTCCGACTATGGTCCCTCAACTAAAAATTCATTACCATTAGTCCCTCAACTTTAATCCATCTAGAGAAATAGTATCTCAACTTTAACTCAATTATAGCAATGGTCCTTCCAACATAACTCATTTTGACAAAATTCTTACGAAGTTGACGAAAATGACTATATCTACATGTTTTGATAAGTTGAGAGACCCTAATTGTAGCAATAGTCCTTCCAACATAACTTATTTTGACTAAATTCTAACGAAGTTGATGAAAATGATCATAGGTACACATTTTAATGAGTTGAGGGACTAATTTGATTAGAGTTGAGAGACCATTGTTACAATTTACTCTACAAAATGGACGGATGGATTTTGTACCAGCAATTTGAATAATGATTCGATTACCCGTTGACAGTTTGCCCTTGATTCGTTAAAAGGACGGATTTTGTTTGCATTGATAATGTCATTGGTACGACATTTTGCCATTGATCCATTAAAACGACGGATTTTGTATTGATAACGTCATTGGTCGGAATAATGTCGACAATGTATCGTTGATACATTTTGCTAGCACAAAGTTGATCTTGTGCGCAGGATTTGTCGACACAAAAGTTGAGCGGAGAAGTGAATGCCAAGGCACAATGTATGGTTGTTCAAACATTCTTATACACACGAGATTGTGTAAGGCAACTCAGCAACAAAATTTCTTCAACCAAAAAACACTGAAACAGAAGATTGTATTTCGAGCAAGAAACAAGAAAATCATAACAAGAAGTAAACCATCTTCTTCCTCACTGAGTTCTCACTGCGGCAATCCAGCTTCAACTTCATTCCACTGATCTTGATTCGCCGAAAACTTCTCCTTCATCTGCCCGATGACCTCCCTTGCCTCCGCCACCTTGGAAGCCTTCACCAGGCCGTCCACAAGCAACTTCATTGTTCCGAAATTCGGAACCCAATTCTTCTCAATGCTCTCCTTAGCAAACTGCAACGCACTCTCAAACTCCCCACCTTTGGACAGGAAATACACAAGAGTGAAGTAGCAGTTAGCATCCGGCTTAAATCCGCGGTTCACCATGTTCTTAAACAAGTTCTTCGCCTCGTCCAATTTCCCTTCCTTGCAAAACCCATGAATCAAATGGCAAAACGTGACTGCATTCGGCTTCATCCCCCTCGAAAGCATCCCGTCCAGCAACGCTTTCGCCTCGGAAGACCTCCTCAATTTACACAAACTCTTGATCCTAATGTTGTAAGTAGAAAGCCCTGGCTGAAACCCGTGCTTCTCCATCAAATTCGTCACCTTCCCAACGTCTTCAAACTTCATTTCGGTGTAAAATCCGGTGAGCAAATGCCCGAATGTGTTGGCATCCGGCTTCACATTCTTCCTCTCCATCTCCGCCAGCACCGAGTAGGCGGAGCTGGTGGTGCCCGCCTCCGAAAACGCCTTGATCACGTAATTGTAAGTCTCCAAATCGGGCTGGATCCCGTAAATCTTCGGGAACTCGAGAAAAACCCGGTTCACCTCCTTGTAATTCCTGGAGAATATACAGGCCAGCAGCAACGCGTTGAGCGTCTTGACGTTCCGAGGAATCCCCAATTCATGGCAGCGCTCGAAGGTGCGGACGGCGTGGTCGGGCATGCCGGCCTGGCCGTAGAGGATGATGGCGTGGGATGCGAATCGCTGCGTTTTGAGATCGGGGCGGGAGGCGAAGAGGTCGTCGAGGAACTGGCGGATGAAGTCGTAGTGGTTGTCGTCACGGAGGCGGTTGATGGCGACGGAGAAGGCAATGCGATCGAGGTGGGATTCGGGAGTTAGGGAGGCGGATTTGCAGATTTCAAGGATTTTGGAGGGGTCTTTCTCGGATTTGAGGAGGGCGATGGCGGTCCTAGTTTTGTCCTTTGAGGAGAGTGGGGCCGCCGTGGAGAGGTGGCGGGCATGGCTGGTGAGGGCGGCGTGGCGAAGGCGAGATAGAAGAGACATGGCTTTCAGAGAGAGAGAGAGAGAGAAATGGAGGCTGGGTTTAGGGTTTTGCAGAGGGATTAGGGAAAGGGGGTGAGAGGGACAGTGACCGAGAAAAAAGTTTTGGTTTTGTGATCCGGTGTGGGTGACGTTGGTGAGTCCGTCTCCGTCATGTAAAAAAAAAAAAAAAAGGAAAATCGGGGGTGAGGGGTTTTGAACCCGACGTGAATCGAACACGCAACCTTCTGATCTGGAGTCAGACGCGCTACCATTGCGCCACGGATCCCCGGCTGATTGTTTCTGACGTGTCATCTTATTTATAAACTAGCCTTCGTCGTAAAAGGCATTTTTTTGAATCACGGCGTGCTACGGGTGACTACACATTTTTTGAATCACATTATTGCTAACTCATTTTGAGTCTAAGCTCACCTCCTCCTCTTTGGTGTAGATAATATCGTTTGTTCAAAAAAAAAAAAAATTTCATTTGACAACTAATTGAATCAAATTATTATACGCGTGCGAAAAACCCTTTTTATAACCGGCACTACGCGCCTCTTAAAATGTTTTGAACGTATTTAAAAATAAAAATAAAAATTAATATTTAATAAACAAATAATTGAATCACATTATTGTTAACTTATTGTGAAGTACTAATTAAAAAAAATTGTACAAAAAAAATTAATTATTAAAAAACACTATTTATATGACAAGCACTCATGTATTATTTGATTCATTATTTTGAGTTGCTTTTAATTTTTTTTGTTTGAAGAGCATTGCTGTCCCATTATTTTTTGTAAAGCCCGTTACCCAAATAAGATTCTGGTTTTATATAGTCGTATAGATAAGTCCAGTTGAAAGCAACACAAAAAAGAAAGGAATCTGTTTGGTCATAATTTTTGTGTTATAATTCGATTTGTTGACCCAGTTCGCATGGTCAGTAAAACATGTGACATGTTTTAACATGTCTAAAGAATCATGTAAGCTGTTAACTCGCATACGACTCTTATTCCGTACAAAATGGTCTAAATTCAATGTGAAAGTACAAATTTAACTCGTTCATTTGTTTAAAATGGGCAATTTTTTTGCTTATGAATATTAAGCGGTTTAATCATGTTATTACTTATAGGATTAGCAATACAATATTTGTTTCACGTTCAGGTTAACTCTAGTTATGTTTGTATCTTATTATCGTCGACACAAACCCAACGCACGAACGCATTTCCTTTGTTCCAACGAACTTATATCTAAATGGATTAGCCATAATAATTTAGATCGAATTCATTTTTGAAAGAAGAAAAAAAAATCGAATTTAAGACCTCTCTAATTAAAATGAAAAAGAATATTACCGGACCGTAATACTAAGTGACTTATTTATAATTAACTTAATTGTGTTATATTAATTATTGACTAGCAATCGGCATGCATGCTCCACGTGTGCAACTAAATTTGTTTTTTATTTTACTATGACTTATCATTAATGAGCACAAGTGACCACTCAAAAAAAAAAAAAAAAAAAAAAGACAAAAAGAAAAATAAAAAAGGGAAGTGTTATTGGCATTCTAAAAAATCTCATTCTACACTCCTCACAAATGTATTTTTCTTTTCAAATATAGAAAGTTTGGAGTATAGAATGAGATTTTTTTAGTACCAATAACAATTCCCATAAAAATAAAAATAAAAAGAAGAGAAAAGGAGGGGAATGTATAGAGACTAGAGAGGAAGAAGATGAGAAAAGTGGAGTTTATTTATTTATTTTAAAATTTTTAAATAGGATATGCTATATTTGCATGGCTGTGATATTAGTATAAAAACAATTAAATTTGTGTTAGGTGTATTTACTAAATTGTCCCTTTTTTTATTTTTTTTATTCAGTTATGATAAGAGAGTTAAAATGATCATTTATTAAAATTTTAGTTGACAAATAGAATTTTATTAATATGTGATTTAGATTGTAGTATTAATAAAAGTAGAGACTCACAAGACACAAGGTGTAAGACCAAACAAAATAAAATCACAAAAAAATTAGATCACGGTCGACAGCCCCGACACCGCTATACAGTCCATATTTCTATAAATATCACCCGAACACATGGGGCCTTTAAATCTAAACTTTTGTTTAGTAGGTCATCGGAATGTGACAGCATTTAAATGAAAATTTTACATTTTTTGTATATATAAAGTATTGCAAGAAAATTGGCATCCACAATCCACAATCCACATGTGTTTAGTTAAACCAACTCACATTAGGCCCTCGAGTTAGCTAAAGTGGTGATGGTTACTAGAGAAATGTTATAGATTAAGGCATGTTTGGATATGCGCGTATCATTTTTTGGAGAAGTTTTTCAGTGTACTGTAAATACAGTCTGCTAAATCAAATGTCATAGTACAATTGGTTGAATTTTTATTACACTTGGTTTACCAAATCGTTTTTCTGACACACCGAAAAATCTCTTCATTTTTGTTGGTATCATGTCATGCGTTTGTGAACACTTCGAAATTAGGTTGCCAGACCTAATTCTGTATTGTATTCAAGAATGATTTTTTATCTCGTACCCAAACAACTAGTTATGTCTTATTCAAATATCTTTTTCATGCCTCAAGAGAGTAAGCAACATGCCTAAATGCTTCATTCAAAAAAGTTAGGTTAAGTGCCTATTCCGCTGTAATTCAATTCTCTTAAAATTATATACTTTAATTATTGCCTCAAATATTGTCGATTTAGTTAATATTTTGTAAGGATGATCCATAAGGTACAACTTGAAAAATATATGGTTCGGATCGTTGAAGTTCGATGTGATATGGGTCTCACGATTAATCCCCATTCGTAAAAGAAAATAGGAATCTATTCCCTTAATGACTTTGATTAACCCTAATCTCTTACGATTTCAAGATTTTAAGCATGTTCAAAACAAGTATGCAGCTCTAATAAAACTTACTATAATTGTAAGTGAAATTTAAACTAAGAAATATTGAGTGTCATTGACCCACCTACTAAGAAATAACGTTAGGTGGTAGGGCGCAGTTGAAGGAGTAACATATAAGTTGGTGTGGTGGCATGATTGGTATCCAAGTATACGAGTTATATGTATATTATGCATGTCAAAGTCATGAAAGCAAGCCAAATATTGGCGAGGAACTTGTAAGTTTTGTCGACGTCTGCGCATCGGTTTTTCTTGTTGAAGTACCACACGTCTCAAATTCTGCATGAACACGAGTCATTTGACATTTTGACTGTTGAGAGGTGGGACTCAAATCCACAATGTCATTTTTGACCAATGTTTGATAATGTTTCGCGCGTTTAATTATATAAATAAAGTATACATACAAGAAGACAAAATAATTAGGTCACTTAGTATTACAGTTTAGTGGTATTTTTATTCACTTGTAAGTAAGAAATCTTAAGTTCGATTATTGTCAAATGCAAATTGAACCATATTTTTACTAGTCCAATGTGAGACTTAATCCAATCCTCTACCCCCATAGTATAGATAATACTGTTTGTTAAAAAAAAAAATGAATCTCAAAATTAGTCATGCTTAGTATAAACAACTCAAGCAGTTTTTCTCTTAACCATAAAGCTAGTTACACATAACAATGTATTTTTTTCTTTTGTTTTTGTGGTGAAGAACGGGGAATACAACCTAAAGAGCAAACACAAAACGGGTTCGAGGGACTCCAGCAACATCATTTATGATGGCTGGTTTAAATCAAACAGGAGGCTCATCAAATACAAAAATGCTCATATATATATATTAAAACTCTAGTTAACCAACTAATGGGCCATAATATTCTTTTTCATGTAAATGTGTTTCAACTCGCACTGGTTAACTTAGTATCATGCCTAAACAAAGGCAATATTTGCTATGTATGGTAAGTAAATTAGATTAGTTTTGTGGCGAGTTTTATGAAATTCGAAAAGAGTAATTCTAGTTAAGTTAAATTTTTAGACTAAATTTGCATACTAAATAATATGTTACAAAAAAAAAATACATTAATCAATACTTAAGTAATAATTAAATCAATAATTTTCATTTTAATTTACAAAATTAAGAAATTTGGCGCAAATCACACGGCCAAACCGGCCACACCACATAATCCAGGCAAGAAACTTCGCGTCACCTTCATGTAAAATTAATATTATTCAGCTGGCCAATCAACGGCTGTCTGGAATGGGAGGTGGGGGACCCCACGGCATAAGCGAATCTGCTATCGCATCTCCGCACTCGCATCACGTGGTCATCAGCCCCATCCACGTTCTCAAAATTTTAAACCAATTCCCAGGTTTAGGCGCCCCCTGCCAACTTTCTTTGGCGCCCAATTCCCAACTAATAATTTGCCCATTTTATTGAAATTTGGCATATTGTTAATTTCTGAAAATATGAAAGATGTTTTTGAAACTAACAAAACCAAATAGATTTTTTTTTTATAATGAAAAATGTTTTAGAGCATCTTGACATTAAACTCAACCGAAATGTTTTTTATTGACTGAATTTGAAGCGTTTGTGATTACAAGTCAAATTTAACCTTTTATTTTTAATGGTGAGTCCTTTATTCCGGTAACATTTTAACCAATAAATACAACCATTTAAAACTCTATATTAATAATAAAATATCATTTAACAATTCGTTTGGAGAAGTAAAAAATTTGACATAAGACTTCAGATTATCGCATCAGCAATCAATTGAAATTTGACTGTTATAATTTGACATTTTCTTTGAAAATAATCTTAGTAAACCAAATCGAACCGATCTTATTTGATTGGTTACCGTCTAGGTCATTACCAACAGGGCCAGTTTGATTAAGTGTTTAGGTCTTCAAAGAAATCAAATTAGATTAAAGGCCGATATTTTGTTTTATCGACACTCTATTCTAATTTCTATCAACTTCATATGGAGGTTTTAATATATAATTTTGTTTGCGTATTTCGTCAATTATATTATAAAAATCCAGATTGGTAAACTATTTGGAACTGGTTGTATATGTTGTCTTTTCTGTTGACATGCATTGGAAATTTGAAAAGTATTTTTCAAAAGAACAAATAGTCTAAACGAGTTATTAAGTTTTAAATTATTCTAATTTACAAGAGCCATTAACTCATACGTTCGTGAGCAAAGTAAAATAACTAAACTATCGTACTCCATAGAGAGAGACATTTGAACTTGTATATGTATAAAGGGAGAATGTAAAAAGTGCGAAGCTTTCATAATACCCAAATTGCCCTTTTCTCATTAAAATTAAAAAAAAATAATGCACTTGATTTGTAGCAAAGAAAATCAAGCAAGAGACAAGTAAGCATCCGCCAGAAAATAGAAGGAAAAGTGTAACACACTCATTTTATTTTATAAATACTCTCACTAATACAATTTATCCAATTTGTTGACACAAAAATTACAACAAATCAATAAAAAAAAAATTCAATTGCCGTGCGGCAAGAGGCTACAACAAAACAAAGTTTCCTCACTAATACTTAATTAACTGATCTAATATACAGCTCCGTCTAATGCACTTGATTTGCAGCAAAGAAAATCAAGCAAGAGACAAGTAAGCGTCCGTCAGAAAATAAAAAGGAAAGTGCAACACTCTCATTTTTATCTTCTACATACTCTCGCTAATATAATTTATCCAATTCGTTGATGTCAAAAATTAAAAATAAACTAATAAGTACGTAAACAATATCCCACAACAAAAATGAAAAATACAAAAAAAGGAGCAGAAAGTGGGAGAGAGCTCATCAAAAGGGCGGTTATATACTAATAATAGAAAGAGAGAGGATAAGAGGGCGGTTATACTAATAATAAAGGGCAATACTTTACAACCGCACCACTCCCAGTGTAAGTCGTCAGCGTAGAAGCTTAGGTGAGAGGCACCAAAACCCCCAAAGAGCCCTCGCCCTCTCCGTCTCTCTTGGACCGTCTGGTAGGGGCAGTACTGGTAGAGTACCCCTCCCTCCACCTCCTCTCTCTCACCACTCTGTCTCTCTCTCTCTCTCTCTCTCTCTCTCTCTGAGCTGAGCTGTGAAGTTTGACGAGTTGGGTTTCTTCTGCTCTCCGCTTCTCAAGCGTTTTGACCTTGGCTCGCTCGCTGAGCTTCTCGCGCTCTCGGAGGAAGCTCCGTCGCGAAATGACGAGAATGCCACTGCCATTATTGAGCTCTGCGCCCATGGAGGTCGTCTCCATGTTCTTCAGCTGGTGGGACGAGATCAACGAGTCCTCCCGGTGGCAGGACGGCATCTTCTACGCTCTCTGCGCCGCCTACGCCCTCGTCTCCTCCGTCGCTCTGGTCTCTCTCTCTCTCTAACTTCATATATTTAGTGCATATGATTGGATTTCATGCTTCTTATTTGGTAAATTAGTAGCTGATTTTCCATGAATTCGAGTAATGTTTCAAGATCGGAGCTCTCAGTAAACTGAAATTTATATAATTATCCTAAAAATTACATCAAACAGTTGTTGATTACAACCAATTTTTTATTTTATGTTATATTGGTGGTTCAAATTTTGGATAAATCGATTGCGAAAACTGTCGCTGTTGATGTACGAAAGTAGCAGGATCCGTTCACTTCACAAGTTACTAAAATTCTACCTGTTTTTTATAGAAAAATTTGTGAAATGGTGCTAAGTTGAGTGATTGTGCTTGTGGTGCACAGTTTCAACTAATAAGGATTGAATTGAGAGTGCCGGAATATGGGTGGACGACACAGAAGGTTTTTCATCTTATGAACTTCATCGTTAACGGAGGTGATTCCCGGTGACTTACTGCCATTCAGAGTCTCTTTTTAGTATTTTTCCCTTTGATTGTGAGTTTGAAATGTTTTGGTGTTGATATTACAGTACGAGCAGTTGTTTTCGGATTTCATGGTCAAGTGTTTAGTTTGCACCCGAAGGTTAGTCTTGTGTAGCTTCAATTAGTTCACATCTTAAACCTACCCTTGTATGATACTTCACACTTGTAGTAGCTTTTGAAATGTATAATTGTAAAACGTACAAACTTACATCTTGTTCACTGCCCCTTTTACTTGTGGGGTGGTTGCGGTTTAAGGGATTTTAAGGCTGGTTGATTGAAAAGACTATAATACAAAATGAAAGGAACATCCTTGGGGTGGTATGCTAAAATTGGGCAGCTGCGTCTTGAACCAGGTACTAATATTGGTCTTGCTGGATCTTCCTGGACTGCTATTTTTCTCTACATACACGCTTCTTGTCCTCTTTTGGGCGGAGATATATCACCAGGTAAGTGCATGTTTTTGTTGAAGTAGTGGTTCAAACCAGACTTCAATTCTACTGAGATGTACAAATTTTGAATGTGGTCGTTTCTTTCAACGAATGAAGACTTCTGACTTCTTTCTTACTATCATTGAACAGGCGAGAAGTTTACCAACAGATAAGCTGAGGATTGTTTATATATCGGTCAATGCTGTCATGTACTTTATACAGGTGCACTCCATTTTCCCTTTCTTAGCATGCTTCATTCATCACATGGTTACTCTAGATAACATAACTTGTATTGTGTAGCTAATTTTTCTTTGTCTACATGGGCATTGATAGCTTTAGTGTAATTTTTTTGTTTATAAAACCTTGCCATTACTGAGAGTATTACTTACGTAAGCAGCTGGCTCACCTTCCGGTCATTCATTCTGTGCTAATCTTCTTGATCTTAGGTTTCTTTGAACTGTAAAATTATTAGCTTCATCCCGCATGTTTTTTCTCAAGAAGGTTGGTGGGAAAAGTTCTACAACTGTTAAAAGAGTATGGTTGACCCTCCTAGGTTGTTTCTTTTTCACCCATTTTGTAGCTAACTTACATAGAAAAAAGACTGTTATAGTTTTCCTGTTTAATACACAATTTGATGTGTTTTCTAACGTGGATTGGCACATGTTTGTTCATATTTAACTTCTTGTACTAGACACAGATTTTAGTTTACCTTATGAATAATGTGGTTTTGTCTTCAGGTTTGCATCTGGGTATACCTCTGGATAGATGACAACAGTGTTATGGAGTTCATTGGAAAGATATTTGTTGCAGGTAAGGCCTGTTTCGAGTCATGCTATAGGTTTCACAAGGATCCAATTATTGAAAATGACTTGTTCGGGCATGCATACTGGTCCATGCTTCTCTTGTTTAATAATAATACTCATTATATGGTGCCTACTTTGTTCCAGCCATGTCATTTGTGGCTGCACTAGGCTTCTTGATATACGGAGGAAGGTTAGTGTTCTGTATCGTATTTAAAGTATATGGAGCTTTGTCTATTCTGTGTTTGTGCTACTGCCTGTGCATGTCTAATGGGTGGATTATTATCAACAATTTGTTCAGGTTATTTTTCATGCTAAGGCGCTTCCCCATTGAATCTAAAGGGAGAAGGAAGAAACTTCATGAGGTTTGTGTCTTGCGTATACATTTCGTCATCGGATTAGAAGACCTTATTGCTAGACTGATGGCATAGGATCTTCTTGGCTAGATTTATTCGTTTCTTTATTGTGAAATTTTGTTTATCAAAGTTTACTCTTCAGAATACAATTATATATGTGCATGCTTAAGGCAGTATAATAAACCTTATTCAGTTAAAACACACGTATAAAGCATTTACGTGGGAGGATTTTGTACTATCTTGAAGTAATTCCATCATAAAATCTCTTTTTGCGCGTTGTGAGTTTCATGTAGATCAAGTTTCTGGGTTCTGAAAGCAAGAGAAAACATGGGCGAACAAATAACTAGTTATATTGACTAACAAGTTGTTGACATTGCAGGTCGGATCCGTTACAGGCATATGTTTCACCTGCTTTCTCATAAGATGCTTTGTGGTAAGGTTCAAACCATTCTAATGCAGTAGTGATTTGAAGAACCCTTATCTTGCATTCTTATAGAAGAACAGTTAACATTCCAGTTGAAGAAAGTTATCTTTGTGCCTGTCTTACACACCTTACTTCCAAAATAAGATGTAAATAAATTAAACGAAAACCCAAAAGAGCAATAATATTTCTTCACTAGTTGCACTACTTTCTTGATTTGCTTTATGAGGTCTTGCTTTTATCCGCATATATTCGGTTTGCTCGGAGTTTCATTAACTCGATTGAAAAATGTAGGTTGTCCTTTCAGCTTTCGATACAGACTTGTCACTTGATGTTTTGGATCACCCGGTTTTGAATGTGATCTACTACATGGTAATCTACTAAGCTTGTCTATTTCTAAGGATAATTTTCCGTTCTTATTCTTCAACTCTTTTACTTTTCCCCCTTAAAATTTGAAATCTGTCCTCTGCAGCTGGTTGAGATCCTGCCTTCAGCACTAGTCCTTTACATCTTGCGCAAATTGCCCCCCAAGAGAGTATCGGCTCAGTATCATCCGATCCGTTAGTATGATCCATTTTTATTCTTTTATGTTAATTTTGCCCCCCTAGGATTATTCTTTACGGATAGGGAGTTTGGTGCAAATGAAATTGATCGACAAGAGGAAAAGCCTGAAAAAAGTCCAGATGTAGAATTCTGGCGTGGCTCATGCTGCCGGCAGTTTTTTTAGATGCATGTATATTACACAGCTCTCTAGAGCTAGCCAAGGGAAGATGGTTAAATCGATTCGACGGTTATTTTGACAGTTGCGGTTTATTCGATCAACGTTGTGTCGAAAGGAAATGTTCGTGTAATTTTATTGTTGTAGGTTTTGTTTCTATTTGTTCTGAGTTCCACATCATGGTTATGCTGAAGCTGAATCGATTTGTTCTCTTTTCCTCGGTAGACAATTGATGTGAAATAATGTAAGCAGGTCATTTTTCATGCTTTTGTTTTAAGCCTATGTTTGCAAAAAGTGTTTTCTGTCAACCAAAAATGCGTACGGGCAGCATTTTGACAGAAAACCGAAGTGTCTATGGATGGGAAAAGTGCTTTGTGGAAAAGCATTCATGCTGAGCACGTCCGAGTGCTTTTTTTCTAAGCACTTGGAATTTTTAACAAGAATTTCAACCTGCATAAGTAACACCTGTTTGTAAACTGGAGTACTCCAGGGTAGCAACCCTAAACGACCTCGTAGCAGTAAGAGTAGAATCAGATGAATTTTGAGATTGGTGCAACCCTAAACAACCTTGACGAGTAAAACAAAAAGCCAAGGGTGGTGCTATCCACACACTCCTTGTTAATTTCTGTCATTTGATTTTTTTCAATTCATTCGATCTGACCGCAGAAAAAGAGGTGTGTGTGGAAGGAAAAAAAAGGTGTGTAGCACCGCTCAAAAACAATACATATCAGTGAACATCTTTCTATATATTACAAAGCCGAAAATCCATCCTAAATGCCAGATAAATATACCAAAAGCTATAACCCTCATCAACCTGGCTTTCCTCGACATCTGATTAATCTTGGTGAAGTTCCTCCACGGGTGGTGGTGCAAATCTCACATTTGGTCGTGCCACCACAACAGGGTCATCGGCAAATAGTGCTTTGATAAGTGAAGGGGTTCTCAAGGGCCGGCGACCTGTCATTCGTGGGTAAACATCTTCTAGAAAGTAATAGGCATGACCGGCAATCATTCCCTGATTAAACAGAAAGTAAAGGATTAGTACATGTACACCTCAAAACCTTAAAGCATCGTTGTATAACCAGTGAGGTAGATTCATAAGTGATTTATGTGTGAATTAACACAACTGTTTTTGAAATTATCGGTAAACTAAATTGATATATCAATAACAGTGCAGAGTCCTAGAAAAGATAACGCACCAAAAGATCCACCCAAGGGCTAGCTCCGACCAAGACGGAGAACGTCAGAAGAACCTGGAGGAAAAACGAAAGAACCGTTTCAGGATAACTCGTCTAAGATTAATTCCAAAGAGATATACGTTCAACAACAGAAATCAAGAAAACAATTCAAGATTACTGACCCAAGGTAGGTAAGCTGCTGTGAAGGTAAAGAGGCCCAAGAAGCTCATATGAATGAAAGGATTTTGCTTGCTCCACACATAGACCTGTAAAACAGGATGCATAAGAGTCCTCTAAAAACAATACGAACATACCAAACTTTGGAACAATCCATTGAAACTCAACAAAGAAAATGTATCGAACCATCATGAACGTTAGTGAGTTGCTGAGGAATATAATCTTTGCAAACGACTCAGACAAATGAGGTATCATCCCTCCAACCAGAACTATCCCAGTCAACATAGTGGCACCAAATAAGAGCATATAAAAGAAATCCGCAGTCCGTCCTCGAAAAGAGTTCTCTTCAAGAAGCTTGCAGTACCGAGCAAGAAAGAACATGTGGAACATGAAATCCAAGTCTGGCAATGCCAAATATAAAACCATTTCAAGAAAGAAAAAAAAACCAGTTACAACTATCCGACATGAATTTCGCTCCCAACAATTGAAAGTATTTTAAAAGTAGATAGTAGCAATTACCCATTTTCCGGAAGTAAAGGAAATTAGTAACGAGCCGCCAGAATTGATACTGCTTGACCACTAGATTAGGGTTCAAGTACAGATTGTGAGGAGAAATTATCTGCGAAAGTTTACCGTTAAACGACGAAAACAATCAGTAAACAAAGAGAAAGAAGTAACAACAAGTACTACCTAAAACCTTCCAAACTTCCAACAAATCCTATGAAGCATGACAATTTCAACACAGAATCAACTAATAACTACCAAATCCAGAACAAAATTAGAGAAAAAAAAAATTAATGCTAAAATTTAATCCCAGCTGCTAGAATTTAACCCAGCTGCCAGATCTTAAGCTCCATTGAAGTACAAGATAACAGTAATAAACAATTAAACATATTTACATAAAAGCACAAATTTCGAAAATAATCATTCCCAAACAAATTTATACAAAAGCCATAACATTCAGCTGCCCAAGTAAAAATCAAAGCTAGAACAAACAAATTTCTAAAGTTCAGTCAAAACCCAATTGAAATTAGACAAAATCAGGGAAACTCATTTGCACAGAGCTAATAGGGACGATTCTAGAGCGAGAAAGATTGAAAATTTTCGATGAGAGAGAGAGAGAGGCATACGTCGAGGGAGCAACCGATGTTGGTGAGAACAGCTGCGGTGAGGTACGAGCGGGTGATGACGGGCATCTGCTTGTACCATTCTTCGACTGCCTGAGCCATGATTATGCTATCAATTTACAGCTCGAAGCAAAATCCGACCAATTTTTTTGAGGGTTTGGAAATTTTGCAGGAAAAAAAAAAAAAGATGAGATTTTTGAGATGCGAGGGATTCAAGGGAAGAGAAGAGACGATAGTCACGAGAGACGGGTATTGCTCTTTTGTATCTCGCCTGTACTGGGATGACAAATCAAGGGCCAATCAGAGAGGGAGTGACTGTCACGGACTAACCATTTTGTTCCTCTCGTATTGGACTCGTTGACATTGGAAGAGGATCCTATCCAGATCTACTTTGCGGAATCTTAGGAATTTCTACATCTTAATCGTTCATCTTGCGATCAATTTTAGTTAGATACTATTTGTGTTTAATTTTAAATAAAATAAATTAAATATTTTTTTACTGTATGATACACAATAAATGATTAAGATGTGGGAATCCTAGATCCTAGGATACCCATAAACAGAATCAAGGGCCAATCAGAGAGCGAGTGACTGTCACGGACCAACCATGTTGATCCTCTCATGTTGGACTTGTAGATGTTGGAAGAGGATCCTCTCCGGATCTACTTTGCGGAATTTTAGGAATTCTCACATCATAATCGTTCATTTTGCAGTCAGTTTTTATCAGATATTATTTGTGTTTAATTTAAATAATTATTTACCGCATGATACACAATTAATAACTAAGATATGAGAATTATAAATCCTTAGGATATCCACAAACTAAATCTGGATGAGATCTAATTCCTTAGACGCTTATCGCTACTGTTTCGTGACTATTGAGTTTTTGGGCTCTCAGGCCCATGGGCCCCATATATGGAATCATTTGTGTTTTGGTTGGATTTTTATTTTGTAAATATTTAGTTCGGGTTCTAACTTCTGAGGGGAAAAAGGGAATCGAGGAGATTCAAACCCGAATGAAGAGGGTCATAGAAGTGCTTGATTTTTACTGATGACATAATTCTTTGTTCTACATGTGATTGTATGGCTATTTTATTTCATGAAGCAAAATTTGCACTATAACCAAATGCGATATGAGGAACAAAGAACATTCGCGAAGTGAAATCCAACCGTGGTCGAGAAGTTCATCAATTGCTTGGTTACCATGTTGTTTGTTTCATGAAGATGTGGTCTAGGTTTTCTTTCTCACCTGCTTCTGTTTTCTTCTTATATTCTTGGACTACAACATTCTCGAAACGATCGACAGAAGTAGGAGGAAGAACGCAGACAATGCTGGGCCTCAAACGCTGAAAGGCTTACCGGGTTTTTGACGCGACACTCAAAGAGGAAGCTTTCATGGAAGCTGGGGAATTGAGGGAGATGAGACCATAACATATACCAGTGACCATGGAGAAAGATGACATTCCTGGCATATGCATGAAGATATACCATGTCCCTGGTATTATGCATATGTCGGGAATGTCATCTTTATCCTCAGTTGTATACGACTTACGACCTTCGCAACGAGTCGAGGTTCGACGAGTTCGATTTCAGCCTTTTGCTTTGAAAGCTTGAATACATCCCCCACCTGCTATGACTGGTGTTAGCTTTGTAATGTGGTGGGGGCGTCCTTTTTAAAAAAAAAGGGCACGGGACCTTGGATGTGGTGGCCGACAGTTGGCTTCGCATGTCGTGTGTCCAACAGCAATCTGAATTAACTACGCACCATTCAATTTTTTGATCGTTGGTCATCAACGAATTCAGATTACAATCTTTTTTCGGCAATCTTTTGAATTTGATCTAATGATCCGGGTATTGCTTTTCAAATCCAACGGTCAAACTTATTTTAAATAAACTTTTTTAGACAGGCCCATTGTAATATTATTTTCATCGCCAAACTATGTCTCGAATACAAACTACATCTCAAAACCATTGAAATAACAAAGTTTATCACTCTAGATACGAGGATGATGTGTTTTATGATCTTGTTAAATTCCCCTTATACAGAGGATAGGGAGGAAGGAAAATTTATTGTTGTTTGGTGATTGTTTAGGTAGTTTTCACTTGTGGATGTTGAAGTTTGGCTGGTGTATGTATTGAAGTTTGAATGGTTGTGCGTGTATCAAAGTTTGGTTGGTGCGTGTATTAAAGTTTGGTTGTTGGTTTGTTTATTAAAGTTTGGTTGATGTGTGTAATGAAGTTTGGTTGGTGTGATTTGTTCGGTTTTCTAAACTGTCGGAATTTTAATTTATTTAGGTTAAAACATTCATTAAAAAAAGAAAAGAAAAGATAACCTCATGTTTCTCTTTGTCTTAAGTCCATTGTCTTTTTTTTCTTGACTGCAACGTGATAACTATGCGTCTTTTTTCTTTGCTACAACTTGCTAATAGAATTCAACTAGGTTAATTTCCTAATTATGTTTGTATGTAATATTTCATACGTTTTGTGTTTCCAAAGTTACCTTCAAATCAATTTTATTTGTTGGCTTCCTAAGATCAAATCACCATGAAAAGGATCATCTACTTGACATGAACTCACCAAACCCACCTCGCCACATTAGTAGTCAAATGGAACTTGAATCCATGACTAGTCCAAGAATAAATTGATATCGAGTTCGACATTCACAATATTCGAACCTAAAACCCTAAACTATAACAACATCTCCAATATCACCACCTTCAGAACACATTAAGGAGCTCCACCAACCCTAAACCATATTGCAACTTTTTACATTTGTTGGATTGATTTTCTTATCTTAATCTCATCCGCCGGATTGTTATTTTTTTTATATTTTCACTATAAAAGTGAGGTCTCAATATCATTCACATCCATCCTTTTCTCTTTTTTAAAACATCCTTCAAACTACCCTTCCAATAGCAGAACTGCAATCCTATAGCATGATAGCTCATATTCCGTTGACGACAACTAAGCTATGATGGTTAGGACGGCTGTTTGCGATGAGAAAATCGTAAGCAAATTGGATATCTTTTTTGGAATGGGGAGTTTTGGGGATTTGGGTAAATAATACTTTAACTGACTATTTGGATCCACATCAATTGATCTACTATTTCTTCAATAGATTTTAGTCAAATACTAGAAATAGTATCCGCACATTGCACATTTCTACGGGATTAGAAACTGCATGAAAAATTATGATTCAAAGGGATAAAAGATTGTTACAGAAAGTTAATGTTATTTGAATCGGAAGATGTTTAAGCTTTTTGAAAGAATTTTTACATGAAGAGGAGAAATTGGGTGGATCAAGCTCTTGGAACCCTTCAAACCACTTTCTGAATAGCATGACCTGCAGTGATTGTGCAAAAGTTAGTAAAAGATAGCGTAAGAGTATTATATACAAAATTATATTATTGGAACCACTTTATAGAAAGTTGGTAGTCTTCTGATATATTCATTTGTAGTTTCAAAACCAATAAAAGAATGCAAAACAGAATATGTATACACATAAAACTAAAAAAAAAACTGAAATATGTGAAGATACTAAAAACCGAAAAAGGTTTGAATTCGTATGTTTCAAAATGAAGGAAAATCTAAATGGCTTCTTTGGTTGTTACAACTAAAAGATTTTAGTATTATTAAACAACACTTATTGTGGAAGATGAAAAAGAAGGAACAAACAAAATCTGTTACGTAAATTGGTTTGTGAAAAGATACCTTTAAATCCAAGAAAAAAAACGTTGAGAGAAGTTTGAAAAAAAAAAAAGAAAAGAACATTATTTCAATCATTTTCCAGTCTTTCAATTGAGAAAATATTATTAAAAATCGCAACTTTCTCATAAAACTACAACTATTTTACAAATTTCATCACCTAGCACAATAAAGACACCATAATTTTTTTTATTTAAAAAATTCCCACAGATCCAACTTTCACGAAAACACAACTTTCATAGTATTAAAAAAATATTCTTACAGAAAAGGCTCAAATGAAAAAATTGAAAATTTTTCATTGAGCGTGCTTCTGGGTTATGGAGAACTTCGGGAAGCACTTCCAAATGTTTCTTAGGTTGTTTTTAACAAAAATAAAAACTTGTTCATAATAAAAGCACTTCTAGCAAAAGTGTTTCCTAGAGAAACAGTTTTCCAAACGGGCTCCAAATAACAATATGAGAGAGAGAGAGAGAGATCGTACACAGAAGCAAATTCAGGAGGAGTTTTGAGAGAAGGCTCAGGGTACTTTTCCTCAATGATCCCAACAATGACGTCAGAATTTGCCACCCATTTGTCATCAAACTTCACCACAGGCACCTTCTCCTTTGGATTCACTTCCGTAAACCTACAAATCACCAAAAAAAAAGCCCAAACCCAATTCCTCAGACACTCCCAAAAAAAAAACAACAAAATCCATTAAAAGTACAAAAATCACATATTTCCAAAACCCAGTAATTTAAACGAATTTTTTTTACAAAAGCATGAAAAATTACTAAAAACCTAGAAATTTGAAGCAGACGTTTACCTGCAATAGGTCTAGAAGCTACCTGATGTGAAGAGCAACTGTTTGAGGCCAACCTCGAGGTCGGCCATTGCCGGAATCGTCAAAATCGTCGCCGTATGACACTTTCTATTAAGTGAGTCACGGAGATAAAAGTGAGAGGAAAGAAGAGTTGAGGAGGGATTGGTTATGGTTGGCTTGTGGTTTGAGAGTTTTAAGGTTGCAGAGAGAAAGCAAAGAACAAAAGTGAAGAGAGGAGGAAGAAGAACGTAACGGAAGCAAATGGAACGTACGGGAAGCAAATGGAAAGACCTGACTTTTTCAGTCTCCTTCCTAAAAGCGATGAACGTGCAAATCGGGCAGAAATGAAATAAAAGAACCAAGCAAGTGCACAAAAGGAGGAACACTGTTAATAAAAAGTGTTTTTTGTGTTGAGTTTTAGTATAGTATAATATGTGGTTTTTGCTTTCTTTTTATACATGAATTTTCTTTTGAACTTATCACAACACTTGTTGAGTTTTTTGTTGTTGTTTATTGACTAATTGCGAGTCCAGGTATTCCATACCTCCATTCACGTCTACTTCAGCCCAACTTACAGGTTTATACCACAATTGACCTTGAACACGACCTTGTCCGTCACTCTGCATCCTCCCAAACCTGCACGAACCTCATTTACAATGTGTCAATGTCAACGCTGCTCCTGTACTGCCATAACCTCATCATGAGCTCACCTGCATAGCAGAACCCTCACGTAGGGGCGGTGGGCTTTGATTTTTCGTTTGAACGCGCCTGCACCTCCGACTCCACCCCCAGCCCCACCACCTCATTTGTTTCTCCTTTGTTTGTACAAAGGCGTCCCGTGCCTTTTCCCGCCCCAAGGAGACCTCCATCATCGGCTCGGGCTCCACCACCCAAGCCGCCTTTGTGGGAGGCTCGGACAGCTGCGCAACTCTGCCCATGAGAACGTGTGGTAGGAATATTGTCTGCAAAACCAATCAATCAAGAATCATGAACAAACCGTGGAAACCTAGTCCAATCAGATCCATACGGTAAATGTATGATCAGATACAAAGATATGTACCAATCAAATCCATAATGTAAATAAATGATTTGCAAATCTACGGAATGCAATCGATAATGTCATCGATATATATAAATTTTATCATCGGATTTAACGGACGCACCTGTATTGCATTGCCTTCCCTTCTTCTTTTCTTCATGTCAAATTTTGTATATATGCGCGCGTTTGTTCTGTAAAAACCAAGTTAAAAAAAAAAAAAAAAAGCACCAATCCTCTCTTTTCCTATTGGAATGAGGATTTTCCTCGAATCTTCTTTGTGAAGATCCTGACATTGGAATTTTTTTTTATTTTACCGGAATATGAATGGAACACCACTATTTTTTATATAAGTAATGGAAAATAGAGGATCTTCACAGAGAGAATTCGAAGAGGATCCTCATTTTTTGCATTGACCCAACGACGTTGTTGGGCTGACGTGTCATAGTAATTTTATAGTATTGGGCTCGCATGTTGTTGGCCTCAAGGCCCACTAGGCCCACTAGGCTCACTTTCGGGTTTTGAAATATAAAAGAAGACGTTAGGGTTGTTTTGGTCATTAAGCGTCGTCTGTCGCCATTCCCCGCTCTCTCTTCTGGGCATTTCAAATTCAAACCAAGTCAAAATTCAAACCCCTCCTCGCGTTTCTCAGCCACAGACTGAGCCGCGAAGCCCCCAATGGAAGGCCGAGAGCCACCGCCTTCTCCGTCGCCGTCGCCTTACAGAAACCCCTCCACCCTCTTCAAAGACATCACCAATTTCAAAACCCCTAAAGCCTCCTCGCGATTCTCCAATTTCCAGTCCCCCGGCCCCAAATTCTTCACTGCCTCCAAACAAACCCCTGGTACTTCTTCGTCATTTCGCCGCCGGCCGTCTCTCGCTCCATCAAACTCTGGCCGGATAAAGGCGGCGTCCCGGAAACTCAAGGCCTTTGAGCTCGAGCAGTCGCAATCGTCCCGCAAGGCCCAAATTCAGAAAGAGCAATCGCTCAAGTCGCTGGCCAAGTCTCTCTCCGTCTGGCTCAATTTCCTCTTCCAAAACCCTACATCCTGCGGCTGCAATTTGTCCGTCGATGGAGACCGCAAGGGAACGCTCCCTAAGGGAAAGAGGGATAGCGATCCCGGCAGTGCGGTTGGGGTCGATTCGGCGTGGCGGGACCCCAAGCGTCAGAGAGACTCTTCGTGGCGGGCCGTGAGCGCTGTAGCGTTTTCGAGCTCCAAGTATTTGAACCTGCGTTCTTCGTTGGAGCATGTGTGCAGTGTTGATGATTTGACGCAGAGGATGCGACTCTATCTGAGCATGGGCAGTTGCAAGGAGGTTTTCGATGCGATGACTCATGTAGCAAAGGTTTGGATTCTCAGAATCTTTCGTATGATTTACCTTTCATTTGTTTGGTTGCTAAGAAAGTTAGAGAAAACTTTAGTATTTGGCCAACATGTTGACTGTTCTATTTATTACGCAGAATATTGATGAAGGGAGATTAAAGATGAAGGCACATTGCCCTTTAGTTACAGATTTTGGGTTGAAGGAGAAGGCCACTAGAATCCTCATGAGTTATAACCCAATTTGGCTTCGAATTGGATTGTACATTGTTTTCGGTGGTGATTCTTTGTTGTCTGACACAGATGCTAATTCTGATGAAGAACTCAGGTTTCTGAAAATGATCATTGAGAAGCAATTTTTTGCACATTCGGGTCTAGCGAAAGATTATGCTTACAACAAGAAGGTTGAGGGTCTTTACAGACCGGGTTATTACGAAGCTCTGGGAAATGTCACTTTGAAGAGATTTCTGATGCTCGCTCTTATCCTTGATAGAGCGAAATGCCAGAGCAGTCTTTCTCTTAAGTATGGTATTGATGGAGTGGATGGGGGTTCTCCTTTATTGTTTACAGTTGAATCTCATATTAAATCAAGTCATCAGGTGATCCATGGTAAACATCGCTCCATTTCTCTGTTGCTCGTTGATTGTTTTGTCACTGTCCTGTTTGAACTATAGGGTTGACTTTTCCTTCATTGTGGTTCTCAACTAGATTTTCTGTCATCTGATGTCATGCTTGGCGAAGGTAATATTTCAGCACATCTGGTGGTTTTAGGATACAAAGTGTCCTATCAGCAGGTAGGTTGCTCATTTTATGTGTGACACTCATTTACATCGAATTCTGTTTAAGTGTGTATTTTCAGGATGTGAGCGAAAGAAGTGTCTTTTAAGATTTGTTTAGGATTGGGCCATTTCCATTGATGATGAGGCATAATGTTTCATTCTTTAGTATCAACAAAATTATTTTTACATTGTCTAATCGACGATTGATATTTGTTATTGTGCAGCATCCACTTGTTGAATATGACTTTCGAGTTACCGATTTATTTGCTGATCTTCAAGATGGGGTGCGCCTGTGCAGAGCCATTCAACTTTTGCTAGATGACGCCTCTATCCTCACGGTTGTTATTTTTCTTTCTTTATACTTTGAATAAATAGGCAGGTACAATTATTGTTTAACAGAATGTTTATATTAGTAAGTGATTTCACTGTTGCATTGGGTGAACAGAAAATGGTTGTTCCAGCAGATACGCTTAAGAAGAACCTGGCAAATTGTGGCATTGCCCTGCAGTACCTTAAACAGGCTGGCGTTGTTTTACATGATGAAGATGGAATGATGATTGTGGCAGATGATATTGCTGGTGGGGACAAGGAACTTACTCTTTCCTTGCTCTGGAACATGTTTGTCCATTTGCAGGCCTGTTCCTTTTTTCTCCCTCCTATTGTTAAGAATTGTTTACGAGTTTACCGTTATCTGCTTGTTGGTAATATACTTCATTAACTTTGTCATTGAACTTGCAGCTACCGCTTCTGGTCAAGAAAACAAACTTAGCTGAGGAAATTTGCAAAATTCGTGGCAGTGTGGTATGTCTGTTTCAAAGAGGATGAGTTTCTTATTAGTTTACCTGTTGGTCCTATTTTTATTCCCTTTTCTGTTATTTTTAATATTGTTGGGGTATTATTTTTACATGATCTAGAGTTTCAATTAAAATTGACCTTTAATCATTTCTCTTCTGTTTCACAGATCAGTTTTGATTCCTCTTCGTTGGAAATGATTTTAAAGTGGATTCAGGTATTGCTGCTAATATATAGCTGAAAGTTTATCAGCTTATTCTTATTATGGGGTTTGAATAGCATTCTTTTGCAATTTAACAAACACATTCTGCAATTTGTCCAAGTTACACAAAAAATCACTGCTCTGTTCCTGATAATCATTTTTATTGGGGTTTTCAGGCAATTTGTGAAAATTATGATTGCAAGGTTGACAGTTTTGCTTCATTGGTTGATGGAAAAGCCATATGGTGCTTGCTGGACTATTACTTTCGTAAGCAACTATGTTGTGGTCGGTCATCAAAGGTACTAAATGTTTAATTTACCTCCTATAATTTTTTGTGAACATAGAGATCTAGTTTCCTCTCTTCATTCACATTAAATTATATGTTGCAGGATCGTAATAAATCAAGTCACGAAGAATCAATCATGTTGGCCACTGATTATTCAGATGCAGTGCACAACTTTTTATTGTCCCAGAAATTGTTGACGTTATTGGGAAATTTTCCAGAGGTTTGTGCTGGTTTTCTTTTTCTTCATTTTCACTTCTTCGTGAACTTCCCATCTAGCTTACAATCATCTTGAAATATTTCAACAGGTTCTGCAAATTAGTGACATTCTTGAATACAACGGTGCACGAAATGACCGGAGTGTGGTGATACTATTGGTGTTCCTTTCATCTCAACTTATTGTCAAGAAAAATATGGTAATAGTAATAGATGATGTTTATCCTTTAAAAAGAGCTGATATTTTATTATGGTGGAAGAATGGATTCAGCTGTTGTCATAATACTTTAACATTGAGTATCTCTTTGGCAGGACCAATTAAATTTCCATAAACTCTTGGGTTGTGATTGCCAAAGTACAGACAGAAAATATACATGCATGGGATGCTATGTAAGACCCGAAGCAACACAGATCAAAGAGGAAACATATGACCACCACACCGAAGGTTTCTTTCCTTTGTTATCTTGTATCTGTCTTCAAGGTTAATTTTATTTGTTCATTTCTTGAAACTGATTGCGTTATTTGTATTTTTCATTTGTTGTCATGTTTGTATATACAAACAGATTCTGTAAGAAAGTTTAAGGCTATTCAGGCCTGGTGGCAAGATATGGCTGAAAGGAACCATAAATCTGTTGCAAAACCAACTTCTCCGACTTCGCTTAACCTATCTACGAATAAGGATAGCGTTAATATTGAGAAAGGTAATTGTATTATCTTCTGTAGCTCAATGCCAGAGTAATGTCCGTCGTGTTGCCATTTCTTGTTGTTACCCCCTGCTAGTTCCTCTCTCTTCACTCAGTTCTCTGACTCCAGAGTTCATTTCTTTTATTTGACTTATTTTTATTCTGTCACTCAGAGGAGAGTTTATTGCTTACCTGTAATTTTATTCTGTCAATTTATTTCTGGTCCTTATATCTAAGCGTGGTATATACTGTTCTCTTTCTGATGGAGGAATCCGTATCTGATACTTGCAGTAAATACTGACAAAGGCAATTATGAGGGAGGAAGTATTGTAACTCATCATATATCTGCTCCTGATCTAGTCAAAGCTGCCATTGTTGTCCAAAGATATATTCGTGGGTGGCTTGCCAGGTTGAGATACATTCATGGAGTTGCTCTTGTAGATAAATCTTGCAATCTGTGCCAAGAAAATGTTGCACGTGATCTTCAAGTAAGGGCAGAAAATACTGAAAAAAGAAATTATGAGGGGGGAAGTATTGTAACTCATGATATATCTGCTCCTGATCTAGTCAAAGCTGCCATTGTTGTCCAAAGATATATTCGTGGGTGGCTTGCAAGGTTGAGATACATTCATGGGGTTGCTCTTGTGGATAAATCTTGCAATCTGTGCCAAGAAAATGTTGCACGTGATCTTCAAGTAAGGGCAGAGAATACTGAAAAAAGAAATTATGAGGGAGGAAGTATTGTAACTCATGATATATCTGCTCCTGATCTAGTCAAAGCTGCCATTGTTGTCCAAAGATATATTCGTGGGTGGCTTGTAAGGTTGAGATACATTCATGGGGTTGCTCTTGTAGATAAATCTTGCAATCTGTGCCAAGAAAATGTTGCACGTGACCTTCAAGTAAGGGCAGAAAATACTGAAAAAAGCAATTATGAGGGAGGAAGTATTGTAACTCATGATATATCTGCTCCTGATCTATTCAAAGCTGCCATTGTTGTCCAAAGATATATTCGTGGGTGGCTTGCAAGGTTGAGATACATTCACGGGGTTACTCTTGTAGATAAATCTTGCAATCTGTGCCAAGAAAGTGTTGCGCGTGATCTTCAAGTAAGGGCAGCAATTAAAATCCAGTTTGCATGGAAGAATTTTTCTGTCCGTCATTCTCTTCTCTATCAGCATTCCGCTGCAACTAAAATTCAAAGTCATTTTCGTGGTTGGCTTTTGAGGAGGAGGTTTCATATTAACAGGCAAGCAATAATAAAAATCCAAAGTGTTTATCGAATGTCAAAATGCTGGAAGGCTTATCAGCGATACAAAATTGCAGCTGTTTCAGCCAC
Source organism: Pyrus communis (assembly GCF_963583255.1). NCBI lineage: Eukaryota > Viridiplantae > Streptophyta > Magnoliopsida > Rosales > Rosaceae > Pyrus > Pyrus communis. Next base: position 29,441,251 of record NC_084805.1, read on the forward strand.
CGTCATTCAATCTTATATACGTGGGTGTTTTGCCCGGAAAGGCGCTGAAAATCATAGGCTTCTCATTGTTGCAATCCAAGTAAGTATTTCTCCATGTATTCTGAGCATATAGGGCAGCAGAAACCTTGTCATATTAAAGCAATCTTTTGTATGCAACTTAATTCTATTGTAGTGGTATTTATACTATCTAGATGATTGACTGTAATTTTCTCCCCTTTTGTATTGTGCAAGTATCATGTCTCAGTAGTGTGCTTAAATGATTTCAGAGATACTTCCGTGGTTGGCTGATCAGAAGTCAATTCTCGTGTCAAAGACAGGCTGCAGTAAAGATCCAAAGCGCTATTCGAGGCTTGATATGGTGTCAATCATTTCATCGTCATAGACAAGCTGCTGTGGAAATTCAACGAATAGTCAGGGGGCAGATTAGTCGAAATAGGCTCTTAGGTATATTACTACAACCTTTCCCGACTGGTTCTTACCCATTTTATTTATTTGTGTTGCATGTTCTAGCTTTGAATAGAAACTTATAGTTACAAATGTTTATGGCCTTGGTTTGTTGCAGGTGCTGCTTCACTACGCCCAATCGTCCGCAATGGTTGTCCTTTGAATAGCACAGGAGCCCTTTATATGGGTGCTGAACTAAATAAAGTTGTTTGCTCTGTGTTGAAATTGCAAAGGTGGTGGAGGAGTGTTATGTCACTAAACTTTAGAACGAATTCTGCGGTCATTATTCAGTCTCATATTCGAGGGTGGTTTGCTAGGCAAAAAGCTGCTAGAGAAAGGCAATGTATTGTTGTGATACAAGTAAGATATATCCCTTAATGTTTCATTTGTTCTCATTAGTTTCTTTTATTCAGTAGAAATCTAATGTTACCAGTTAATGTGGCTGAAGTATTAGTCCACTGCATTTATGAAAAACTTGGAGTTACATAAATGTCGAAAGAATTTTCTAGCAGCTGGACCTTCGATTGATGTATTACTTTCACATAATGTTCCTTCCGTTGTTTTTGGTTTCTGTTATGAATCAAAAGGTCAAACAGGGTAAAAAACCTGTAGTCTGTAGAATTATTTTTGGCTATTTTTGTACATATCGTTTTAGCTATTGTTTTGTAATTATTACCAAATTCAGTAAATTAAAAGAACCGATTTTGAGTGACAGTCATGCTGGAGAGGCTACCTTCTAAGGAGGAAAGAGACGGAAGATCAGCTACTGGAGCTGCGCTTGAGAGTGCAAAAGTCTGCCACGAATATAGATGATAGCATGCGGATTATAAACAGACTTGTAGCGGCACTTTCGGAGCTACAAACAATGAAAAGTATCAGCGGCATTCTTCACACTTGTGTTACTTTGGGTAAGTTGTCAGTGATTGTATGATACACTCCATTTCCAACATTTCTTGATCCAAGTTCGCATGCATTACGCTAACTTTACATTTCAGAATAGATTCGATAACATTTCCATGGTTTGTTCATGATTCTAAACTCACGTCTTTCCATTATTCCTACATGAAATGTAATCCTAGCATGGTGTACTTACGTTATAATCCTATTTGCAGACAAGGCCACCGCACATTCTCAGAAATGTTGTGAAAAACTCGTGGAGGAAGGAGCTATTAAAACATTACTGAAGATTTTTGGCTCAGCCACCCGAAGTATACCCGATCAGGAGGTTCAAAAACACGTGCTCTCAACTCTAAGGAACCTTGCCCGCTATCCACACCTGGTAGAAGTGCTAATTGACAGTCCGGGATCAGTAGAAACTGTTGTATGCGAGTTTGTAAGGTTCGTAAGCCATATACTTTCAAGTATGATTTGCCAAAATGAACGTTCGTTATCTTGGTTCAACGGCTAATAACTTACCCTAACTTCAGGAACAAGGAAGAGGGTTATTTCACCGCTTCCGAACTTCTGAAGAAGGTTTGTTCTAGCAGTAAAGGCATTGAAGCTGTGCGTAGATCGCCCGCTCTTTTGAAAAGGCTACACAATCTTGTTGAGGAACTTAGTAGGAAGGCTGGCAACAATGACAAGAGGTCAGATTTAAGCAAAGAATCTCTCGTTTTTTCTTCGGAAACTTAAATTAAACGATCGTTAAGCTCTAATTAGTAGCATCTTAATCTTAATGCAGGAATGCCGGGCGAGTTACAGTTGCTAGAGAAGCTACAGAAAGGAGATTAAGTGAGGCTGTTGAAATTATGAAGATGGTAAAACAGAGGTACTAGTACTATTTACCAGGGTAACTTGTTGAGTTCCAGAGTGTGTAAAAAGTTACCCTGGTTAGTTATGATGTAATGCTGACGTGTGTATTTTGCCATTGAATTTACACGTTCAATGGGGGGAGGGAGAAGGACAGGGCAACTTGATTTGGTTGATGCACCTCAAATTGAATGCTGGGTTTTTTTTATTTTTATTTTTATTTTTTATCCACTGATGGATTATTAGCTTGGAGTGCATACGATGGGTTTTGTAAATTGAAGACCCACTTAATTCTATGAGTTTCGTTTCATAATTTTTTCCTTTTTTATGTGTTAAATTGAAGACCCACTCCAAGTCAACAAGTTTCTTGGTTTTGTGAGGGTTGAGAAGGAATGTTTATCGTACGCAGCTTTATTTTTGTTTTGCAAAAAACGATTTCATGACTCAAACTCGTGACCTTTTAATTAAAAAAAAACAACTTATTCGTTATGTCAAAACTTGTCCTCATGTATTAAAATTAAGAACAATATAATTTTTTTAGACTATAATTTTTCGATTATTTTTAGAATATTTTTTGCGATACAATATCCAAATAACGCAATGTCACGTGCAATATATTTACTTAACATTGTAAGATCGGATGAGACAAACTATTGAGTTTTGTGGTCCTTATGCCTGCAGCCTGCGGTCCTCCAGTTATCTTGATAAATATTATATAGCATTCCCAAGAGATTTTGGATCTACCTTGGAAATATCTTAATCGCATTATTCGATCCCCAACACAAAACCACATGAACCGTCTTTTATTCTCGTGACTTGCACATTTTATCCTCTTCGCGGCCACAACAAGTTTTATACTGTCCAATCTTTTTTAAAAAATTTATAGAAGTATTTCAATTTTCTTCTAACCAACGTCAGATATTTTGTTTGAGATTGAATATATTATTACCAATTATATTTTGATAGTGTTATTATTAACATTTTAAAAATTATATATATATATTTTAAAGAAAAACTAATGAAAAGAGCTTGAAAACTTTGAGTTTTAACGATAAAGATAAAATAAAAGGTAGAGTGAATAGTACAAGGTTTGACTTTTTAGTGTAAAAATATGATTTTTCGTTAAAATAAACAGTATCATAAACTTTTCGTTAAAACTCCCAATTTTTAAATCTAGAAGTTTGGGAGTATTGCTATTTAATAATCAAAGGGTTCATGAACTTGAACTGGCTACGAAGTTTGGTTGGTATCTGAGGGAAGTTCGACTTTGGTTCTTATAGTTTCAATTGTTACAATTGAATGACATAGATTTTCAGAAATTTTCAAACATAATTAATACTTGAATATGATTTTTCCCTTAAATTTGGATTACTCTCGCTTTGAAAACCAATTTTTATTAATCCATTTAATTAAGTTGTCGTCATTGAATTGTAAGTAGTAGTTAAATGCGTCAAATCATGACGACTGAAGCTACAATAATCGATAGGTAACAATTTTTCTAGTAGTCAGACTATTCTTCTTTGATTTACAGCATTTTGTATTCAAACACCCTAATTAATATTCATTTGTAACAAAAATCACGATAAAACCAAATAAATAAACTCGTTAAACATCACTTTAAATGGCAAGAAATTAAAGAGGAATACATAAAATAGTTTAAAACATTTGTACAATAATGTGAGAACTCAAATCAAGTACAATCCAACAATCCTTAGCTTAACAAAAATAGAATCCCCACAACTATTTTTTTTTTGTTTTGGTTTGTTGAAAAAGTACGATATTCATTAATAATAAATGGAATATGTACATCAATGAGGATAGGTACAAACAGAGGGTCTCGATAAAAACTTTGTTAGGGTTTTCAACCCGATCGAAGAGAAAAATAGCACAACTAATTATTATCCAATTAATCTTATTTTAATTTGCCATGTTTAAACTAAAACTAAGCAGCCCTTGCAAGAACTTCAAGCCTTTCTGGCACATCAGCTGGCTCAATGAAGAAAGCCCTCCTCAGATATCTCGGCACCGTGACTGTCAACACTCCGTCTTCATATCCGGCTGAAATCCGTTCGATATCGACCCGACCCGGAAGCCGGAACTTCCTCATGAAGGTCCTGCTGCTAGGCTGCTCTGTGGACTCCTCGATCCTCTCTGTTCGAATTATGAGGTACACCGAGTCCTCCACTTCTACTTTTATGTCCTCTTTCCTTACACCTGCTCAAATCATATATAACAACCACCAAAACCAAAGTTCCACCGCTATTAAAAAAAATACGCGAAAATCACTTCACGAAAAAAACAATAAAAACGAAAAACCAACAAAAGAAAAGAAAATTTGGGTCGATTAATATTATTGTTAAGTTGTCAAATATAAGGAACTTCCCGTCCATACAAAAGTGGATTCCTGTTGTGTTATCCCAAGCCAATCTCAAACTGTCACGTTAGACGGATACAACATCGTGACAGTGCGTGATTTACTTGAGATATTGCCGCCACAATCCGGCATCCAGTTGTACGTAAGTTTCTCTTGGAAACCAAGAGGGATAGTTGAAATTACCAGGGAGGTCAGCCGAGAAAATGTGAGATTCAGGGGTCTCAGTCCAGTGCACATAGTTTTCTGGGACCAAATGGTATGGATAAATGAGATGAGAAGGGAAGACAGATTGGTAAGGGTGGAAGGCAGGGATCTCCATTGCTTTAGTTTACAAGGGCCAACAGAAGGAAGTGCTTTTGAGCCAACAAGAAGTGCTTTTGCAGAAAGTTAAAATCTGCAATCCTAAAATGGGATGGATGAGGTAGGAGGTGCCTTGATAGGGAGGAAAAGGGCGGTGGTTGGTTAGCTTTTGTAGGCCCTACCCTGGCGGCCATAGCTTTTGTAGGCCCTACCCTGGCGGCCAAGTTGGGGCTATGGGCAACTTGGACCTGAGGTAGGTTAACTTTGAGCCGTCATTTTTTATTGGCTAGTATTCAAACTTTGACGCAACTTGTTCTTCCATCTTTTGGGTAAGTTGCTGAAAAGTTTTAATCTTGTGAGTCGCTAATTTAAAGAGACTATAATCTGCTTTTGTGGACAGTACTTATTTGTAAAGTGCTTATTGTAATGGGTTGGCAAATAGCTACCTGAAAGGCAAGCCTCAAGTTTTTGAGCAAGATTCATGTTGACTGCCATATAGGATCGATCGATTGTGTTAATTTACGTGTTATAATATAGATGGGCAATGTGATTGATATATTATGAATCTTGGGATATAGTATTAACGAAAAGATACATGTTTGTTACACAAGCGGATTTGTAATACCACGATGAGGCAACGACCGCACCGAAAAATTACAAAATCTTCCGAGTATCAAATATGCAACAAGGTTGCTACTACAATTCAATGGGACAAAAAAGTAAGGTTAAAAATACAATTATCATGACAAGAAAGAGTTCAGATTGAATTTTGAAACTTCATGGTTGCCAACTCATGTATTTACTCCAAGCACAAAACCATTGCTGTACGAAGGAAGATTGCTGGAAGGCTCGTGATGTTTCACCGGCGAGCGGAAAGGATTTGGAGTCACAGGATGTGTGATATGCAGTCCAGCACTTCGTAGAGCCTGTTTAGCGTTTGCGCACGAGAGTTCAGATTGATCAGTGAAGAATGCTGGGACGGCCATGGACTTGATTGAATTAAGAGATCCACCCCAATTTGCATAGCTATCCAATCCACAGTTCAGTGCAACAATGACATGGGGTGGAGGTAGGTAGGAGGCTTCCTCCTGATAAACACCCCTGACAAGATTCACCCTCACCCTGCTACCGATACCTGAAGTTGTCCCCGACAAATTTGTTGGAACTTCAGAACCTACCATAACAATTAGCACGTTCCCCAATCCATTGAGCAAATGACCAACCTCTGCAAATGCCGGCATCCAATCCAATTCTCCCTCTGGCCCTAGGTAGTGAACAATCACCTCCTTGCCCTTCTGCAATAAGTTCTTTGAGCTGATGTTGAGAGTCGTTAATATGTAATAAACCGTCAATGGGTGAGAGAGGATATCAGCAACAGGGCTTGACAATGGCAGTGACCGAAGGTTGTAGTATTCCGACCAACAAGAGAGGAGGATTGGACTTGACATACCATCTCTTACATGATGTTGAAAAGATGAGTCGCGTGGAAACTCTTCATCATTGAGCCCTCCCCAAGCATCCCAGAGTCCACCTTTAACAGGAAGAAGACCAAAAGGGCAATGAGAATAGCAACTGCACTTTCTCCTCCACATGCCCTTCTGATGGATGCCCAATGATTCAAGCCATTTACAAGGTTGATCAGCATCACAAGCGAACATGAAGATGTTCATCTCAAGCTCTTCTTCCCTTTCCATCATAGCCTTGTAAAGACCGCACATACTCTTATGTGTTTCTTTCGTATGCTGCTTCTGGCAGACAGAACTACAGTAGACCACAGCTCGACATCGTCCACAAGAGAGAGCCTGTTCACTGTGGATTTCTTTCTCACATGCTGCACACTGCTTCAAGCTGCCATTTAAGTAGACTCTTATATCAACAAAACTCTCCTCTTTTGACAGTTCTGCATATTTGGTTGGGGTTGAGCTAGCCGTTGTACTAGCCTTCTCTTCGTATGCCTGGCCAGGTGGGTGCGAAATTGTAACTGCAACAAGATCATAACCTTTGGCCATTTCTTGTGGCCACTGAACATCAACTGTTTCAATAAACGGTTCAAAGTGCATTAACCTTGACCACTTTGGACCGCCTTCTTTGTCCTCCTGCAGCAATGGGTGCACCAGAGCTATGGCTTTCATGAATGCATACACAAACTTAAGCTCTTCAGAACTCGGATGCCTAAACCTAAGACTCCCTGATGACGTGCATCTGGCAACATCAATGACAGGGAAGCGATCACTCCCTGACACTTCGAGTGACAAAGATTTGATCATTTTCCTATTCGAGGGAAACATCAATGCCTCCCGTTCATATGTGACCCGTAAAAGCTCAACATTTGGCACTTGAACTGTCTCTCTCGAGCCAGTCATCTTCTTTGCATCACTTTGAGACCGAAACATATGAAACCCTATATCGCCACCATCCCCTCCAACGAATTGAACACACGGAAATGGCTGTTTCTTGCCAGACCAATCGGTATCTTTCCCAACCCGGACACCAAAAATATGCCCGGGACACAACCTTTTCCAGGGATCAGTCCTATACAGAGCTGCTGATGCTTTGTAGATGGACTTGATAAAATTTGGAGCAATGCCTTCCACATTCATAAGACATGTCCCTGATCCGGGACCAAGCCCCGGACCGGACCCAAATTGCTCCTGGAATCTATCGAACAAGTTCTTCAAATGCAAATCCATTTCGATTTTCGATTTCGACCCAAGTACAAAGATCTAACCAACTCCTTGATCACACCAGTAAAAACCCAATTCATAAAATGACTGCCCTTTTCTTTGCTTCACGTAAAAATCCAACAAATCCAGTCAAACCCAAAATATCTGTTCATTCATACATATTGCTTGCAAGACAAAAAAAACCCAGAAACTCTACAAAATCCAAAGTACGGGAGGTGTGATAATTCACTTCAAAAGCTACTAAATTACATGAAAATCCCAATTAAATTAAGCAAATGGGGATCAAATGAACCTACAGAACTTGATGGATGAAAACATTAGTGATCGTACCAGTAAAAGTTGAGGACTTTACTTCTCTCTTTCGAGTTCTCAGATCCAGAGCATCGCGGAAGATTGAAGCATTTGAAGTTTTTTTTGTGGGCAACACTCGCAAGTGAGAGTGAAGCTGAAAACTAGGATAAAAAATTTACCGTGCGAGCAACCTGTGTTGTCGTTTCACGGTCTTCATTCGTCAAAGCTGTATTCACGGTTGTCGGGCTCATATGAAAATTGGCCCAAATTATGACGAAATCTAAAATTCGCAAGGGTGGGTCAAGCCACTCATCCAATGCGTTTGGCCGTGTGCATTGCAAGTTGTACTTATACGAGATTAGATGATAATTGAATATAACGGCTCTTGTGTCTGTTGTGATAATTTTTGATTATTTAACTTGCTATGTTGTTCTGCGTTCTGTTAGACTATGAATTACATGAACAAATGTAGTTAAATAAGACAACAGGCGGGTTAGATCACTGTTCAATAGAGATAACACTGATTTAGTGGATACAAGAGATTTATTTAAATGTTTTTGTTGATTGATATATGGTCTCTCATTTTGTCTCATACAAATTTAAAAGACGTTGATGTGGACTATTACGTGGTAGAAAATAGTAAGACGCAAAACATTATTGTAATAGTTCGAACGCTTTTCCTCCTCATAATAATAACTTTTTTGAAAAAAGTAAGATGCAAAACATTGCTCAATAGACGAGATAAATCATCATCACTTGGAAGATTAGTGTTTTAATTGTACCATTTGGACAAGAAATAAAAAAGGGTACTTGTTAAAATAAAAAGGTATAATTTGCGTTGCCAGCAGTTCTCGTTGGTGTGCGATCTATATGTAAATCCATATCGGTGGTAGCTGTTCTATGCCAAGTGTAAGTCACTCTACCTTGAGATTGTGGGTTTACCTGACGCTGGTGGTGAGAGTAATCAATTTCCTCTTAAACTTTTTTGTTACCAGAAAAAAGAAAAAGTTATTAATTTGAGCCATAAAAATTGGAGCCGATGCACTGTGGACACATGTAACATGGGTCCATTTATTGGGGGCCTTATTTAATTGGGCCTAGTTTTTGCCCAGGTGGTATAAAATAGGATCCACAATAATGGGCCACATCCACCGACAAGCCCAAATTATTAAAAAATTGCCACGCGAGCGGCTTACGTGTCTGCTCCTAGGAAATCCAAATCCCTAATCTAATCCCTCTGCTTTTAAAATCTGTCCGTCTGGCTTTTTGTCGCCTTCTCTCTCTCTCTCTCTCTCTCTCAGGACCTTGTCGTCCTCTCCCTTAGGGTTTCTCTGTCTCTCTCTCTCTCCTCCCCTTCTCTCTCTACATTCACATGATGATGCAACCGGGTGCAGGCGGTGTGGCTCCGTCGGCATTGGGCCAGCAGCCCGCCCAGCAGTATGGCCAGCAACCCGCGCAGCCCTACATGATGATGCCACCACCTACTGCCCAGGCACCTGCCATGTGGGCCCCGCAGTCGCATGTGGCCCCTCCGGCTCCGCAGCTCCCCCAGCACTCCCAGCCCGCCTCCGCCGACGAGGTACGCACGCTTTGGATCGGCGACCTGCAGTACTGGATGGAGGAGAACTATCTCTACAATATTTTTCTTCACACCGGCGAGGTTCTTTGCTTCTCTCATTAGTCTGTTAGATCTTTTGTTTTGCTTTATAATCGCACCCAATTATACATACACACACACACACACACACATTCATATACGTATACGTTTGAAGCTCTGATATTTATATCTGTGTATTTAAGGATATAGATATACAAGTGTTTTATTGCAATTATAATTATATAATTGAAGGTTAGCGTTTATTTATTTTCTTGTTAATTATGTGTTGTAGGTTGTTTCTGTGAAAGTCATCCGCAACAAGCAAACTTGTCAATCAGAGGGTTACGGGTTCATCGAATTCAATAGCCGTGCTGCTGCGGAAAGAGTGCTTCAGGCATTCAATGGTACCCCAATGCCAAATGGTGCCCAGAATTTTAGATTGAACTGGGCATCTACCGGCGAGAAGCGTTCGGATGATACCCCGGATTATACGATATTTGTTGGAGATTTGGCTGCTGATGTGACGGATTATGTGCTACAAGAGACATTCAGGGCCCGTTATCCATCATGTAAGAGTGCCAAGGTCGTCATTGATAGGCTCACTGGGTGCACCAAGGGGTATGGATTTGTTAAGTTTGGAGATGAGTCTGAACAGATGCGTGCCATGACTGAGATGAATGGAGTTCTATGCTCTACAAGGCCTATGCGAATTGGACCAGCAGCAAACAAAAACGCCGGGGGCAGTCAGCAGTATTCAAATGGTATGTTCTATATGGTTTCATTCATGTACGTATGGCTTTTTGGTTGTGGCTGCATGCAATTATTTTTGTGTTGCATTTTGGGAGAGGAGTATAAGAACTTTAATTGGTTGTTATTTCTGTATGACTGGTGTGTTCCCTTTTGTGTTTTACCCAATATGAATTACTAGTATGCCATAGTAAGGTAGTGCATTCCGGTTCTGATATGGTATCCAATGTGCGAAACATTACTTTTCAGTTGGCTAAGTTTGCTTTGTTTGAGCTTTACTCTCGACGATGAGCAGTGCTTTCCAATTCATTTGATTCATATAATTTCAATAGAAAATTTGGGCAAAGGTAAATGATATTAAAATCTTGACAACTTATAGAACTCCTGTTGTCTCAAAGCAGGGTGTCAGGAGGCTCTGTCATCTAAGGGCCAGATACTGATTTCAGCTGAAATGGTCTCCCCTTAGTGCGTGGCCTTGCTAGGTCAGTTTCAATTTAACGTACTGGCCTTTACTCTTATGTGGCATTTGTTATGCTGCATTTTTGAATTTTAAATTTTCTTTTCCAGCCCCCATTCTGGTGGTTCAGCTTTCAGTGAAATTACATGTTGTGATTGTTCTAGTTTCACTTGAGTATGATACCTGTATACTGGTGGTTAAGTTATCTTGTTGTTTGGCTAAAAAAGTGCCCTCCAAAATATTTACATCTTTAATTCCTTACGTATCGTCCCCATCTGCCCTTTACATTTTCGTTCACTTTTACCATTCCTCCTAGTGGTCCACATATTGATTGACGCTGGTTAATCCTGTTGTCTTCAATTCCTGAGGAAGGGTTCTGGAAGGAGTTCCTGTTGCAACCCATTGGAATTTCCTGGAACTTTGTCTAGTTGGCTGGCCATCATTGTCAGTACCTCATAACTTAGACTTTCTATGATATTTGACTAGGTTTTACCATTATATTTTAAACCAGACTGGGCTGGATGTTGGTTCAACTGGATAACCATGCACATATACTTAATTCGAGTTGATTGATTCATTGGACTAAATTTGTGAACTTGATAATTCCATGTAGATAACAATGTCACTTAGGTAACTGATAAAGGACCAGTCTGTCCAACCAGTTAATCAACTTTGACAACAAATGTTGTACATTCTAAATTTCAAACCTCTGACCAAGGAGCACAAATGAATGTGGCACGACCATCACAATATCCATGGTTTGTCAGCCTTCGAACAATCTTATTCCTTGTTTTACTTCTTACAATTAAAGCACAGTCAGCTCAAACAGTTCGCATGTAGGCCAAGCATGGTCTCTTTTTTGTCTGTTTTGTTTTGGATTTAGCATAGGGAAGTATTTGTGACCAAATTTTTTTTGTCAGTAATATTTGTTTGTTATGTGAGGGTAATGTGAGCGTAAGAATCATCCACACTGATGGAAACTACAGGGTAAGGTTTGATACTGGCATTGCTCACCAGGATTAATCTGCGTTTCCATACTATATTTTGGTTAGACCTTGCAGATTGTATTTGTTTAGGGATTAGAAGGCTGGCACTATGTGTGCATATGCATATGGTTTTCTGCTATACATGTGCATAATGCTTGTTGGGTCCCTTACATGTGGCACAATGTGGTTAGACGTTCTTAATTCTGTTGATAAGCCTTAAGATTATTGCATTACCGCAGTGGTTAGTTTGTTTGTCTGGTCTGAACGCACATGGGCAGTGAATAGTTTACATTGTTTTTATTTAATTTTTTTTGGGAGAAAGTATGGCCAGAAAATATGTCTGATTGTCTACACTTGCTTTTGTTTCTTTTATTGATAGCATAAGGGGGTTGTGAAGTGTTATTCTGCATATCTCAGCTGTTAGTTGAACTTTTTCATATGCAGCTTCATATCAAAATTCTCAGGGTGCAAAGAATGAGAGTGATCCGAACAATACAACTGTGGGTACTTTGTGTTTTATTCCATTTTTGAAATTACTTTTCAGCACATGCTTGTGACTTTGAATATTTTTGCTGCAGATATTTGTAGGTAATCTGGATGGTAATGTCACTGATGACCATTTGAGACAAGTTTTCAGCAAGTACGGTGAGCTAGTTCATGTCAAGATACCAATGGGCAAGCGATGTGGGTTTGTTCAGTTTGCAGACAGGTGAGCGGATCTGCTAGTCTTCTCTTTGGGGATTGTTTCCATGGATATCACTGAATCAAACCTTCTGTTTTGTGCTTATGCGTCATCAGAAGCTGTGCCGAAGAAGCATTGCGTGTACTAAATGGATCTCAGCTGGGTGCACAAAATATCCGTCTTTCATGGGGGCGCAGTCCTTCAAACAAGCAGGTGCGTACTATACTTGAACATAAAGCTGTTTAACTTTGTAAATGCCCTCGAACTCGACTGATGTTTACGATGGGTTTTTCAGCCCCAGGCAGATCCAAGCCAATGGAATGGTGGCGGCGGCTACTATGGATTTGCACCTACCCCCGATAGCTATGGGTACGCACAAGTTTCCCAAGACCCTAACGTGTACTATGGAAGTTATCCTGCTGCCGGGTACGGTAATTACCAGCAGCCGCAGCAGCAGCAGCAGCAACAAATCGGGTACAGCTGAGTTGAGCTTTTTTCCGTATTCGACTCTAGAGACCGATAATAATATTATGATACTGTTTTTGAATTGAGACCGAGTATTTTTGGTTTTTTCTTGGAGAAGTACTTTTGGATGTAGTTTTGTATTGCTGAGGTTACGGCATTCATGGAAGCCTTCTCGAATATTTTGGTTTTTGTAGTATTGCGTGTGTTGTTTTTCATGAATCACGGCCTTTACAGGTGTGGTGAACATCACCACGATAGATGAATGCGATTTAATCTACTTGTTATATAAATTTTAAAATTTAATCTCATTTAGTTGATGCAGTGGTGATGATCTCTACAACGTAAGGGTGGCGAGCAAACGTGTTCATTGAATCGAACAATTTTCTTTAAGCTTTTGTTTTGATGAATTGAGTCTGATAGCATTGCAGATTAGGGTTGGAAAAATGTAAAAATGCTACTATATTTTGGGTGACAACATGCACCCGACAAATGGAGCGTCCAATGTGCAGCAAAAGCCCAACGATCGAGGATCCAACGGTCACAGGGAGATGTTAATGTACAGGAGACGGACATTCATGCATGTTAGGAAATTGTTGGTGCATTCCCAAAAACCCCCTCAAGGGCTAAAGCCTAAAACGGCTCGTCTTTTTTTTTTTTTTTCATTTTTTCTTTTTAACTTTATGGGCTACATGACAGGCCCAAAGGCCCTAAAATGTTGATCACTAATTTTTGTGGGCTGGCCCAAAGACTTCGAAGCTTCTACAATCTACTACTTGCCGCCGGCTTCTCAATTAGTAGCCCCTCTCTCTCTGAGTTGCAGAGACCTCCGTCGCTACGCCGCTAACCTCTTCCAACGACGACGTTTCAGTAGCCAGGTACAATTTCTCTTCTCTTTTCTGATACAATTGGTATAATTTAGTGTCATATGACCCCATAGATTTTCGAAAAACTCACCGATGCTGCCGCCATACACTTCCACTTCCGCCGTGCTCTCTTTGTTCATCGGAGCTCCAATTTTCTTTCTTTCCAAACAGAAATTTAGGCTCTTTTCATTGCTGTTTATTTCTCGATTCTCTAAAATTTGTGGATTCTCCCTTTTATTGACCCTAGTCAGACAGAGAGTATATACATTGTAGAAAATAACTGCATTGTCAAGATTTTTTAATTTTTTTAATTTTTTTTAATTTTTATTTTTCATGTGGGGGCGTTAGCGGGTTTTGAAAATGTGGTAGGAAATCTGTGTTATATGAAGCTTGATTCATGCCTTTGTGTTGGTAACTTGCTGAAGGATCGATCTTTTATCCTGTGTTTGGGATACTTCTTATTTGATAGGTGTAAATGTAATGTTGGAGAAAAACAAAAAATATTCAGTTTGGAGATTTAGTAATGACTAGCTCTATGATTCCTTGTTTTCTTGAGCCACATTACGGATATTGTATTCGGTTTTCATGAGTTTATGTATGGGGTATTAGAGTTGGGTAACCTATTATCTCTGTAAATTTCATGGCAGGGCGAGCTTGCTCGATGGATATAATCTCCCAATTACAGGGGCAAGTGAACACAATTGCTTCTCTTACCTTCAATACCTTTGGGACACTACAAAGGGATTCTCCTCCAGTCCGACTTTCACCAAATTACCCAGAACCGCCAGCTAATCCTACCGAGGATGCTGCTGATTTTGCCCAACAACCCAAGCTCATGGGGGCAGCTCTTGTTAAGGCTGCTAAGCAGGTGCAGCATATTTCCATGTTTGATAACCCTACTATCTTGAATCATGTCAAGTATTCAAAATTTTGTAACTTATGGCGACCCAAGTTACCATATTCTAAACAGCGCATTCGTGCACATGGCTCTTTTCCTGAATGAATTCTTCTGTTTTAATACAAAGTATACTTTTACATTTCCACCGGGTTTGGCATAATGTGATAGTTTAAGCTTGTTTGTGGCCCAATTATTGGCATCGTAATTGCTTAAGTTTTGCTGATATGAGTTGAATTTGTCAATAGCATCTAGTTTATCAATTCATTCCGCTCTTGTGCTGTTCAACTAAGATACTACCGCCTAATTCTTGCACAGTTTGATGCATTAGTTGCAGCACTTCCATTAGCCGATGGAGGTGAAGAAGGGCAGCTGAAACGGATTGCAGAACTGCAGGTATGGGGTTCATATGTTTCTCCATCCAAGATCTTAATTTCTGTGTTACTTCATTTGACTGGGCTTCATAAGTTCATACGGTACCTCTTTCTCAATTTTTTGGTGAAACTTTTTAGGCCGAAAATGATGCTGTCGGACAAGAACTCCAGAGACAACTCGAAGCTGCAGGTGTATCTTTCCCTTCCGTCTTTCTAATTCTACGATACTTGTGCTCTTGAGAACTACTCCCTGCACTTGATATAAAAGTTGATTGGCTGCTGTGATAACTAACAATCTCAATGATATTCTGGTGCCAGAGAAAGAATTAAGGGAGGTCCGCGAATTGTTCGGCCAATCGGTAGAAAATTGCTTGAACTTGAAGAAACCCGACTGAAGACGACGATGTGACTAACGTATGGTTCTCCCGCTATTTCGATTCGTTTGGTCCCTTGTCTTATGTAAACGTTCAAAGAATCTGCAAGCTGTAATCTCTACAGATTCAATTTTTTATTAACTGACTGATGACTAAAGCCCAAAGAGGTAAACTCTTTGTGATTTGTTGTTTCATTTGAAAGTTGATAGAAGATCAAAGATATGAGTTGTAACTATAATACTAAATTTGAGCGGATGTTAAATTTTAGCTAAAAAGACTATACCGGCGCTGAATACATCTTTGTTTGATCCACTCTACGAACTGAAAGCAAGATCTTGCAAAACAACCACGCAACGCCCAGATCTTTCTTCCAACGTCCAACGGAGTTACGGAGGTCACAACAACTCGCCTAAAGGTCATCTCCAACCATTCCGGCCAAAGGGTTATAGGGCTAAAAATAGCCCGTTTTGACATGAAAACCATCTCCAATCAAGAGCTAGGCCAAAGGGTTTGTGGTTCCCATCCGGCCAAAAATGGGAGAACCGGTCAAAGGGCTGGTCAAGAGCAGCCAGCCCTATAGCCTAGCCTTTTGGCGCCAGAATGTCAAGCTTGACATTTTGCTAGCCCTCCAGCTTAGCCCATTTGAATGCCGACAACTACCTGGCGACTACATAACGCTAGCTAGCAATGGTTAGCTGACGTCATGCTGCCGTTAGGTTACCGTTGGAATTATCAAAAACCGATTAAAAACAATATTTGGGAAAGAGTAACGAAAACATGCAGAAACTTGTAAATAGTTGCCAACATTATCCGAAAGGTACAAATTAAAATCAGAGCAGAAATGCATAAACTGATACTAAAAACATCCTCAAATGTTGAATACTTAAAAAAAAAACAACCTCAGACACTATTAACTGTCTCGTTCTCATACCGACAACCGAAATGTTAGATGTTGCCGCATGGATCTACGATTGTGCAGCTGGAATGACATCTTCGACGTCACACTCCATGTTGCTAATGCCATCAGAAGTAGGGATTTGAGGTTCGGCAGTTCCCAGAGGAATAGATCCTTCTGCAGCAATCTTTGATTCGGATGGAATACTAACCGGAGCAGCAAAAGGAGTTTGGTTGAGTTCTATGTCCACGCTCTTTACCGCATCATGAACCAATGAACTCGTTTCAGGACTGACATCTGGAGGTTGAATTTGAGAATCCTTGCATACGGTTTCAATGCCTGGTATGAGAGCAACAGGGGCAGGTTCAGCAAATACAGGAGTTTGGTTGAGCTCGGGATTCGGGCTCTTTGCACCATCATGAACCAATGCGCTCTTTTCAGAATCCACAGCCTGAGGTTGAATTTGATTGTCCTTACCTTCAGTTTCAATGACTGGCATGGCAGCGATTCTTGCGGATTCAGCGAATACAGGCGTGTGGTTGAGTTCGACAACTGGCATGACAGTGGTCACTCTGGGTTCACCGAATACAGGCATTTGGTTGAGTTCAAGTCTGAAGCTCTTTACTTCATAAGGAGCTGACGCACTCTTTTCAGAACCCGCAGCCTGAATTTGAATTTCAGGAGCCTTACATACGGGTTCAACACCTGGTAGGTCAGCAATTGGTTCAGCTGCTGTTTCTGTTTTTGATGCCTTATTGGCCTCTACACCATTTGGCCCTTCCATTATTGTGGCAGCTTCAACTTCCTCCAGCACTTTCTCCTGTTGAACAACGTTATTATGCTCTGGCTTGGGCATAGTAGGGGCCGATTGGTTATCAGTTCCAGGTTCTGGAAATTGCTGTGGCATGACTTTTCCTCCCAAGGGCAGGACTGCATCATTCTTCAGCAAGTTCACAACCGGAGGAGTCACAAAAGAGAAAGGTTTGTTTTCAAGTGACTCCAGGATTCCAGACTGAGGGACAGAGGATTGAATTTGGTTAGGAACTGTAGGTATTTGGGGTTTCACCTCAACAGGTTGCCTATTACTTTGTTCTGATGGGCGGGCAGACTCATAACGCTGAGATTGTGGGTTGAGAGGTGGTATGGGAATTTCTCTTCTTTTGCACATCATAATATGAGGAGCAATGTCATTTGCTGGAGTAATGGGAGTGATTTTCTCCTGTAGAAACACAACACCCCTCAGCTGAGTGTCACTGTCTCCGACCCTAACATTCAGAAGATATCCAGCATCAAATGACCCCTCAATCACGCCAGTGACTACCTGGCCTACCATTTCATTCTCAACATCATCACTTGTACTTGCACTCTGTTTGGTTTTCTTCGAACTGTCAGGTCCTGGGATCACAGTTGGGTTCTCTGCAGGAGCCAAGTTTTCATCCTTACGTGGACGTCCACGTTTTCGCTTCATAGGGGGGTCTGGCGAAGATAGAGAGCCCGTTCCTTGACTCTGTTGATTCATGATGACAGATTTCACGTTTTAAAGTTTTCCCCTGCAATGGAAAAAGTAATTTCACAATCTTTCCTAGCACACGCTAACTGAAAACCGTATAAGATGAGCATGATTATCAAATATTGTTTTACCAATTATAACATGATATGACTACAAAGGGAAGGAGAAGAAAGTGAAATGAGTAACAATGATAACCATAAAGTCCTGAACCAGAGAGACAAAGCTGTTCTTATATCAGCATGATAATGTTTTCGCTCAATCAACTTAGAAATAGAAGTTTAACTTGAAAAACAGTAACAAACAAATATCTCTTCAATTTAATAAATTTATATCTGAATTCTTAACTCACACTCAGAAAATGCTACAAAAGTCTAATTGCAAAAGACCACAGATAGATCTCTCGATCTTAAGATCAATACCTAAACTGTTATACCTCAATCAATTTACAAATACCTCAAAAGCTTAAAGTTCATGCAATTGTTTCAACACCTAAACTGTTATACCTAAATCAATTTACAAACACCTCAAAAGCTTAAAGTTCATGCAATTGTTTTAGGTCAATCAACTTAGAAATGGAGGTTTAAATTTAATGACAATAACAACAAATACGGTCAAAATTTTAATTAATTTATATCTGCAATCACACTCAGAAAATGCTACAAAAGTGTGATTGCAAAAGACCACAGATAGATCTCTGGATCTTAACCTATACTATTATACCTCAATCAATTTACAAATAATCAAAAGTTTAAAGTTCATGCAGTTGTTTTAGCTCAATCAACTTAGAACAGACGTTTATATTTAATATCAATAACAAACAAATATCGCTTAAATTCAATTCATTATTAAATCTGAATTCACACTCAAGAAAATGCTAAAAAGGTCTAATTTGCAAAAGATCACATATAGATCCTTCAGGATGTTCAGATCTCCACCTATACTCTTACTCCTCAATCAAATTACAAGTCTATCAAGTTTAAAGTTTATATAATAACCACACAAAACAACAATTAGTCTAATAAAATTCACAATGAAAGAACAATGCTAAGAAAGTCTAATTTGAAAGGAAAATGAAACTCAGATAGAACTCTCTGAATCATCAGATCGCCATTGCTTCTGTACAAAGTAAAACAAAGAAAAACGCTCAATGGATAATCAGAGCCAAGGTTTTGAAATTCTCACCAAGTCTATGATCGGAATGAAGGATTGAGCTGTAGACCTCGATTCTTTCACGCTTGCGCTAAGAAAGGAATCTTTAATGGATAGATAGAGAGGAGAGAGGGGGAAGCATTGGATAGAGAGAAAAACATTATGTCAGGACCGTAACAGTTTTACGTTATGTCAGGACTGTAACAATTATAAATTTGGGCCGAGAGCTAGGGAAAAACGTAAAGTAGTCCAAATTTCGGTTACTCCAAACTTATCATAGCCCAATCCATTGAAACCTCAGGAGCAGGAATGTCCTCCTAAACGCACAGTCTGAACCTCCCCTCGCCCCAAACTTCAACAGTCATAGTAGTATCTACTTTCCTTCCTGGACACCCGAAACTTCAGGCTCAATGCAAAAGCATTGGAAGCTCTACTTCAGTATACGACTAAAAGATAATATATGGTTTCAAGTATTTATATAACCATGCTAGCTTTATACAAATCATTGATGCTATTGAGTTCTGAAGGAGGTATTGAAAGTTTAGAATGTTCTGAACAAATGTTTAGAGCAAAAGAAAGACAGAAAAGAGAGAGATAGAAAGAGCAACTTAGCAACTTCAATCATAACCATGTCCTTCATTTCTTTATTTGGTCCCAAGAATCTGCTAACATGATAAAGATAAGATTTAAGAGTTTCCTTAATTGTATCCCCAAAGACGCTGAAGCATTAAAGAGGTTTAAGAAACTATTATAGGAGCTCATAGTTCAATAATTTTATCTTGTAAGTTAGATTCAGTATAAACACTACCCAAGTACAAAAGCAGCAATCAAGAGATTAAAAAAATACAGGAACAAACTAAATATACCAAAGAATTTGACTGATCAAAATCCATCTCAACAATTGACCCCAATTCCAGCAATGACTATCCTAAAGCAGCAAAAGCTTTTGTGTTCCTCCGAAACACATGCACCCATAACACATGGCACAACCTTATCAGATTTTCCCACAAAGCTATGCCGCCATTATAAAAGAGAGTTGTGATCACATACTGACATAATCTAATTAAACTACCATATATTAACATACAACCCCATAATTCCCTGGCTAAATGACAATGTAATAACAGATGATAAACCGATTTCCAACCTTCCACATGTAACACCTACTAACACTTTTCTCTTATGAAGAAACTATTGATAAATATTTTCCCATGAGTGGAATTAGATTCATACATTATTGCAAAAACAACAGTTGAGCTAAACATAGTAAATGATACTATCATGGTTTGATTTTGTGCACTGCAATAAAGTAAGTTAATAAGATGTCAGAATTTCCTTCTCTCTCAATGTTTTCTTCGTCTCACCGCCACGTACTTGTTTCTCCGTTTATGCATCGCGCATTCTCATTCATAAAACATCTAAATTCTAATGTTGTGTGCAGAGCGCCCCATGTTACAGAAACCTTGATGTAGTAATAATAAACCCAAAATTAGACAAAATATGAACCCAAAAAGCATTAGCTGATATGGGTTAGGCGAGTTGGTCCGGGCAGAATGTGCCCGCGGCCCGACCCTTACACCTAAGTTCGAATCCCCCTCAATGATTAGAGTTTATTAAAAAAGATTCAATCTTTGAGAAATTAAAACAAATAGAAAACAATTTCTGATGGAAACAAACAGTCATTATTGTCACTCCATCACTCATCTCACTCGAGCAAAAGAAGAAAAAGGAAAATCATTTAATTTCAGCTCAGTCATTAATCAACCCGTACAAACATACAAAAATCTCTCTCTGGTTCCTCAGATCAAAACCCTAACGCTACCTCGATCAAATCATAGTAATTTCTCCAGTGATGCATTTTATGAAATAAAAAACAATAATGCAACGCCGGCGGAATTGTAATCACCGGAATGTCGACAAACGAGGAAGAAGAACTTACATGCGGCGGACGGCGGCCGGCGACGGCGAGGAAACGAGAGGTGGAATCAAATCAAGGAAATCCAAATCCGCGGCAATGGTGGGAAAATCAATTTTTCTGTTGGTTTATTTTATTTTATTTTCTTGGTTTTTGGGCCCGAAATAGGTTTTGTTTGGGTGTTGGCGCTGGACTGTGTTCCCGGGTGTTTGGACGCGGGAAATACTTTCCCACCGCGCACTGGTTAAGTGGGCCAGAACCTTGACCGGCCCATCAAAGTACTATGGGCCGATGAAAACTCCACGAGGCCCAAAGGGAAAGAGAGGTACGTGTGCAGTACACTAGACAGCTATAAAATCTCTGGCCACGAATTTGCCATAATCGTATTGCGCTTCTCGTCGTCGCGTCTTCCCCAACTCTCTCTGAAGTTTCTGAGCCACAGCAACCATGGCGTCTCTGCTAGCCAACGGAATCTCCAGCTTCTCTCCCCAAGCCGCCGCCGAACCGCCCAAGTTCCCCAAGGGGGTTCACCCAAAGCTCGATTCTTTGAAGCTTTCGGGTCAGAAAACCCCTGCTCCGAAAAGGGTCTTCCGGGTGCGAGCAGATGTCGGGTACGACCCAAAACCGATTGAATCCGATTCGGGCACTTCAGGTAAGCTTTCGATTGAGGAATTTCTTCGCAATCGCGAGTACGATAAGAAATTTGGGTTTAATATCGATATAGATTCGTTTTCGATTCCAAAGGGGCTTTCAAGGGAGACGATTAGGTTGATTTGGACGCTGAAGGGCGAGCCTGATTGGATGCTTGAATTTAGATTGAATGCTTTTGAGAAGTTTTTGACTATGAAGGAGCCCCAATGGTCTGATAATCGATACCCTGCCATTAATTTCCAAGATATGTGTTATTACTCTGCACCCAAGAAGAAACCCACTTTGAAGAACCTCGATGAGGCGGACCCGGAGCTTCTTAAGTACTTTGATAGGTTGGGAGTGCCGTTGAATGAGCAGAATCGATTGGCCAATGTTGCGGTGGACGCAGTTCTTGATAGTGTGTCGATAGCCACCACACATAGGAAGGCTTTGGAGGAAAAAGGTGTGATCTTTTGTTCGATATCGGAGGCTATTAGGGAGTACCCGGATTTAGTTAGGAAGCATTTGGGTAGAGTGGTGCCTACTGGGGATAATTATTATGCTGCTTTGAACTCTGCGGTGTTTAGTGATGGATCATTTTGTTACATACCAAAGGACACTAAATGCCCGATGCAGATTTCAACTTACTTTCGGATAAATGCATTGGAGACGGGACAGTTTGAGAGGACTTTGATAGTGGCTGATGATAGGAGTTTTGTGGAGTATTTGGAGGGGTGTACTGCGCCGTCATATGATACAAACCAACTTCATGCTGCAGTGGTAGAGTTGTATTGTGGTGAGGGGGCGGAAATTAAGTACTCCACAGTGCAGAATTGGTATGCCGGGGATGAGCAAGGGAAGGGCGGGATTTATAATTTTGTTACCAAGCGAGGGCTTTGTGCAGGGGCTCGCTCGAAAATATCTTGGACCCAGGTGGAGACTGGGTCTGCAATTACTTGGAAATATCCGAGTGTTGTTTTGGAGGGCGATGATTCTGTGGGCGAGTTCTATTCAGTCGCTTTGACTAATAATTATCAGCAGGCAGACACAGGTACAAAGATGATACACAAGGGCAAAAATACAAGAAGTAGAATTATTTCAAAGGGCATATCAGCTGGGAATTCAAGGAACTGTTATCGGGGCCTCGTGCAGGTTCAATCCAAGGCAGAGAATGCTAAAAATTCCTCACAGTGTGATTCAATGCTTATTGGAGATACTGCGGCTGCCAACACCTACCCATACATCCAGGTAACTTCATTTGATATTGTCTTTTCTTTTTTTCTTTTTTGGCATGAGATTACGTACGTTGTTTTTTAATACTCATGCTTGCCTTAGCCTGATGGTTATTTAGTGTGATGATTTTTTAGATTGATCCTTCATTGGATTGCATATTACTTTGTGTTACTCTGCCCTTGATACTTAATATGATGCTTCCTTCGAATATGAATTGCGTAGTATCATAAACTGTCTTTAATGCATTAGGCGATCGATTTATTTTCAGTACTTTCAAGACCTTCTGTATCTGGTGTGAATCTTGGTTTGGCTGTTTTTGCATTGATTTCCACTTCAATCCATTTCCAATATGTTGATTGGTTTTCGTCCATTTAGCGTCCGTATAATGTGGGACTATAATGGAGTGCTCGTTTATTCGTTAATGAGTTCCTCTCGTGTGTTTAACAGGTAAAGAATCCCACAGCTCGAATCGAACACGAAGCAAGTACCTCCAAAATTGGCGAAGACCAGCTGTTCTACTTTCAACAAAGGGGAATCGAGTATGAGAAAGCCATGGCCGCTATGATATCTGGGTTTTGCCGGGATGTATTCAACGAGCTCCCTGACGAGTTTGGGTCTGAGGTGAACCAACTGATTGGCTTGAAGCTTGAAAATTCAGTGGGTTAGAAAGCACCACTGGTTTAGGCACATAAGCTCAATCGATGAAAGTTCGATCTTTTTGTCAAACGGGTTTAAAATCCGAGTAGATTGCAAAGACGTTTTAACTTGATAGCTCTGTTGTGAAATGGCCAGAAAATGGAAAGCATATGTACATAGATTTTAGTTGTAAATGTGTATCCTCCGCTGTCAAGATACACAATGTAACGTAACGTAAGCGACAGAACTTCTATGGTGCACATAACATTAGTAATGCTTGTTATAAATTGAATTTAAGGTTATCAAATGTGTCGAACTTGCATTGAGGCAACGATAAACATACGCGAATGATGAAAATCAATTCGCTTTTACATTCTTCTCCTCCGCCCGTATCTCCTCCGCCCGTTCTGTAGTTTTTGGAGCAGCCCTTTTGCTAAATAAAAGCGTCATCTGATCGACGAAGAGCATGCTTTTCATTTGCTCCAGTTGTTCCCATTCTTTCTCCATCTGCAAATCCAACGCCTCGAAGCGAATAATCTTCTTTTGGATCTCTCTCAGCTGTACTTCTGTAATCCCCGATATTGATCTTCCCACATCCAGCCATTCCTTCTCAAGCTGTGAATTTGCATCTACAAAAGCTGCCCCCAGTGCATCCAGGTCACTTTTATTGTCTCCATTTAATTCAGCATCGGTTTCATGCTGTCTTGCACTCGAAGCCAGAGATGGAACACTCATTTTACTTGTTTCATAATCCGCCTCACACAGGGTTGTTACGGCAGCAGAAGCAGCAGCCTCTGCAACCTGTACGCCCGCCAGCGCTGACAGAAAGGCGGCCTGAGCCATAATTGGGTTGCTTGCATCTGCAAGAGGCGTGAGACGCATTCTTTTACTTAAGGACGGCGTTGTACCATCACCATTACCCTCCAATCCAGATTCAGCATCAGCTGCGTCTTCCTTCATTCCACTAGTCTGCTTGTAATCCAGATCCCCAGTAAACTCCTCGCCAAAAGGAATCTTGAGAAAATGAGCAACACATTCCTTCTCACTTCTCCCGACATGTTGTGCAACCTTCCTCCAATCGTCGCCATAATGCATAAGGGCTTCTAGAAGATGCAGAGTATCTTTATCAGCCCAGCCACTCCCCATCTCTTCATTGATTTCAACCCGCCTGAAATCGGAAGAACTTATGCCGATCTGATAGTTGCTGCGAACATAGCACCTTGCACACAGGGTCATGTCATTCTGTTCCCAACAACAAATTAAGAACATCAGTTGCAGCAAACTATAACACTCCATGGGATTGCAAAGCAAAATCAAAGCTAATCAATTCGAAGAAGATCAAATATTCCTTAAATTAGTCAAGTCGAACACGATCAAACGAAACCTATGAATGAATTTCAAATAGAGTGACAATTACATCAAGCTAATCAAATTCAATTCCAAATAAATCAATGGTAGCAAAAGAATGACAAGAACAGACCTTTTCGGAAACAAAGCAGGCAATGCTGCAAACAGACTTGCAGCCATTGCAAGTCCTCTTCTTTGGGCTCTCCTTGCTGGTCCCCGAAGACCCGTCCTTGGGACCGCCGGCGGGGGATTCAGCGCCGCCATTAGAGGACGCGGCGGCGGCCTTGCTGCTGTCCTTGTCCTCCCACCTGAGGGGCTTGTTGGGCGCGGAAGGAGTGTAATTGATCAAACCCCACGCCTCCAGGAAATCAAAAACCCTCCTAACGGAGCCGACGTCGCCGACGAGAGCCTTGCGGGCCTCCGTGAAGGTGAGCTTCCGAGAAGGGTTGACGGCCCTGGATTGGCTGACGATGGTGTTGCGATAGTACTTGTAGAGGCTAGGGCTTTTGGAAGGGGATCGAGAGTCGAAGAACTCGGGGAGGAATCGGACCTCGCAGTGGTGGATGTGGTCCGGCGAGAACCAGCTGGAATAGCTGGGGACGCGGATGACGTCGGCGTCAGAGGTGGGACGCGGTTGAGTTTGGCGTGGGGTGGCGGTGATTGGAGTCTCGGGATTGACGGGGATCGGAAGAGGAGTGGGTGGGGGTTTGGATGGGGTGTCGGAGGAGGAGAGGTCGACGGCCGCTGATTTGGTAGCCATGGAATTTAGCGGATCTAAGGTTTAGAGGCCTTTTCTGTTTCTATTTTGCTTTTTTATTTTCTTTTAAATTTCACGTGTGTTTTTTTTTTTTTTTCATCAAACTTTTAAATTTTAAGTTGGTTATTTTCAAAATGGAGGACAAAGTTTTAATTCCATATCATATTTTAGATTATTGATTTTCTATCAATTTGTGTATTTTGGTCTGATTAATTGTGGAATATTTTATGAAAGGGAACTACATTTGCAATACATTGGCAAAATAAACTCATTAATTTAATGAATAATTTGAAATTCAGAAAGATAAAAGATGTAAATTAGTACAACTTCAAAATATTAAAATGCAATGTTAGAAAATTAAAACTTCATAATTCATTTTGAGAATCGCCACAAAAATTAAAATTGTACAAAATATAATTTAACTCTAAATTGTAAGTAATTTTGAAAGAAAAAAAAAAGGTTTTTATACTTACTTTTCGATGGAGATAGAAGAGTTCTAACTTTTTTTTATTAAAAAAAAAAAAAATAGAAGATAGATTAAATTAAACCAATTGCTAGTAAGTAGGTTTTTCCAATGAATGTTAAATTTTGTTATTTGTACCCACAACATTAATCCACCTTCTTTAATTCTACCAAATACTTTAATGATATCTATTCTTTCAACTATATCTCTCGTTTGAATCCACAATTCTTTCTAAATTAGAATGCACAATATTTCTTTTGGTGAATTCTCCACTATCGTATTGTTCACATCATTCACCTTCAGTTCCCTTCTCATCCCTAGTTCGCTTTGAGTCCACCTTAGCCTCGTCATTAGTACTTTGACGGCAGGCCGACCTAATGTTTTCTTTATAATCATGGTGACTTCGGAAGTTTCTAGGTCCATGTCTTCAGTGGTTCCGACTATGGCTTGTGAGTTATTTCACATATATTTGAATCGTCCAAGATTATATTTTAATTTCCTCCAACATCATAATAATTCCAAATTATTGAAAATTGACAGATGTATAACTAAATTCTACAATTATGAAAAATAGTAATTACTATCTAAAATGGTATAATTTTCTTGTGTATAATTGTGTAGTTGGCTATCACGCCAATTGAAGTGAAACTCCAGCTAAAGCTAGAAGAAACAAAAATTGTGCCCACAAGGTTACACACTTCCGACGTGAAAAATAAGGAGGAGCGTTTTAGTAAACCTTGTCAATCGGCATCTCTCGGATCCAGATAGTCTGTGCCTTCCCTTCCCTTGAGGAGCTGGGACTGCAACTGGCCACCAACTCACCAAGGCATGGGAGGGCGTTGCCCTTGTGAGGAGTTGTGCTTTTACTTGAAACAAAGTTAGACCTTTAAAATCTTATTAAAACACGATTAATTTAAAAATCATTTGATAACTTTTTCATTTTCAGTTTTTTATTTATTTTTTAATTAAAAAATAAAACCTTGTTTGATAACTATCTTCAGTTTTCAAAAAAGTGCCAAATTTTGAAAACTCAAGGATGCTTTTCAGTTTTTTGTTTTTAGTTTTCATTAAAAAAAAAAAAAAAAAACTAAAAGCAGAATGGTTATCAAATGGGCCATTGGAGAAGAAGGTATCGACGAATTGTAGGTTAGATAAGTTGTTATGATATTGTATATGTCTCTTTGCACCTAATTTTGAATTCTCTTTCTTGGTTATTGAGTAGCCTAGAATATTACATTGTAAAAAATACATGAAAGTACCCAATTTTATTAATTATTTGGCCATTAGCAAAGAATGATCACTTTTTACATTTGGTTGTAGAATTGATTATTTTTTTAGTAACAATGAAATATTAATCATGCAACGTCCACATAACGATGACATAAAGACATTTGATCGTTTATACAACCAAATGTTAAAAAAATGACCATTCTTGCAAATTCTTCTTAATTCTTTTCCAACACAAATTTAAACAATGACTATAATATGTTATTTAAACAAAAAAAAAAAAAATTGTTGCAATAGCATTGTTTTACAATTGCAGCCAAATTTTTTTAAGAAAATAATTATAAATTTTTATATGAAATAATTGAATTCTTAGGTCACACGAAACTGATGATATTGATATATTTGACCTATTGTTTGGTGTTATCCATTTAAAGAATGAGAAGATGAATTGGGGAGGAGTGACATATGAAACTGAACCAAATAATTTGAACATGAATATTACGTTAAATGTCTGTGTGATGTCAATCACCAAATGCAAGCATGGTCTGATAATATACTCTCAATTAATCGACGAAAACGTCATTGACTTCTTGTCACATATGAATATATTTATAGCTTCGATTTTAAATATAAAAAAATAGATCAGTTAGTGGTTTTATCATGGCACAGTTTATTATTCTGAAGTCCGAGAAGACGCATATAGGCATATGTATATATTTATAGCTTCGATTTTTTTAATAAGATGATACTTTAAGTTATTTCAATTTACAAAGAGAGATTCGAACTTAAAAGTAAGATGCCCCTAGATATACTTTTTTTTATGCATAGCTATTTTACTTTATTGAGTGTGGAGATTTAATCTAAATTGCATAATAATCCGTCGTAATAATTAGATATCAAACGTATTATTTCATAAATCAAGTCAAAACTTCTTGGGCCTATAAATATACCACTAAATCGAAATACTACAAATCATCGACTTTAAAAATCATAAAACTAGCACTCTTGCATTTGTCAGGCAGAAGCCGGTGGAGGGTTGACTTGAATGGAATGCCACTGCGAAACCAACTTGAAAGCCAACATGTTTATCCCTCTTGGCCCTTCTCACTCTGCTTTGACTCTCCAAAACATTTTTCTGCATATTATAATTGCAATTATTTTGTATTTTTCAAAGATCCTTGACGCCGGTGGAGGTTTTTGTCTGTTTTAAACATGGCAAGCTGCATGTTTCCCGCTTTCTTTCTTTGACTTGAGAGCTCTCACCTCCCTAAGGATCCCATGCCGGCCAGCCTGCATCACCCTTCCATTTCTTAATTTTGGCGGTGTACTTGCATGTCTGTCGAGCTGGTCTGCCATGAATAATTATACTGATGATTGAATTTTATATTCTGAACTAAGACAATAATAGTACTTTTAATTAGATACCGTTAAGAGACTGAACAAGAGACTTGTAACTTAATTGGACAAGAACATTATTGATAAGTAGCGATGACGACAAGGTCGGGTTAATGGGTTCAAATGACTTGAATCAATATGTTTTTTGTTCCCCTAATCTTCATCTAAATAAAATAATAATTGTAAACTTTTGATTAATTAGATATTACTTTTAACCATACTAGAGACTTGTACATTAATTAATTAAGAACAGTTATCACGAGTTGACAACAATACATGATTAATGGGTTCCAATAACTTGAATAAATATATTTTTTTTTCTTTCTCTAGTCTTCATCTTAATATCCAATTTTGACTTCCCTATTTAATATTGATCTTATAGATATTTGATGAAAATGCCTCTTCGACATTTCAAAAGCACAAAACAAAACTAAAGTTATGACTTATGAGAGAGCTTTTTAAAAAATCGCAACGGGGCCCCATTGTATAAGAGTTAATGACTCCGTTATTGTTCATGAAATAAATGTTAAGAGAATTTTCTAAAAAATACTCTCAGCCATCTGAAAAAATCAACTTTAACCTAATATTTCATGTATCCTCCCCATTCATGTACCTATTGAAAAGCTCCTTGATCTTGGTTCAAAGTGTAAACTACACAATTTTCAATAAATTATATACCTAATTAATTAAGTAAAAGGAAAATTAATGAAAATGACTTGAAAACTTTAAGTTTTAACGATAAAGATAAAATAAAAGGTAAAATAAATAGTACTAGAATTAAATTTTTAGTGTAAAAGTGTGGTTTTTCGTTAAAATGAACAGTACCGCAGACTTTTCGTTAAATCTTCCTTAAGTAAATGCATGAACTAATTCTTAATTTATGAAAAGGTAATGCTAATAAGACTAAATTTACAAACTAAATTATGTGTTGTCAATATAAATGAACACATTTATCAATTCTTAAATAATAAACTAATCATCAAATTTCATATCCTTTAATTTTTAGAATTTATAATTCAAAGCTTTATCCTTTTTGAAATGAGATTCCCCAAGTTTCCATAAGCATTGCTCTGATTTTCTTGATCATCCAATTAATTGAACCCACATGGTTTCACAGTGACAGGACTCCTTTTTCTAATTTTTAATTAACTCACATCCATTGGCATCTGATCCAAAACCAAGGGCCCAGATCCTTGGATTCCCCATTGATCTTGGATTTACATTACACTTGAATATTAAATCATAGTGGCACGCTCGCATGTAGTGTAATTCCTTAACATTTTCCCTTTTTAAATCATATGATCATAAATAAACAAAAAAGTTTAGTTTAACTGGTTTTACTAATATAGGTCTTACTCTTCCGAATATGTTTATACGGTATTGAAAGGTTAGTTTGGCGCGGACCTGGTTGTTCGCAAGGTTTCTTGCTTTACCTCATTTCTTTTTAAACAAAAAAAAAAAAAAAAAAAAAAAAAAAAACTGGTTTTTTAATTAATTCACACAAATGAGATGATGAAGAAAGGCCAGCTCAGTGCCTGCAATTTTTCTCTGCATTATTTTTGCACCGAACATTAGTAGTGCACATGCATTGCTTCATCAGCAAACCAACTCTTCAATGCTCTCTCTATAAATTAAAACGTCACTTAATTATAACCCATCTGAGCTCACATAAGCATAACTGATATTACAACACCTCTCTCTTGCTCTCGCTCTCTCTCACTCCCTCTCTCTCATCTCTCAATCAGAGTGAGTGAGCGGATATTTTTTTCCTTCGAAGAAAATGGCTGTGATGATGAGAAAGTCTTACGGCGGCTACTCGAAGTTGGACAGGGAAGATCCCGAAGATGTAAATCATCGACGGGCGCAGTTCCTGATCTACAAAGTGTTGCAGCAAGCAGAAACACGGCGAAGGCCTTCGAATTTGAGGATTCGAATACGTAAACTGAAGGTGAAGATTGGGAGGAGATTAAAGAAGTTGAGGAAGAGCATGCTTCTAGGTATATCTGCCGCCAGGGTTTGTGTTTATAAGCGAGTTTTTAATCAACTAAAAACTTGCATGACCTTGTTTGGCCGCGGAGATCAGGGAACTGTCAATGCAACTCTTCCAGTTTTGCTTACCTGATTTAAATAGTTTTAATCATATCTCTTTACTTTCTTCTCATCCATCTATTTTCATATAAATACCAAATTTCGATGGGCTTTTGAATTTTGTTCCCATATATGATATAAAACCATAGAGTTTACTTATTTTCTTATATAGAACAACTTGAGAATGTCATATGAGACGTATCTCAGTTTGGTTTGATTTAAAGCGATCTCATGGGTTAATTTCATTCAATCATCTGTGTTCGAGCGATCACCAAAAAACGTACATTAAACGGGCATGTAAATTTTTTTTTTGAAAGAAGCGGCACGTTCTAATTAACAAAAGTCAAACGGCAAAGTTAGAAATGAGGAAGACTCTCCTCCAGAATCAGGCCTGATATAACTAGAGGAGGATCCCCAATCCAACACAACTCTCATCAACCTGAAGAGCAATCCTGTCAAGACAATGGGCCACTCCATTAGCTTGGCGGTAAACGTGGGAAGGTGTGACTCCAGTGATCAATCTAAGCAAGGCCTTAGCATCTTCTACAGTTGGACCAACCATTCTCGAATTGCTAGAAGGCTCCAGCAACGGCGAAGTGATCTGGAGAGAATCATTCTCAAAGATAAAATTTTGGAAACCGCTTTCCGCCGTCCAAGCTAACCCCGCATGAACCGCCATAGCTTCAGCCTGCAAAGGGGAGAAAACATTGGCCAACTTTCTGACGAACGAAGCCAAGAAAACACCCTCTGAGTCTCTGACTACTAATCCTGCACCCCAAATGTAATAAAGTTTAAAACAGCGACATCTTTAAAATTTTACCTATACAAAATGATCGAGTTATACTAATCAGCAATACAATTCAGGAGGTCCTTTATCCTTCGTTTTGTACGTTTCGAAATGACATGCAAAGCACAAAGTAATTAGTCAAGCACCAAATTAAGCCATATATAACTTATTAATGTCCACTCACCCATCGACAAGAAAGATATTCATAGTTTGTGCAAAGAAGTCAACTTCCCCTCTAGACACTCCTCGCATTTACACATTATACATCCAATTCCAAGTTCCCATGATGCCTTGCAGTAGTAGTACTGCTGTCCTAATTAACTGTCCATTATTTCATATAATTTTGGAGAAGTGGCCACTAAATCCAATTAGCCAAATTAATTAGTGTCAGGAAAAATGTCCACAAATAAGTCAACTACGGGTTTCTAAAATTACAAGTTGGATTGTCCAGGTAGGTTCGGTATTTTCGCTTCAAATCACTGTGTTTCATGTTCAAAACACTTCTCTTTCTTTATTGTAATTTAGTGTATAATATCGTTTGTAATAAGAAAAAAATGTATATGTTTGGGTCTTTAATTATTTACCAATTACACGAATCCTACCCCTGGCCGGCGGCCCTGTTATAATTAACATGACATATAGATTTGGTAGGTATACAATTCTTAATGAAACTTGTGTTGCCTGAGGTGCTCCAGAAAATGCCAGGAGACCATGTTTTTAGATTATATTTTTAAAGATTACATGATGTGATGGTTGATGGTTAAATTATTCCTTTAATGAAATAAAGGAGTCCAACTATCAAAATATGGTTTAAGTAGATGGTCTCTTTCAGCATCATGTATCAGCCGAGATGCTCCTAATTTTGTTCAGACCCGTGAGAATCCCAAGTCTCTGCATTTAGACAAACATTAACGAGATTAATCCAATGGATATCAAATACTACACGTACGTTTAGATTGAATTACTGTTCACACACTATACCACTAAACCCTCAATCTCTTTTACCTCGCCACCCCCCAAAAAAAAAAAAAAAAAATTTGAAGATGTGCCAAGGGTTCGCTATTCTGTTAGGGAAAGGGGACTCTAGCGGATGGGTGATACCTGGAGTAACTATTTATAATACTATGCAATTTGTGTGGGGACATACTGAACGCAACCACTCCCTTGGTTGGGGGATGCGCCAGCCTGCCTTTCGTCGATACATAATTGAGTAGGACGATCACAAACTAACGAAAAACTTCTCATGGCGGTGTGGTGTGGTTTTTGTGCAATATGCTATCTGTTTGTCTTTTATCTGTATTCGATGTGCGAATGGGTCAAGCCCTAATTTCTTAGTGACTGACATTAATGAATCTCAAAAGTTACGTATTCTTCTGAACAAGACACCCATTTTCTTCTCCTCTATTTGTATCTGTTCATGAAGATTACCATTTCTGTAACTCTATATCTTTCTCTAAGAAAAGGGAAAATTGAATATGATCAGAAGTTGAAAAGCATGCATTAAAACAATTTGAATCCGTCCTTATTACAATGACATTGGGTGTGCCGAGCCAGCAATTATGACTTGTTGAAAACTCGTGACCTTATGGTATGTTGAAAGAACCTAGCTTGACTGTTGAAAAATCAGCAGCTAGCGAATCACGGATAAACATGTGTCCAAATTATGATTAAAAAAATCAATTATTTGAACATGTGTTAACCTATAATTCGCTAGCAACAAAAGCTGCTACTGATTTTTTTCAGCATCCAAGCTTTCTCCATGTTGAAAACTCGTGGCCTGTTGAAAACTTGTGACGCCATCAACTTTTTAGTAGAGGCTGCTTCTTGTCATCCCATTTCTCCACGCGACTTTTGGCTTTGTCCACCTGAATAACTCAGTGCCCCAAAAGTACATCTTAATTAAGATTTGTAAATGAACTATTGAGGAGGCTATCTTAGGGGCTTATCAAATAATCTGCACAAATATATTATAAAAAAATTTCTCTGAGCTCATTTGTTAGTATACAGCACACCAATCATGGGTTTTTACATATCAATATTTTGCGTCTCATTCATAATTTGAAAATGTACAAGTATAATAATTTTACATCGTAGTCACAATTCTAATGTAAGTTTTTAGTACTAACACAGAACAGAAATGTTATATTTAATATTTAATCTTCAAGCTGCCTATACAGAATGAAATGAGCATAGTGATTACTGAAATTACCTCTTTCTCCCAGTCAGTACGAAATGTTACCCACAGTAAAATTAAGGTCTGCATTAGAGTTCCTCCTATCATCCCCGACCATATTCCCTGTATAATACATATGTGTGTCGAAATCTAATTAATTCCTTTTTCATTTTTTGAGAAGATGTTCACTTGCCCCTGTTTCCTTGTCGAGCAAGATTATCTTTTGCTTCATTTAGCTTCTTATTTTGTAAAATATTATATATTCCGCAATAATTGAGTTGGTAAACTGTACCTCAGCACCAAGGTCGAACACAAATCCAAGAACACAGCCGCATGGAATTCCAACTACGTAATAACATCCCACATTCACATATGCCACAAATGCTTGCCACCCACACCCAACCGCCACCCCTACAATGATCACCATATATATTATATCCTTAATTATGTAAATACAAGTTCAATTATCATGAAAAATGATTTAAATACAGGTTTAATGATTACATACAAACAAGAACTAGTGTTAAATAATAATCACACAACATATTTTCAAACGCCCCGTGGTTGCTCCTTGTGTTTATTTCGGTTTTGAATAGTTTCTGACTCATCATGAGTGCTATAAAAACGGTCTCTCATTTCACATTCAAGATAAGTGACTTTCCATTAAGAATATCCAGCAACACCCTACTTGGACTTTTAAGTATTCCAAGCTATAAGAATCATTAAAAGCAAAGTTTAACCTACTCTCAATGCCAGACAACACTGTTATCAACACAAGACATGGGTAGTAGAATATATCTCATTTGTGCTACTTCGAGTTGTCATAATTTAGTTGTTCCTTTTGAACTTAGATCTTGAGATCTCCAGTTAATTGGTTGGGTTTCCACTATGATTACTCTAATCACAAACTTTTATGATTTTATCTCATTCTCCTTGATGATACAACATATGTAATCTCTAGTTGAACCTTTACAATTGGTACCATTAGGTTGACTATTTACAATCTAGAGCCATTACAAACTTCATATCCATGCATGAAAATTGATTTCACCGAGAGCAGTTTATCTCTAACATAAAGACCTCCAAACATATATTGAGACTTAATAAGTAATTTGCCTATATGTTTGGATAAACTCCCCCACATTTAAAGTATTTTTCAAAGTTCTATAACCTTTCAATACCTTAAACTAACTCACTCTAAGAGATATTTGAAACCCGTCTTGTAAACTAATTCACAACATTATCTTTTTCTAAAAGCAATTTTTTTTCTTCTTTTGAAGTGATCATTTCTCAAAGATAACTAATCTACTCCCACAATTCCCTCATTGTGATTGCTTTTAAGCCTAATGACTAGTCCTTTCTATGAGAAGCACTTCTAGCACCTGTTGCCTTTAGACTCTATACTTACCCAGATTTCTTAGTTAGGACACTAAAGACAACCACAACTTTCTTTGTAACATATATGTGCACTATTAGTATGATTATTTTGTAGTGCGATAGCAATGACAACACGGTGGAATATCTCACATTACATACTATTGTAATATCATATGTGTTCAGTAGGACTTGCCTACTTATAGAAATAGAGATGCCTTTTTTTGAACGCATGTGTTTATTTTTATGAAGTTTTAAAATTGCAACTCTTCATTTGGGGAGACATTTTTCCACCCAAAGACATTGCTTCGAATTTTTATTCAACTATTAATTTTAATATAATAACAAATATTAAATTTCCAACAATATGTGTGTGTGTGTGTGTGTGTGTGTGTGTGTGTGTGTGTGATAGCACTTACCGGATAGGACTGGTTGAATCCCATTGAGGATTAGAGTGACGGCCAAATATGGAGTGAGGTGCGAGACTGCCTTGGCCACAGTTTCACCGCTGGTGAAGGCATAACTGATTACGTCGCGGAGGGAGAGCACAACCACAGCTTCCAGAACAGCAAAAGCTAAGGACACCGAGGTTACTACTATAACCGAGAATGCTGCTGACTTTGGATTCCCAGAACCTAGCTCATTGCTCACCCTCACACTGCATACGTGCATGCATGTATTTTATTGATTAATTCCCCATCAATTAATTTGTAATTATAGATCTACTTATCCATCAATTAAAATTTTTAATTAATTATGGCTTAACACAATAGCTAGATTAATTAATCCAACCAATATTTTACAAAACAATATATGTACGTACCTTGCAGCTGCATTGAACCCGACTGAAACCATGAACAACACTCCATTTAACGACATGCTGCACAAGGGGAAACCATGCACCGTTAAGTAAAACCATGGACAAGCTAATCATGCATTTATACCTATCCCAAGAAATGGGGTTCGCTTTCATTCTTTTGCCACAATCTGAACTGTTTATTCTTGAAAAGCATTGAGCATATATGTTTCTAGGCGTGATATAAAGTTTTGGTAATGACTAATCTCAAATGAGAGAAGAACTTTCATTCTTTTGCAACAATACAAACTATTTATTTTTAAATCTCCAATAATAGATCATTCATTCTTACAAAGGAATTTAATCCAAAGTCTTTTACCAATGTGATTGTCACAATGTAACTTGAATATTTTGTATTTAGAACACTATGTTTATCAATTTATAAAGTGAAACTTTAAAAATAAACCGATTGAAAATAAACGGTTTGAAATCGATAAAATTTAACGAGGTAAGGGGACGTGTATACTATATGACATATGTACGAATTTGATTTGGCCACGCGGTTTTCTTATTACATGTACTATATAATGGACGATAACAAAATAATTTGTCTGCTTGTATGCATCATGAAACTATAGCTGCAGATTTATATATAGGAAAATTAATGAAAATAACTTGAAAATTTTGAGTTTTAACGATAATGACAAAATAAAGGATAAAGTGAATAGTACCATGATTGACTTTTTAGTGTAAAAATATGATTTTTCATTAAAGTAAACAGTACCGAAAACTTTTCGTTAACGTTCTCAATAATTGTCTATCAGCTATCTTGTTTAAATCAGTAAACTATAGCTGCACATTTACGGTAAAAGGCTTTTACTCTTTCTTTTGTACAAATTAAGTAATAAGTTTATAATGTGCAGCATTATGTGGACACAAGAACTTCATACATCACTTCAAAATGGAGTTAGGCAAGGAAGTAATATATATCCAACAGTCAAGGTTAGTCGGAAATGAAAAGTAACAAAGGAAGTTTAGGATCAACTGTTTCTTTTTAGTTTATGCATAGTAAAAATATTGCCGTTGATCCTAATTAGGGTTCATGTAGACATTGTATTATATGATCGGCAAGTAATTAAATATACTCCCCTTGTGGGATGAAATGGAATAGTTGCATGTAATGGGGTCTCAGCTCATAGCATATATTTCTTAGACATTTTTCTTACGCGTGATATGTATATTCCTATTTTATATCGCTCGTCACATCATGCTTTAATAAAATGAGAAAAAAAACAATAACCACACAACATGTAAGTTCTTCTTTCATTAATATTAGGATACGATGGGCGGAAGATGTCTCTATGTCGTTTGGAGCTGCATATGGCAGTTTCGAAAAGGGTTGAGCCGTATATGTTTGATTGATGTTTCTATTTGATAAAAATTTGGCAGTGACTCATGACATGTGTCCTTTTGTGTTAGGGAGAAGGTATATATTCCTTCACTTGTGGACTCGCTCTCCTCAGGGTGGCAAACCCAATTATGCTTGTCCACTTTCTTTTATTTTTTATATTCCTTTAGTCAAACCCAATTTTGACTCGTCCACTTACTTTTATTTGAATAAATTATACAAAACTTACTTTAATTAACGAATCAAAATTTTATAACTTATATTTTAAATATTGTAATGTTATATTTTAATTTATGAATTCGTTGCAATTCCATATTTTAATCAAAATTTTTGTCAATTTAACTGTTAAATGATGACATAACAGAAGCAGAGCCCACTCATTCTCCAACTGAAATATTAAATTAATTAAGTATTAATAAATTTTTATTTTTTATTTAACAATTAAAATTAATTAAAAAAAACTCTCTCCTCTCACTTGTCTCCCTCACTCACTCTCTGCTCTCATTTGTAGAGAAGCAATGGCAGCCATGGCTGCCGTGGGCATAGATCGAACCGGAAAAACGGTTCGCCTCGAACTGAAGATATGAAGAGATGGGTCAAATGGTTCACAGTTGTGGGAATCTCGCCGGATAAGTTGAATCCCTGCACCCGAATACCAAATACGGAATTCCGGTTCGTGGCGGCGGCGTAGGAGAGCGTCGGCTTAGGAGAGCGTGGCATGGCAAAGCTTGTTGGAGTCGCAGGAAGCGGGTATGGTGAGGTCTCGGGTCCAGTTCGTGCAGGTGGATGAGGAGCATGGAACGGGGGAGTAGGAGGTGGACCGGGTCGGATCGAATGTGTTATAGTTCCGGGTTTTGTTGCAGGTGAAGACAGGAGAGCTCGCTTCCGGTGTCGATAACCATCGAATTCCCACTGGGACGGTGACTATGCGGGTGACATTGTGGTGGAAAGGAAGCTTGTTCGGGGACTTTTGGGAGGGACCCAGATGTAATTTGTTGGGTTTTGAAGGGTACAATGAGTGATGAAGTTTGGAGTTCGGATTTAGTGAAGCAAATGAGGAGAGTGGCAGAGAAGAATAAGAGAAAAGATTGGAAATTTAGAGAGAGGTTTTGGATGGAGTTGCAGAATGTGCAGGGTTTCATGGTGGAATTAATATGGTTGATGGGGGTAGAACTGGAATAGTATAAGGGAGGCAGATTGTGGAAGATGGTGTTTTGGGTGGAAGGAGTGGGAGTGAAGGGTGTCTATGGCCACGGCAGCCATGGCTGCCATTGTTTCTCTACAAGTGAGAGCAGAGAGTGAGTGAGGGAGACATGTGAGAGGTGCGAGTGAGCGAGAAAGAGAGTTTTTTTTTTTTTTTTTAATTATTAATTTTAATTGTTAAATAAAAAATCAATAAATTCTTAATAATTAATTTAATATTTCAGTTGGAGAAGGAGGGGCCTTGCTCTTGCAACGTCATCATTTAACAGTTAAATTTGAAAGAAAATTTAACGAATGTATGACATTGCAATGTTTAAAACATGAATTATGAAATTGTAGTTTAATCCATAATTAAAGTAATTTTATATAATTTAAGCTTCTTATTTGCACTAGGTAGCGTGAAACCTAAGCTAAGACACAATGCAAAATCAATTTGACATTGAACTCACAATTTATAAGAATTAAATTTAATATTTTTCTACTTAACTGAAAAAATAGCAATAAACTATAATACTTGCTAACTTACAGCCCGCCATCTGGAGATCAACTTCTTAGATCAAATTTTGTAAATCATATAGCATAGTTTGTTAATAATTGTATTATTACTTAAATGCTGATTTACATATTTATTTTTTTATTAATGACACATCATATAATTTACAAATTTAATTTGAAAAATTAATTTATCTAGCTTTACACTAAATTAAAATGGATAACATTAGATATTAATTAATTGATGAAAGACAGAGTGGTGTTAATTAGCTCTTACCATACGGCCAAAGAAGTTAGGGCAAGCTCAGGATTTTTTAGCAACCCAGCAATCAAAACTAGCACCTGAGTGTACCAAACCTCCAAGCACAACATCACCGCCGATGCAGCCGATAGCTTGAAAAAATCCCACAACCCAGAAAAGGCTTGCACACTGAAACCCTGCCAAGTCAGCTTACACTGACTGCTCACCAAGATGTAAACAATCTGGGCTCCAACTATTATCCACCACGACAAGCTCAAAACAAGAGAAACACCTAGCAACCCTAAACCCAGCTTGTACACAGCAACCCAGCTCATCAATAAATGCACCCCAAAAGTAGCTGCTGATATGTAAGCACTTGGGGCCACAATTCGTTGTGCTTGGAGAAACTTTTGAATGGGAAAGTTTATGGCGTAGGCAAATATTTGAGGGATGAGACCGTAGACAAAGACGGCGGCGGCTGAGGCCACGGCGGTTGGTTCGCCGAGTAAAAGCAACAAGGGTTTTGCGAGGAGAAAGACTGCCAGAAGTGGGAGGCCAGTGAGGGAGAGGACTATGATTGCTCTTTGAAGGTATATGCTTAACATGTCATACTTTTGGGCACCGTAGGCTTGCCCACATAGAGTCTCCACTGCACTTCCCATGCCTAGCTGCAAGAAACAAGAACCAAACCAAAAAAATCATTAAAGAGATAAGAATGACCACACACGATCGCATGTTATGTTGTCATACTCTCATTCTAAAATATTTTTGCATGTGATCACTCGAGCAGATTGAAAACGTTCATCATCTGAATTCTAATCTTAATAATTGACATTCTAATATATAACACAAACCGTAGGGCACATAAAGTTATATTGATAATTGTACCATGAGGCCATAGGCCAAGAGTTGGATGCCGCTGTTGCCGAGAATGGCGGCGGCCAGCTCAAGATTGCCGAGGTGGCCGGCGAAGACACGAGTGGAAAGTGACATGGAGTTGTTAATGACATAAACCAAGACGGCGGGGGCAGCAAGGCGAAAGAGGAGCTTGAGTTCGATCCATGTGGCCATGCGGAGTCGCTTGAATGGGGGCAATTGAGTGTCGGACAGCACCTTCTCGAGTAGAGAGTCCACACCGTCTCCATTGCTGGAGGGTTCTGCTGCCGGTTCCGGTTCGGAGTCTAAGATGGGTTGGTGGAGTTGGTCTTGAGACATTTCTGGACGAAAAACGTGGTGGTATATGTGGGTAGCAGTGTGCCACGGGGAAGTATATGTTCTGAGGCTGCATTAATAATCCACGTTAGAGAACGAATTCATTTTCTCACACTTTTTCCGTGGACACCAGTGTTTAGGCTTCAATTAATACAGTGCGTCGACAAGTACTATGATTTATTAGTATTTTTTTTTTATTTTGTAAACAAATTACGATATAATTAGGGTTTTAGTTTTTCCAATTCGACGAAAAAAAAGAGCGTAATTGATTAGGTTTTTTAGGTCAAAGGAAGACGTCATAATCAACTGTGCAGATTTCTTTTTTCATTATTGGAAGAGAAAATTCGCTAAATATGAATCTCATCTCTTCTATTAACAAAAAGTTAAAAAAAAAAATGTTATTGGTATTCTAAAAATTTTATTCTACATTTCTCACACGTGTATTTTTTAAATATAAAAAATTTGAAATATAAAATGAGATTTTTAAAGTACCAATAACAATTACTTAAAAATACGGTGTAAATACAAAATAGAAATTTACAAAGCAAATGCGGAGAGGACGTTGGCTATGAAAGATTTAAAGTTAATATGTCGGAGCGGACAAATTTCTTAAAGGTCATGGTCCTCGAACCGACACGATGATAGCATCGGAGAAAGTAGGTGTACAGTGTACTTCACTTACTATGTGAACGGGTGAAAGAAGAATCACCCATGAAGGGCGATCACTGTAAGGCCCCAGCTCCGTCATTCTCTCAATAAAATTCGATTTCTATCAAAATTATTGATATAATAATCACTTTTGAACTAAATTTGTTAACAAATTATGCTATAAAGGGTTAAATTTTTTTTTTTCCCACATTAACAGTCTTTTGATTAAATTATTAACACGAGAACCGTTTATCTATTAGGCCTTTATAATAAATGCATGATCATATCTCTATGCATGCATGGCGTAACTACATATTTGTGATCATATCTATTAGGCCTATTTAATTTGTAGTTTTTAAATTTAAATAATAAATTATGTTTGACCTTCGGTTATAGATGGTAAAAAATATAACCTTACACTTTTCATTAAAATATTAATTTCTTGGAATA
The DNA here is from genome assembly GCF_963583255.1 of Pyrus communis. NCBI lineage: Eukaryota > Viridiplantae > Streptophyta > Magnoliopsida > Rosales > Rosaceae > Pyrus > Pyrus communis. The sequence goes on from NC_084805.1 coordinate 29,482,562, forward strand.
TCAAAGGGCTAAAACGAGCTCTCTGACCCTTCTTCAGTTGGAGATGGTCTAACAGTCTGTATAGAAGTACCTCTGATCATCCCACTCCATATTTCCTGAAAAAAGAAATATATAAACTGTAACTAAAAACAAATACAAGAGGAGAAATGGTAAAGAAAAAACGACATTAAAAGTTGAAACAAACATGTGTACCTGAGCTCTAAAGGCAAACCCATGTTAAAGTTTCAAAGGGATGGGTAGCTATGCAACATTAATAGTATTGGTACTATCTCCCACTAAATTATTTGTGCAATCATTAAGTATGTAGCTTTTATATAAAAGGCAACGATCCAATTAAAAGTGAAATAATTTAATATAAGTTATTATTTATTTTGTAAGATAACTAACGTGGTATATTTTAATTTTTTATACAAAAATATTGACATAATTAAAAGTAAAACTATTTAATATAAGTTATAAATTATTTTATGAAATGACCGATGTGAGGTACTTTGCTTTATTCAACCCCGGAAAGCCAGTGATGTAGTTGGCATCCCGCGTTAACTATGCCAAAAATGCTTTGCCGTCGATGATCCACACCGAACACTCACTCCTTTATTTGCATCCAAAAATGAATTAAAAATCAAATGAAAATTAATGAAAATGGTTTGAAAACTTTGAGTTTTAACAATAAGAACAAAATAAAGGGTAAAATGAATAGTACCAAGATTGATTTTTTAGTATAAAAATATGATTTTTCGTTAAAGTGAATAGAATAGTATGGGAAACCCTTTCGTTAAAGTTCATTTAAATCAAATCCAAGGAAAAGGCGTATATCCGCTGCAACCGAAAATAATAAGAGAAAAAATTAAATTAATTTGGACCACGTACGATTTTGATGTTCTAACTACTAGCCCAACATGTGATGCTGAGTAATAGGAGAAGATCGATACCATCTAATTAAGTAATTAAGCAGCCACAGGACAAGATTTTGCATCATCAAGTACCACCTTCTTTCATAGGGACAAATAGATAAGAATTAGAGAATTTTAACGAAATGCTCTTCCGTACTATTTATTTTAACAAAAAAATTATATTTTTACACTCAAAAATCAATCATAGTACTAGTCACTTTACCCTTTATTTTGTCCTTATCGTTAAAATTCAAAGTTTTCAAATTTTTTTCATTAGTTTTCCTTAAGAATTAAAAGGAAGATTTCAAGCGAACAAAGTTCTCTATTTTGTGAGAATGAAGGAAAGGACGTATATTATACCCTTTTTTATTCTTTTTTAATTTGAAAAGAGAGTGACTTTTCAATCACAAAAAAAGAAAACATTTCCGTACGTAATAAGTCAATTATCGACCAAAAAAAGGATAAGAGGTGGATTGTCTACTCTCACATTTCCATACTCTTCCTATGTTCTTCTGTTTGTGTGGTTACGGTTAAGTTACGTCAACATTTTATATTTTTATTACTTTTTGTTTTATTATTTATATAAAAATTTAATATAAAATATTAACGTGACTTAACCGTGATCACACATCACATAAGAGTATAAGGAGAGTATGGAAATAGGAATGCGGACAATTCACCTCCAAAAAGATAAGTACTCAATTAATAAGTCTTGCTTTAGTGATAAACATAAGCTGACAGAATATTTATCAAGTGTTGTAGGGTAGATTCTCCCAATCAATCAAGTTAATCAAACATGCATACAAGGATCAGCTGCATATTACTGAAGTGAAAGACATGCATGTACGTAAGGAAAGTGACTTTCGTACTTTATTTTGTTGAGTTAGATAAGTTAAAAGAGTAATGTTAAAAAGATTAAATTCGTAGAAATATTTTTTTGTAAATTAAATGACATAGAAGTAATGATTGAATTATTACTTAAACGTTGATAAAAGAGAGTATGATTCTCTCCCTTCTTAGTCTCCCTCCCCTTCTCCTCTCATATTTGAAGGGTTACGGTTAAGTCACATTAACGTTTTGTGTTAATATTTTAATAGTAAGAAGAAGATAAAAAACAATATGTGAGAGGAGGGGAGAAAAGGGGATGTAAATAGGAGGGAAGATAATCATACTTCTGATAAACGAGCTCATTTCCTATCGGTGACATATTATTTAGTTTGCAAATTTTGTTTATAATTTAGTCTTCCTAACATTACTCTAAATTAAATAATAGATAAGGTACATAAACAAAAGAAAAAGTACAAAAGAAGAAAATGGACATGCAAAAATTTCCAGGAGGATCCTCTAATCATGTCCATTTATCGTATATCGTGCAATCAGTTTTCATCAGATACTATTCATATTTAATTTAAAATGATTTCTGATTGCACGATGTACGATGAACGGACACGATTTGAACATTCCAAAAATTTGTTCCCATGTGTTTAACGTGAAATTCTACTAACCTAACAAAACAGGTTCAATGTCGTTGAGAACGGTAGATGCATGAACCTGTTGAGAATGGTCGATATTGTAGGACCAGGCCTCTACTTATTTTTTTTTTTCTTTGTTCTTGTTTTATATGGCATACATCCATCTTATTCTTAATTTATACTAATTATTTTCTTAATTTTTGCTTTTCATTCTCTATTAATCCGCTAATTTAGGTCGAACACAGAAAATAATTAGTATTAAACATCAACGATGTAGAGATAAAAAATTGACGACATAAGTGTCATATATTGAAGACATTAAAAAGCTGAAGTTTTCAGAAATTACGAATTAAAATTTGATTAGTTTGGCCAATTTTCTGTGATGGAATTATTCAAAGTATTTCTCTTGGAACTGCTATGTACGTTTTCGATTTTCTATGTACTATATTTCACTCATGATTTGGCCTGGTTGACCCAATCATGACATTGAAGATGAGACTGATTCTCCAAAAACTCCAGTTCTCCAAAAACTCCAGATCTAGAGGAGTTGAAGATAGTGGAACATCGTCCAATCATGTCGCTTTTCTTTGAGAGTTGTCCATCGATAATGGACAATGTTTGCTATGTGCTTATATAGTTTTGAGCTACTTCTCATATTACCAATTAATTTTATGATGGAACCTCAATTTCATCATGGTATCAGAGCAGGCTGTTCTCGTGTAAAGCCAAACGGGCACACGCGCTCCACATCACCCAGTTGTTGTCCACCTGTAAGCTTAAAATCCACCACACGTGCGGGAACGTGTTGAGAGTTGTCCCAATCGGTGAGGGACAAAGTTTGCCATATGCTTATATGGTTTTGGGCTTCTTTTTATGGTAGAACCTCAATTTCATCATGTGCCACCACTGTAAGCCTAATCCACCATGAAAAACTACAACGTGAGGAGATACATGCAAATTTGGTGGCTGAGTTGGTTCATCACTTGTAAAACAAGATTGTATTTTGGCTGCAATCTAAATTTACATGCAATCTTTATAATGACGACGGTTACAACTTACAATATGATCAACCACGCGCGATTTCCTAAACTTTTTTACAAAAAAATTATTTCAGAAGCAAGCAAGAATCATGAATCTGTAGGATTGGAAGCACAAACTTGAAGTCAGATCGCCGCAGATATAGTTTCACGACAGTCTTGTGTCCATTAGCTGATCTGCATAAACAACGAACCATTCACGAATTCTCCTTCAAGGACTGACACGTTTGCCTCGAGCGAAAAGTTAATTACAGAAGCGTCATAAGAACCATCGCGGAAGCAAGGAGTAGAGAAAGCATCACGCCATCATGGTATAGACCTGGAGAACATCAGAGCATATGCTTTAGCCTTTAATGTGCGTGGTATAAGTGTCGGCATACACTGGTTTTGTATGTACATAATGCTCAAACTGTTCTGCGACTAGTTCCTAAGTTTTGTTCATAAGGATAACCACAACTTTGAATGCCTTGCATACTCCAACTGGGGACCGCTCAAATAAGCGAAATCATCATCGATGAAGATTAATGAATGAATTTACTCACCACTTTCAGCAGATGCTGCTGCAGGAAGTGCAGGAATCTTGACATCTGAAAGTCCAACAAAGTCAGGCAGAAATCATGAGCGCACTACTAAATGAAAAATACAGCCTCATAAGAAAATACAGCAAAATGCAGGGTACTCCATGGAAATGAATAAACAGAAACAGCTTGCTTGCACACACGTTTACTGCAAGATGAAGCTGCCCCTTGAGAGGTGGGCCAGGGAGCTGGAATGTTATCATTCAGATCACAAAGGAAGCTGACACCTGAACTGTCAAATGTGGCATCGGAAGGCAGGCTCGGCAAAAGACATCCAGACACTATCATGCAAAAGTACAAAGAATGACCAGTTTACAAGATTAGAACAAGAAAAAAGCAAAAGCACTGGTATGAAATTATTGACAACCCTACCATCATTGGCAAAGTCAAAGTAGTTATTTTGACAATAAATCAAAAAATGTACCCCTTTCTTTCAATACAGTAAAACATTTTGATAATGCTAAGAATTTCTTCGATTATACTAATATAATTGGATAATACAAACGAAATAAGTTTATTACCTTGATTTCCAACTGAGTTGAACGAATCCATCCCAATAATTTTGACATGCATAAAGCACACAATATATATTAGTACCATGATAGGTTACATATAGTTAGCTAACAAAAAAACACGACAAGAGGAACGTGCTAACCTTGAAGCGAGAAATCCTTCAGGCTTATATGACATAGGCTATACACATTTTTGGTAATATTTGATTTTCGTAACTTCATTCCCAGTGATGCAGCACAATCCAAAGCTTGCAAGTTGGTTATTAAACTCTGCTTTTGCAAGTGGGCCACATAGCTCTCCATGGCAGTACAACATGCAGTCCGGTTACTTATCCCATTCCCACAACCCATTGCAACATGCTTCATGTCAGGGAAAACCAGGGGACAAGCTGAAGGCAACACCAGACACAATACACGATCAGATACTCCAATCGAGGAGTGGCATCTTCAAGTAAAATCAAACAAGTATAACACACAGAGAAAAACACTTAATAGTATTCTTAATCTTCCTCATTCTTTTTCTCTCTCTCACACAAAAAAAAATCATTTAATAATCAACTTTCACAATACGGGAGTAAGCCCCGAATATGAGGAAGGTATACAGCTAGAATTCCAATGATATCTCTTATATGACTATAATCCATATTCATAAAAATGGCAATCCACCTGTAGAATTTCCAAGAAAATCCCTTCAAATACAGAAAGAATGAGACTGATAACATCATAAAAAATTTGAGAGACGGTTTACAAGAAGATATATGAAATAATATATACTCCTAGACCACTGGTACTAATTCATCCATACAGTTCTAGGAGACAACTCTAACAAACTTCTAGATAAATGTATGAATATCCCATGCTTTGACCTGTTAATATAGTAAGTATAATTTTCATTTTCTACGTAGCACCATGTTTTACCGTAAACTCACCCTTGTTAATCTTGCAATTAGACAGTCCCCTTAGAACTTCCTTGGCATGAGAAGGACTGAGTTTACTTGCCAGCCATCGGAGGACAATACTTTTGCAGCCATTGATTTTACTTGATCTATCTGGTAAGAGATCATGAGCACCATCTGTGCTCAAAACATCAGAAGCTTTTGATGCAATCCTTGTAGCCGCATCTAATATAGCATTCTCACACGTTTGAGCACAGCATTCCTTCACAGGGTCAATCTTCTCACAAGCAGCAAGCAACTTGGAAGTATCAACTGTATCCTCAAACTCATTAACACCAATGACTGGGCAAGATGCATCAGTCAGATTTGATGAATGAACTGAACATATTCGTGCAAGACTATCATTTGCACCCTGGGCCACCAAAATCTGCTCGATATCTGATAGGCAGTGTTTAGCAGTTGTCCCATTTAAAGCCAGAACATTGGTCTCTTTACTAGATTGACCAATGAGAATTGTGAGAGTGGCTTTCAACTGTGGACAACACATTACATTAGCTAGCAATGGTGCAAAAACGGACCAGCAATCAATTGAGGTCACAGTCATCAAACTCTCAGCAACACTGAAGTTTAGCCTACAGAGTCCTGCACACACAGATCAACGAGAAAAGTATGGAACTTATGAACCAAACCACAGAATGCCTAGGCGAATTTAGTTTAACTTGAGCAAATAAGGAGGGAGGGAGGAACCTGATAATTTTGGGACGGTGGTATTAGTATATGGTGCCAATGGTGAAGGAGCAAGAAGGGGAAGAAAGGGTTGAGGAGTCACAGTAGGAGAGATCATTGGTAACATAGAATCTTTTTGTTTAAACGACAAGACTGGATCTTTAAGATAATCTATCGTGCTGCAACAACATACATGGAGACCTATAAAGTGAAAACAAAGGACATTGGTAAGTAATAATAAAACAGAGAAACTACACAAATCACAATCAGAAAAGTTTTAGACGCATAGTTTCCTTATAAACTTTAGGGAGTAGTTCTAAAGCAGTAGACAAACTAGTCCGGCACCAAAGGCAACTAATGAATTTTAGTTATAAATCCTAGAACTATTTAACAATGTGCATTATAAACCTTAAGCCAAAGGTAAGTATGTTCCTCCATAAACACAAGTAGCATCAATGAATCAATAATGTAGCAAAATGGCAATTACGGTGAAATCTTCAATCCACAATTTTGCGCTAATGTATGTCCTACAAAGTTGTATAAGGGCAAGCCTATACTACTCAAACAGCAATCAAGACCCTAACACAACCTGGGATATCTTAATTCACTCTAAACAGTTGCTCGAAACAGCGCTATGCCTTACATTAAGCATTAGATTCAAAGATTGAGAACAACAATAGGACTTCAATATTCTGATACCAAATGCACCATATATTCTTTGAAAGCTGAAATCAAGATCAAGAATGTTTCACAAAATCTGAGGTGCACACCATACCAAAGATGACATTTTTAGGAACACGAATTCCCTGCCCAGCTAAAAAAGCACGAATCTTTCACAAAACCCAATTGGACTAATACAACTAGAGCAATTATAACCAAGACCAAGAAGGCAAAACTCGAACTATTTGCAAAATTAAACAAAACCCAGTAAAGAAATCAACAAAAGAATAAGTTAGAAACTCACTCAGGAACAGGATAAAGACATGGGCAGTGAGCTTCAGAGACGCCATTTCCTTCCCGCCTTCAATTTCCTTACCCTCCAAACAGTGAAACCATCACAGAGAATGTGAGAGAGAGAGAGAGATAAACGCAGCGTTTTCAAGCTTCAGGCTTGGAGTTCAGAGAAGGGTTTTGCAGGTGAGGAAATGGAGGAGGAAACATTGTGGGAAGAGAAGAGGAAGAAAAGGCGAGAAATAGGGAGAGGGGGGGGGGGGGGGGGAGCAGAGTAGGAGAAGCCATGAATGAGTTTGGAAGTGGGGTGGGGCCCTCAGAAGCAGTAATAGCTGTCATGAGTGGGCCTCACATTGAGCAGAAGACTCAGGTAGGAGAGCACTTGTGCATTAACGCCATCCATTGCCTTTTTCTCCCTCCCCACATAAAGCATCTCGTCGGATCTTCTTTGTGATCTTTGTGATGATTCAAGGATTAAGCAATCACGGTTGTTTATTATATATCGTATAATCAGTTTTCGTTAAATATTATTTATATTTAATTTTAAATTTTAAATTTTAAATAATTTCTGACTGCACAATACATGTTGATCGACCATGATTGGTTAATCCGTCAGATCCACTCAAAAAGGATCCGACGGTCCTTCTCCGTTCCCCCACCCCACTCGACAACCACAACTGGCCAACACCTGCTTTCTACACCAGCCATTTGGCACATGTGACACGTGTGAAAGTTCCGTGCGTGATGGCAGTCGTTCGGGTTATAATTAAAGCGGCCATCGCTCTGAAATATCTAGTGCTCATTTGTGTAGGCAATCAAATTGAGAAGCTGTAAAATATCAATATTTTTTATTAAAAATATTATGATGGTGTCAAATTTTTTACATGTTCATCATTGTTTCAATATTTTTATTTTACATTATTTAATATACAATTAGGTTGTATTTTATTTTACTTATAAGTGAGAGTATCTGCATTTGTATGTAAAAAATCTTAGTTTTGAATCTTATAAATAACGAGTTTAAAATTAATTTATATCTCACATTTCTTTAGTGTAAATATATCATTGTATTAAAAAAAAAAAAAAAAAACTTTGTGCGCATGGTATTATTACATACAAACTTCGATAGTGCATACCTACTAATTTAATTTAAAATGGTGAATTGGGTTTCTAGAGTAAAGTTCAAGTTTGGTATTGGGTCATTTTTAACTTTTATTATGATTTATGATCCGTTTTATAGTTTGTTTGGAAAAGCAAAGAAAAATGATTAGCATAATAGATGTGAAGAAGAATCCTAATCAATCCTAATGATGTGGATTATGCCGTTTAGGTAAGGAATCCACACCTTGTCTTCAACGATAAGCATTACATGATTAAGAAATTTAACGTTGATAAAAATATAAAAAAAGGTGAGTTTCCAAAAAAAAAAAAATATATATATATATATATATATATATATATATATAAGGTGAAACATCAACTTTCACTAGTCATGAAGAGGCCTCCTAGAGCTGAGAGGTATAGACTAGGCTGCCAATGAACAATATCCTTCCAAGTGACAAAATGAAACGCTTGGATTAAAGTTTCCAATATCCCTCCAACCAAAACATATTAGTATTTGGAAAAATTTGCTCATATTGTATATAGACTAATGCTAGGCAGACCAACATTTTATACCACATTTGTAAATTATATGTTGCATCACTAATAAAAAATAAACACGTTAATTAATACTTAAGTAATAATTTAATTATTAACATATACGTCATATGATTCACAAAATTTAATTTAAATAAATGTATCATGTCCCAACCAAACAAAACATCAGGTGAAGGATTGCTTGAGCCTACAAAGATATTGGACTTGGCGGCTCATAAAAATTTATTTTTTGAAAAGTCCCTAAAATCAAGATTAAACTTCAACACGTTGCTTGACCACATCATCTGTAAGGTAATGCTTACAAACAAACAAGATTCTATGCATTTAGGTTTCATACCCTGCTTGACACTTGTGAGAGTTTCCTTTCGAATGATGTGATTATGATGTCCTATTGAGGATTTTCTCCCAAATCACTAGGTATTTAAAAAAAATTAAAAAGTAAATAAGAAAAGAAATATTCATCTTCACATGTACATAGACCATAAAATATAAAAAATTTGAATCTCAACATACAAGAAAGTATGAATTAAAAAAGAATCGTAACAAAAGAATTTTAATTTCAGACCTAAATTCTATCGTCTAGAGGTCTTTCTGATCATGATCACCGTTCAAACACGCATGGTGATATGAATGATGAACTAATTAACCTCCGGAATACTTTGGAGAACAGGCCTCCAGGGCCGATGATGGTCCAGCTCATCGCGATCATCATAGTACTGATCATGATCGTCAAGGCCGTTGATCCCGAGCCGAGCGAATAGCTGTTCCACAGACGACAGACCCTGCATGTTTCCTCCTCCTTTTACCAACTCCTCCAGCTCCTTCTTAGTCATCTTGATCTTCACTTGATCTCCTCCAGTACTACTAGTGCTAGTAGAAAATGAAGGTGTTGAGGCTGCAGATGATGAATATGATCTTATCTCGCCAAGAAGCCTATGCCTTTCTGGGTTGTGTGCCATTTTAGCATCAGGCTCAAGCTGAGAAACATCAATCCAGTCGTCGTCTCCGGCCCATACCATCGCGGAATCGCGTCTCAAACAGTTTCCCATTCCAGCTACGGGTAGCTTATAAAGCCGAACAAGCTTAAGAATTAGGGTTGTTGAGAAATAGGCCCTCAAAGTGAGCTGAAAGAATAGAGAGTTTAACGATGGGGGAAGTTTGTGTCATATATAGGAGCCCTAGCAAAGTTGTGAAAGGTGGGTGGGACTTGGTCGAGACCTTTACAATATTATTGTTATAATATTACACTTGCAGCCTCCAGGAAATTGTATGCAAGAACAATATTATATTCAAGGTCGATTTTTAGTTGGTTCAATTTAGAAGAGTAGTGAAGAGGACAAAGTCAGCGGCTCGGCTTAATTTAGAAGCTCAATTTACAAGTTGAAGTAACGTTTGATTGTGCCACCTTATTTATATACTTTAATGGCATGATTACGTAAAGTAATTGGAACAAAAAAATAGAAGTGGATTTTGATTATGAAGTATTCCGTTTTTCACCAAATATTCGAGACTAAAAAATTAGTGGGACCCACATAATTTTTGGATCTAATTCTAAAATTTGGAGGAAGTGGATTTCCTGCAGTTGGGTGAGAATTGAATTTCCTCGTTATCAGGGAAATCAAATTGATTTTTTTTTTCTCCCCATTATACACTCATTTATTTCTAAAATTCAAGATTACCCTTCGGATTAACCCACAAAATTGGTGTCTTGTCTAAAAAAAAGAAAAAATCAACAAAATAAAAAGAATTAAAGTTTTTCTCACAAAGTTAAAAAATAAGATAAAGTTTTTCCAAAATAAATAATAAATGAAAAATGATTAGCAATTAAAATAGGTTTTTAGAATAAGAGCATTTTTGTAATCACATTGAATTTCATTCCGATTCATATTAATTAGTAAACAACTCATTCTGATTCGTGTGAATTAGTAAATAACTTATATGGTTCAGTACTATTCATACTTCGATTTTTGAAATTTTTGTGAACGGTTTCAATAGGAATATGATTCTGATCCTATTTCATATCAACTCCTCCTTAATTCAATTCCTCTCATTCTGATTATGGATTAGTAAACAAGCCATAAAAGTATAAAAGTGAGACATATCAACTTTTGGTGTTTTTTATTAGTATACTTTCAAAGTGAAACATATGAATCTTCGATCATGTACTCCTATTATAATATGTGCAATGGCGCCCACGTGACTCGAATTCTCAATACCTACAAAATATCTCTCCAAATTGGTTATTGATTAATTAGTGTGGCTTGTCAAGATTTCAGACACATAAACCAACAACTCATTACTAATCACATTCGTACTCATCGTTAACATGCGTATTACGTACTAGAGTTTTATCATAAAGATCTCAGTAAAATTTTATCAGTAGCCGTTGATTATATATTGCACCTTAATTTTGTTAGATTTCTAACACGTTACATTCTTTAATATGTCTAACAGAGTTTATTTGTACACATTATTTTATCATCCTAATTATTTATTACACTTTATTCTCGTTATTATCCAAAAAAAAAAAAAAATCAAACAAGAGTGTAAAAGGAGAAAAATGGTATATGCTTAAGGAAATTATTACTAGTACTTCAAAAATCTTATTCTACATTCTTCATAAATGTATTTTTCTTTCTAGTTATTGAAAATTTAAAATATTAAATAGAATTTTTAAAATGCTAATAACTGTTCTCATACTTAATCCCTATATCTAATATAAGTGTGGAGGGTAGGCTGACTAGCCGAGAGCCGGCTGGATCGTGATTTGCATGGCTTCTACGAATTGAGAAATATTTCTAGATTAACTGGAATGGTCAAACCCTGCAGCAGTTCGAGGGGACTTTTACCATATATATACTTGATCTCTTCTGGCTAGCTTAGCCACTTAGATTTTCAAATTCAACGTGTGAATTGGACTTTGGAATGGCATATTTGGGATCGGACGAGAAGTGTGAACATAGATGTGCAAATGGAATCTTTGACTTGGGAATTTTAATAAATCAATAAATTAATATATTTGGAGCAACAACTTCACCAATTCTAGCTAATTAGTTGGTCCAATTCGACAATAGCATAAATTGTTCGTACATGTGGACATATAAGGGTTGTTAACGCCGAGCATTTTTAGGCCTGAATAATGGTGCTGGTTGGAAAGAGTTTCTTAGAAAGCTCAAGAGAAATTTTAGAAGCCCAATGCTCAAGAAGCTTACAGGAGGATATATTCGAGCACAGTAGCCAACCGCTCATGAGCCTAGCTCGATCGAGAGAGGCAAGAATTTCACGCCTGTTAAGAGTATGTTGGCAGACTGACAACTTTGTGACACAAGTTCTCAAAAACAGGTGTACTCAGATGTCAATCACGCCACGTGACAACCATCATTCAGTGACAAAGATATAAGGCAAGACGCAAAGGTAGTGGAATGGTGCTTGGGTAGTAGGGTTGGATAACCAAGGCCGAACGAGGTGCTCAACTCGTACCATTCTGACATGACGCACTAATCAAGCTAAGCATCAACCTATAGTCGTCAATGTAAATTTCAACGAAATAAAACCTTCTAAATTAAAGTTTCAGTAAGAACAAAATAATCATGGATGATTGTTGAACAAACTGAACTTCTGATTTGGAAAAGCACTTAGAAACTAAATACTATAATATATGATGGTGGTTTGAATAGCATGTGTAGTCCTAAAGACGAAGGGGATGAAACCAATTAGATTGTCAAACAAGTTGAATGATCTTATGTGGAAAGGCATTTAGAAACCAAATATTGAGGCTATTAATTTCGTCACTGTTACAGGAATATCACCGAAGATACAGAATTTGCATAAGAAGGAATATTAAGGTTTTAAACCCTAAAAATTGGTTTTACATAAAAAAATTTAAGCATGTTGAACATTGACCAAGGAAGCCTTCCATTTTCTTGTTCAGATTTTATAATTTAAAACAAATAGTTAATGACAATCTTCTCGTCTCTTTCTGTTTATTTTGAACTCATTAACAATGCTATTTTTTTTTAAGAAAACTAATAAAAATTATTTGAAAATTTTGAGTTTTAATGATAAAGTCAAAATAAAGGGTAAAGTGAATAATACCATAATTGATTTTTTTAGTGCAAAAATATGGTTTTTCGTTAAAGTAAATAGTACCGCGAGCTTTTCGTTAAAACTCTTTTTTTTTCTTTCTATTTAATGGACAATGGTGTATAGGAGGCTCTATTTGCAATGGGAAAATTCCTTAAATCTTTTAATTAATTGAGATTTATGTTAATTTATTTAGAAGTCATTGCCACGTCACCTATTAATTCAATGATAATCATTTTAACTTTTAGTTTCGACCAATAGATGTATAATATTTGTCCATTGATCCTAATCATAAAAAAGTAGAATTGTAAGTAATATTGGTTATATTTTTGTGTATGGCTCCCTAATACACGCCAATCACACTTTTACTCTTATTTTCCTTCTCCTCCCTCTTCGAGTACAACAGATTCCCGACAGTACATTTGTTCAAGACCACCAACGAGCAGTCACCACCTTCCACCTTCCACCTTCTTCTCTCGCGTCCCCCTTCTTTCTCCAAGACCACCAACGAGCAGTCACCACCTTCCACATACGTAAAACTTGTTTATTGCTGATTATCTTGGTTGTATTATTTCAGACAATGACTAGGTTTGGTGCTATATTGAAGTACAGTGGTAGATGGATCGACACCAAATACATTGATGGTCAAGTGAAATCAACGGTTGCACCAGATAACGTTACTTACGAAGAGTTAGTGCATATCATACTTCAACGATTAGGTTTTGAGCGAGAAACTGTGAAATCGAAGTATTTTATCAGTTTCAAGTCTTCAAACCACGTACTATCTAAGCAGCTCAGATCATTGGCTCAGAGCTCTTCAGCGGGTCCAGCCTCCTTTCTCTTTTCCAATGTAGGTGATTCGAACAAACCCGTCTTTGTCCCTGTTTTTCTCATCGACTTCGGACATCAAGGTAGTACCTGCGCGACATTGGAACAGTTAGAGTGACTACATCCGGACCTATGTTGGGACAATGACGTATATTATTACTTCCGGCCTACAACAAAAACGTGATGCAGCTATGCTCACCAATGGGAGACTCGGTGTTCTTATTCCATGGAAAATCATGCTGAATCCTTAACCGAATAAAATCAACAAATTCTTTGAGAGGCATATCACGGTGGACATTGTATCTGCAGTGAAAACATAGGACAGGTGACAGAATACATGTGAGAACCCTTCATCCAACACAAGCGTGTGCATCTTATTTCTTCCCTACTTCCTCCTATTTGTTTCTGACAGGTTTCGTAACTAATAATGTAAAAAAAAAGAGGGGTGGGAGTGTCAAATCCTATTCCATTATTGCAATACAAATCAATATAATCAAAGCAAAAAGGAATCAGAAACAAACTTTGTCATATCAATATCAGGAATGTCACTGCTTGCATCCTTCTCCACACTCACCTGCACAAAGGCTCAAATTAGAGCATCCTACGTATTAACTCCACCGAAGGCATAGGAGAAAACGTACGTATCTAATAAAGTGAAAGTCTTACGGGTATATGATCTGGTTCCCTTGCCCTCAATTCCCAAGCATTTAAATACACTGGTGTGTACCTCCCCGGGTAATCCCTGAACAAATATCCAAAGCATAGTTGAAAAAACAGCAATCCCATTTCATTGTAGCAAATACAAATCAAGATAATCTAAAGCACAAGGGAAGGGGCAACTAATTAACTACCTGTATGCATAATGGTTCCAACAGACCAATCCACCTTGAAATCTGAATCTTCCCGATTTTCCTACAAGCATAAATGAAAAGGGAATAACCCTTATTCTAGTTTCCATCGCAGCAAAAAAAAAAAAAAAAAAAAAAAAAAAAAATCGACAACTAACTTCCCCCTCTTAAAATGTTAGGATAAAAGGGAAATGAGCAATCCTGACCCCTTAAAATAAGGCCTGCCCTCTAACCATAGCATCATTCAAGTCAACTACAGAAAAACTCATCACTTTGAAAACAAAAGCAGATTAGATCCAAATTCTGATTCTTGCAATGATTGTTTAGTTCGATAAGTCAGCTACAATCCTTTACAGAGTGATCGAGAGAGGTTTGAGGTGCAGATAGCTGGACAAGTGATATTACTCTGACGAGATTGAGACTTATAGCTACAGCCTACAGGAAGGCTGGGGGAGCTCTGTGTGTCTCGAGGTAGAGATCATTCTGTAAAGGACGGGGCTAAGACTGTAACTTTGATACAAGTAAATCAAAGTCACAGTCCCTTCCTTCTTTCCTCTACAGAGATGTAAAATTAAATGTAACACTTGCTTCTTACATTACATTGGTATGAGCTTATAGTATTTTGTTCATATTTCATGATGCTCACAAATCTTCGTGTTTTTTTGTCACTTTCAGTCATGGAAAATCAAAAAGCAGGGCCATGTTTAGGGAAGGCCTATGGCCATAGGAGGAGGAGGGACAGGTTTTGCTCAAGGGGAAGGAAAAGGCCGAAGTGGTAGACAACCGGGTCCCCGCTGCCCAATTGTATATGGCCAGTGGCGCGGTAATGACATTGATTTGATGAGGAAATATCACGGGGCGGTGCCTGGTAGTTTGAAAGATGTCCTCACATTCCCTTTGTAGGATTATGTGAGTGTTGGGGACATGATTTCGCACATACGGAGAGTTGTTGATGTCCATGGGAATCGGGCATTGACCGTGCTACACCAATTTACCCTTATGATCATGCGGAATGGCCAGAAAGTCTGATAGACAGTAGAGGAAGCTAGAATAGCTGTGTGGGATGATTTCCACCGGACTGTCCAATCAGTAGAAATTGTTTTTCGTGTTGCACGAACAGTAGAGGTGTGCAGTCATTGCTCTGCAAGGTGTGCGGGTCTCGAGGTAGAGATCACTCTGTAAAGGAAGGAAGGAAGGGGCTAAGACTGTGACTTTGATTTAACGGCTTAGCCCCTTCCTTCCTTCCTTTACAGAGTGATCTCTACCTCGAGACCCGCACACCTCGCAGAGCAATGACTGCCCTCCCCTAGCCTTCCCTGTAGCTATAAGTCTCAATCTCGTCGGAGTGGTAATATATCACCTGCCCGACTATCAGCACCTCAAACCTCTCTCGATCTCCATCTCCTGCTCCCTAAAGTCGAATCTGGTTTACCAATTCGGTTAAGGAGGGAATCTCTCTCCTAGCCAGTTGCCTCACATGACCGTGGATATTGACCTCTACTGTTCGTGCAACACGAAAAACAATTTCTACTAATTGGACAGTCCGGCGGAAATCATCCCACACACTGTCTGGCCATTTCACCTCATCATAAAGGTAATCCGGTGCAGCACGGTCAATGCCTGATTCCCGTGGACATCAACAACTCTCCATATGTGCGAAATCATGTCCCCAACACTCACATAATCCTGCAAAGGGAGTGTGATGACATATTTCAAACTAGCAGCCACCGCCCCGTGATATTCCCTCATCAAATCAATGTCATTACCTAGCCGCTGGCCATTTACAATGGGGTGGCGGCGGCGGGTACCGGTTGTCTGCCACGTCCACCATGCCTGCCACCTCGGCCTCTTCCTTCCCCTTGAGCAAAACTTGCTCCGGGGGGGGGGGGGGGGCACCAACCCCCCCTCCTCCTCCTATAGCCATAGGCCCTCCTGAACATGGCCATGGCCCTGCACATCTGCCTGCTATTTTATTTTGACTTTCCATGGCCGACAGTGACAAAAAAACACGAAGATTTGTGAGCATCATGAAATAAGAACAAAATACTATAAGCTCAAACCAATGTAATGTAAAAAAAATGTAAGAAGCAAGTGTTACCTTCATCCAATCAATCTGGGAAGCAGCGAGCAAGTCCAGAACATGGCCATGTTTTACAATCATTGTAGTGGATGCATCTGCACGGGAACAAGGACAGAGATTGACTAGTACAGAAAATCGAATTATTAATAAAGAAAATCATAAAACAGAGACATGCACCATGTAAGCCAGAACATTTCTAAAACACATGCTGAATTTGCAAAACAAATGGACAAATGGGGCTGCCAAACAGATTCTTAAAACATGATATCTGAAACGCAACATGTTATATCTGAGAGAGAAGTTGAGTCATACTTAGAAGAGGCTTCACTCCATCCCTCTGCAAATTCCTAATGCAATCACACTCATTATCCTGAGGAAGCAGCAGAGCCCAAAACAATAACCAAATTAAAAGCCAAAACAGAAGAAAACAAACAAACAAACCTGACCCTGGTTGATCAAATGTATTGCAATCAAAGGAGAGACAGAGTGCCAAGTTTGGTATAGCGTTGCAATGGAACCAGGGTGCAAAGCTACAGAGGCAAATACAACATAAACCTTAACAACAAACAGTTGAAGTTAAAGTATCACCTCAAGCGGAAAGTAAGCTGGCTTCTTTAGTTTCGCAACAGTGATGCATGGGAAATCTGCTGATTCACACACCGGTAGGTTTTTATAGACGGCAAAGTATTAGAACATGTAATTTCTTCTCCATTACCATACTGCTCTTGTTTCGATTTCAGAAAGAACCTAGACATAAATGTTTTGCAGTAAATTCTTAGATTAAATCAGAAACCAGAAATTGAGATGATCTTTTAAGACTACTTCACAGATGGCATGAATGACTGACTGAGGAAAGAACAACAGTAAGTACTCACTGTTTTGCTATATTCTGCCTTGGGATGATCTCAAGAACCCTCACTGCTTCCAATGAAGAGGAATCAAAACTGATCTGTGAAACAGGAGAATGATTATAGCTCAATTTTGGTTGCAACTCTAGACCATGTAAATATAATATATCAGAAAAATATAAAAAAAATAACAGAAAAGGGGATTCAGATGGGGCCAACAGGTAAACTAATAAGAAACTCAACCACAATTGCTTTCATTGGGATTATAGTCTCAAGGTTGACCTGCACCTTTAACGTTTTGGAATGAAATTGCTTCTCAACTCTCTTCCTGTCTCCCTCACTCCCAACATGCTCAGAGCCCCTCCCAGGGCTTGCATTCTTCCTAGATATTTGTGCAAAAGGAGCAATGAGACAATGTCCTTATTCAATCAATGAGACAATGTCCTTATTCAATCAAAGAGCAAGAAAATGACATAATAAACGACATGTTAGTACCTGAAATGGTTGATCACCGCCACAGTAAGCAATTATTTCTCTCCATAGGACTTGTTCACCAATCCTTTGCCCTTTTGTTCCATTGTCAGGCCTTGCCATGGGAATAAGTTTTGGAGTTGACGTATTCGCAAATAGCTCAACAGGCTTTTCTTCTGCTACAAGTATGACAACATTAGGAGGAATCATGGGTGGAGGTGGAGGAAGTTCAACTCCTTCAGGATTTAAAAACTCCATTTCCCAAGACCTGCTCAACCACAAAGCCCATTCCATCAAAACTTTAATACAAATAATTGCCAGAGAGTGAGAAAAATTTGCATTCTTAAAGAAAAGATGGAAGATTTCTATTAACTTTTCTAGTATCAAGAACGGAGGAAGGAACACAACAAAAGCCTCAAAATTTCTAGCAGCCTAACTAAGCATACATTGTAAATGGCAAGACTCTCTGTTAAAATCTGATAAGAGAGAGAGGTGGCGGTGGAGAGAAAGAACCCACTAACCTAAAATTCAGAACGCACAGTTGACTTTCTTTGCACTCTGATAGGGAGAGAGGTGAAGGCGAGAGAACGAACCGACCAACCTGAAACCCATAATCCACCACCGGCTCTCTGAGAGAAAGAACCCACTAACGTAAAACCCAAATGCCCCGCCGCTAGGCTTCTTTGCAATCTGATAGAGAGGTGAAAGCGGAGGTACAGGTAGAGAAAATGAGAGCAAAATGTGGTAGTACAGTTGCTGGGACCCTCGAGGCTTTGTCTGTAGTGGGAGGGCAGGGGTTGTATGATGGCCAAGTCCTAAGTCTAAATTACCTTAATATTTTTTTTAAATGTAACTTGATGTAAAGGGCTTTTGCAGCAGCAATTTTTCAGGCAAATTTTCTAATATCATGTGTCATTATATACAGTTGCGAAGTTAAAAAACTATATAAAAGAGGCCTTTAAGTCATATGATAGATTGCAATATAATTAATGGGAGAAAAATTAAAAGTTTTATATTTTTGTATTGACATGGAAAATTTTAATTAAATAAAATGGCGGAGCTTTATATATTGTATGAAAAACCTAGTCTTGAAATGATTATATAATAAATCATAACTTGTATAAGTTTTGATTAAAAAAAGATTAACATATTAGATTCGAACAAAAAAAAGTAAAATCTTGCTTGAGACTGTATGAGCATTTGTTCTATATCAACTGGCTAAAAAATAGGGTATGATTATTATATGTAAAACAGATGGCAATTATAACAAAAAAAAAGAGAGCTTCGTTTTAATATGGTAAAAAATAAGGCAAATTATGAGGGTATTTTTATTATTTCAGTTTAAAAAAAATCTGAAAAATGTTGGCGTACCAGCAACTCTCGAACCATGGGTTCTCGGAATTGCAAAAACGGACTGACCAATGAGCCACATGCTCATTTTTACTGAAGCTTGCAGAAATTAATATACAAATGGCTTAAATTCCAGGATAGGCCTAGACCTATGCTAGGCTCTATTTAGCTCCATCACTGACTAAAGTAGTATAGAAGATATAATATTTTTAATGTCTCTCAACTTGTATTATGACATACGATGTTCTAATTGATTGTGTTTTCTTTATACTAAAAAATCTCGTCGTCTACGCAAAAGTAACAGAATCTTGAAACTAAATTCAGGTCTAATACAAACGCAAAAGTAACAGAATCTTGAAACTAAATTCAGATCTAATACAACGACATGGAAGAGGACGAGAATGAGGACAAGTCTACGCTCTAACGGTCAACTCTAGACTTTCGTGCACGGACTTGATCCTCGTCTAAAATATATCTCGCACTTCGTCCAAGCGTTTTGATCATTTCCTAGCACCACTCGAGTTGGTCGGTTCTATAAGATGTGGTGGTTTCCATCCCCATGGTTTGAGAACTTGGAAGCTTTTCCTCCTGCTCCTGTTGCCTGTTACCTTTCCTGTGTTAGAATTTTACAAGTTTGTAATACGTAATAAATGCTCATGCATACTGTCGATGTAGGAACCTATTGTACAACAAGTATCCCAGATTACATTTGTGTGACTAAGTATGATACCTGAAGCAGCCATGTTTGAAATAAAATATAATTCTTCTTCTCGTTTAAGATCTTATGTTCCAAAGATGATAGAACCCTTAATATTGAGAACAATTTCTTCACGAGGAGGGAAGACATGGGTAATATTATGCAGAAATAAAACAACAAACCATCAGGACAGTCAACTTCCAAATAGAACTCTCCTCGTCCTTCCATGTCTGCAAATATTCAAACAACGGATCAATTATGTCGACATATAAGTATAAAATCAAGAGCCAACAAAATTCAGAAAATTAGGGTTTTCTTTTGATAGCTGAAGAATTGATTTTGCTCGAGAGAACTGCGTGCGAAAAGTAACAATTAACCGAAAGAGGGAGAGAGAGACCAGGCCATACCTGTTTTGCTTTGCCCTTCTCTTCTTTCCGATATTCCAAATCGAACCGTCGTCTTCCTTCTTCGTTTACGAATTACAATTTACAATCTATCTTCCCTCTATTTATAGTGTTCTTTCTTCGACCGACTCCTACAAACGGCGTCGTCTGGCTTGCTGTTGGGTTGGGCCCTTTCACTTTCTTATCCGTCGATCCGATGATAAGATATATTTGTAGATCGATGATATGATGATCGATTGTAATCTTATACTTTTTCAAGCAGTCAATTCCATTCTTCAGTTACCAAAAGAAAATCCTAATTTTCAATTTTTGGTAACTCCTTCGGTGTTTGAAATTTTGCAGACATGGGACTCCTACGACGGCCATTCGTTGTGAAGGTTTCATATCCTGGTCCTGACTTTGCTGCTGGTTATGATGGTGTGTTGATTTATTTGTTTTATATTTCTTTCATTTCGTTTTTGGTGTTTTATTTGTGTTGTTTATGCAAATAATATCCATCTTCTGTTGTTTTATGTATCTTGTGGGATTTTATTTTTGACCCAACTGTTTTGCGCTGGATTGGATGGAATTGTATCTACTTAGTTTTTTTGTTTTGAACTTTCAAGCATCAGAGTAATCTGGGTGGGTGGGTGTTTGCATTGTTTTTTTTTTATTTTTCTTTTCCAGTTAATTATTTAGTTTTGCAAATGCCCATGCATGTGCCCTAGTTAGTATTTCCTACCCCCGTAGAGTAGATTTGGTCTCTCTGTCGCGCTCTCTCTCTAGTTCATTCCTTACAGATTTATGTTCGAACTTTCAGTGCATCATCCGGATTATGCTGGCGTGCTCAAGGAGGCAGGGAGCTCAAGTGACGGGAGCATGGTCAAGTTAGTCTCTGCAAATACCCTTTTCAGTTGCTGTCTGTTATCTTGATTCGTATTTCTCTATGCTACAATGGAATTGGAAAGGATTTGGAACAAGATGCATGCATGCTTCCTTTTTTCATTTATTTCTGCCTTTTTTGTATGTTCAAAGGGAGATGACCTGTTGAGGGTTGGACCCTTGGAATAGTGTGTCGTACAAAGGGGCGCTGGTAAGGCACACTTTAGCTGAATCGTTTATAAAAATGTTTACTACCTACACATGCGGGATATGCACTATGTTCTAATTTTGACCACCCTCCCGCCTCTCCTCCACAACACACACCCCCCCCCCCCCCCCCCCAACAAAAACCAAAAAAACGCTTGCAAATAAAACTACGGTTGCCAGAGTTCGCATAGAATGTCCTGCTTCGTTAGATATGACAAGGTTAGTTTCCAATTCCCTCGTGCCTTTATTATCTTAGTTTGTGATGCAGCAAATGGGATAAGCATTTTTGTTGTTTTCATCCATGCTTTTTGCTACTTTCTCAGGAAGTTTGTGGAATGCCGCGAACCGCCTCCTATAAGTGCTTGGCAATTGAGGGCGACGCGTAAACGCCGAATACCAGTAAAATTTCTATTGCATCAGACACGTTTACTTCCCTCCTATGCATTCAATCCAGTGGAGGTCATTACCACGTTCTAATTTGAGCCTTCCATGCAGGTGAGAGTGGTTAAGGATGCAAGGAGTGACATTACTGAAATTGGAGAGACAAAGTTAGTTTCCTATACCTTTGTTGTTTGATTATCTTGATTTTTATATTGCTACAATGTAATAAGATCGTATATTATGTAATATCGTCAGTTATGAAATCCATGCCAACATATCGAATCTAGTCGTGTGTTTTCATTTACAATCAGGCATTTTACCAAAATAAAAACAAATTCTGGGTCGGGGGTTGGTGTGCGGTGGGGGAATTGTTTGAGTATGTTACGTTAATTTATAGGATTGGTCTTGATTGTATCATGGTTTGCACGAATTGGTTGCCAATATTGCAAAGGCTCGTATCATTGTATAATAAGATTTGCATACAGAAAGGAGATCGCTGGTGTTATCTTTTTTTTTAAATTGAAAACAAAGACAATTGGCATTTGCCAAGTTTTTTCGGACTCTTTTTTGTTTTTTTGTTGTTTTCTTTTGTTTTGAGCTAGATATCTTGTTCCCAAATTAGTTGTCGGCCCTGCGGCTGTAAAACTCTAATTCTTGCACTGTTGAAGATGCCTTGATGTCGGAATTTGATGCGGATAACATGGGGATGATGGATTTCTTTTCACAACATACACTGGAAAAAGAGAAAGAAGTCGGCGAATCATTTGATGTGTTGCCAGTAAGATTTCTACTGAACAAGATACCGTTCACTTCCTGGTCCGTTGGTGGACATACCTCTGTTTTTAATTTGAGCCTCTATGCAGAGGACTGTGAAGAGTTACGTAATTCCTGGCAGGGTCGATAAGAGAAGTGACGTAATTCCTGGCAGGGCCAATATGAGGAAGTTATATGTCAACTCCACTGTGCTAATTTGTTTGCTGCAGAGGAAAATAATTGTTCCCTTTTCATTTATGCTTGTAGGAAAGTCGGAATGCTTATGTTTTCAAATCGGATTCATATGTTAGACCCTTGGAACCATTATGCACACAGGTAGTTAACTAGCTAGTTTCCCCTTCCCTTCTGCTCTAGTTAGCATGATTTGTATTGCTACATTGAAACAGGATTGCTGTTTTTTCATGTGGTGGGAGTCTTACAATTCATAACTGAAAAGATCATTATAACCTTAGATTTAACGAAAAAGATAACATACTTGACAGAAGACCCAATTGTGCAACACGGAGTTATATTAAAGGACGGGAGAAACTAATGTAAGAGTTAAAGGACAAAAACTAAATATGAAGTAAAGTTCGGGACCTTAGCTACCAAGCACCCATAAAAACAAACAGAAAATGCTTTTTCTTTAAATCAATTATTTTTTAAATGTTTTCCCTTACATACGTGGAAAGCTTGTTCTGTTGTGACAATCACAAGGCTTTGGTACACTTTCTTTCAAATGTCGTTACAAAACTGGCGAACTGCATGCACCACTTGATGGAGACTATCATTACGGGACTATTGGTAATGTTAGGAAGATCAAATTTTCAAATTAAATTTGAGGTTTTATGATTTTATGTGACAATTTAATTAGGTACAAATTTTTTGTTTGAGTTAACTTTTTAAAATTAATTTGACGTTACGTTGTCGTAAAATATTTTTATGAACATTTCAACAAAAAAGTTCAAATTCTGATAACAAATTATTTTTCTTTACAAAAGAACGCAATTAGAATAGCTACATTATTGAATTATGTCATACCTATGTCATTTCTTTATTGTTGAATTATGTTATGCCTCGTGATCAGTTATTTGCATGGAGAAAGATATCATTCAAATCAGGAACATTGTTATAAAAAGAAAAAAAGAGAATCGCGTGTTCAATTTTTCCTTGGGAATCTTTTTTTTGTTCAAAACCGTTAGGGTACATTTGTTGCATTAGATTATCTCGGACTAAGCTAAATTCAAGAACTAAACTAAAATGGTGTAAACTAGATTAAGTTAGATTAATTTAGTGAAGCGTTTATCAGAATAACAAGCACAATAATATTTTTTTTTTTCTTTTTCTTTTTCCTTTTCCATTTTCTGGAACACACACTCTCGACTAAGCTCTCCCTTTTCTCTTTTTTTCTTTTTTTCTCTTGAAAAATTATCCTCACAACCCATAATCATCTCTACTCGAACAGGTTCTTCTGATAATCCCCTATGTGGAGCCTTTATTACCACATCTTCATCTTCATCTTCTGCACATCTTCACAAATTCGCTTAAATCACAAAACCGAAAATCATAGCAATTGCAAACCCCATATTCGAATCACAAAACCTAGATTCAATTGCAAATTCGCTTGAATCACAAAACCCAACTTCGCTGGAAGTGCAAAAACCCATATTCGAATCATGAAACCCAGACTTGAAATACAATTGGAGGTCTAACTTTAATTTGGTTTTATGCAGGTTTTGACTTGTTTTGTGCATGAATTCTACATGAACGGAAAAAAGATTAAAAAAAAAAGAAAGAAACCGAACCGAACAAAAACTGAAAACAAAAAAAAAAGTGAACCAAATCGAAAATTCAGTTTGGTTTCCGTTTTGGCAAAAAACCGAACCAATTCAAACCGAACCCACCCCTAAATCCCATACTCGAATTGAAAAACCAATTTCGTTCGAAGCTTTGCACCATTTGCAAAAATCAGTTTCCACTTTATTTTCTGTAGAAATCAGTTTTCACCCATCAAATCTAGTAAAATATATGATTGAGAGCGCAGGAGAAGGAGGTAGCAGGCCCTACAGAGGACGCGATGCATTTTTCGAGATTCGAAACGAGCAGATGAAGATATTCTGGGTTCGTGAGTGTAGGCGATGACGACGCGAGCAGATGAAGCAAGTGGAGAGAGGAGAGAGCACGCGATGCAGAAAGAGAACGGGACTCAGAGAGAGGACGCACAACAAAGGTCTTAGCAATCCCATGGTTTTCGAGAGTTTGGCTAAGACCTCGTAGTGAAGAAGATAGTCCACGCGAGTCCCATTTTATCTAATTAAACTTAGTCAGTAACAAACGAGATTACACTAATGTATAATCCAATTCAGTCCAATGAGAGGTAACGAGCACAAACAAACGTGAAACCAACAATCTTATGACTCTTATCCATTTAAAAAATATTAATTAAAAATCATTATCTATTTTCTTATTTATTTCATATGCTGCTGCTATAGGGCTCAAATGTAATTGTCATGATAGCACATAGTTATACATGCCACATGCCCTTGTAATAATTAGTCAATAAAATATACCATATACCACATGATAAGGTAATATTTACCTTATCATGTTATTTCTTGTTTCAATTCGTTTGAGAATGTCAAGAAATATTATGGTTTGGATTAATGTCGTTGGTCCAAAATTTTATCAAAAATTCAACTTCCGTCCTTCTTGAGAGTGTTTTATGAAAGAGAACCTAGGATTGATGTATTTCTTTATAAAATTTAGAACACTATTTCGGGAAAAAAAAACTTTTGTAATATAAACGGGAAATTAGTTAAAATGATTCCCCTTTAATATTTGGTCACTTTTGATATATATTGATTGTGACATCCCGTCCCAAGTTTCATTTTAACGTACGTGTGAATTTACGATTTTACCCCCTAGTTCGTTACTTTACGTGTAGTTTTGTGTTGTGTGGTGTTGTAGGACCACACACACACTCATACACTCTCTTTCCCTCCCGGGATTCCCTCATTCCCTGTCTCTTCTCTGTCTTCTCTCTCTCTCTCTCTCTCTCTCTCTCCCCGAGTTCTTCTTCTTCTTTCTTTAACATACGGACCACACACAAACATACTCAAACCATAGCAAATCGAGGAAACCAAGGGTGTAGTTGTGCTGGTGAGGCTGAGATGAGTCCAGTGGTGCCATTTTCAGGTAAGGACTTCGACGTTTTCACGTCGATATCGCCATGTCCGTTTTAGTTACTGTTCATGCAAGATTAATTTAGTGAGTTTTTGGACATTTGAAGCTTATAGTTGTGTTTGTGAGGGTCCCAGGAGTTTGGGAGTAGCTCGTTGGGTGAATTTGGACGTTAGGATCGTTGGATGTGGAGTTGGCCGAGTTTTGGAGATTTGGACAGGTATAATCTCGTAATTTTAGGCCTTAAAACTTGTTGGGACATGTTCTACTAGCTCTAGGGTTGATTTTGGTGCAAGAAACGTGGAAAAAGGTGGAAAAACGAGCGAGAAATCGTGATTTGCAGGTTTTCTGGCGACGGCGCCGGCGTCGGTGACTGATTGGAGAAGGAGACGGAATATTCCGTCAAAGTTGACGGAATATTCCTGACGCCGTTAACGGCATCTGGTTAGGTTTAACATAATATTCCGTTAGTTCAACGGAATATTCCTGACGGCATCCCTTGACACCGTCAGTGTGCATGGCACGTGGCCGCGCGTGGGGGGCGCGTAGGGCCGTGCCTTGGCCGGTGCGTGGGGGCGCGTGCGGCGGAGGAAAAATATTCTAAAAATATGGTTGTGATCCTGAGGTTGTGTAGAGCACGTTGGTATATTCAATTGTCCATTTTGAGCAATGTATGAGAAGTTATTACGAGAAGTTGGTTATGTGCTTTTAAATTAACGTTTTCGTAGCTATTTCGCGTATAGGTGATTCGTATTTCGAGGACGAGCGTGCACACTCGAGGCAGGGGGGCTACGACCCTTCCACTTATCAGTGAGTGGGCTTTTGTTTTCCGTATATACCTATATACATTTAAATTCCCAGAAATAGATTAAAAAGAGTTAATTGATTTATGCCATGCACTTTACTATTATCGCTCACGCATCATCACATGCATTAGTAGCGGCATACATTTATATATGTGTATTTGGTGTTGTGGACGTACAGGTAAGTGCCAGGTAAGTGGTATTCATGTTGTTATGCAGTAGTAGTTTGAAATGCTTAGAGAGCTCATAATCTGCACCCCCGGTGTTAGTGCTCCCGCCCGTGGCCAGGGTACAGTCCTTCACGTGATGTTCACCCGCACCACACGCTCAGCTTGGATCCAAGTTAGGTGCACAGTCTTGTCGTACAGACCACATTAGGTGGTTCTGACTCGTAGGTGACCCGCGATTATTCGCACAGTCTTCACGTGATCGTAGCACTAGAGCGTATATATTACACCCAGTCTTGTCGTACAGACCACATTAGGTGGTTCCGACTCGTGTGCAGATTCAGTTATTGAGTTGAGATTGGAGCTCTATATGCAACCGTACAGGTCACGTTAGGTGACTCCCGGCTGCCAGATTATATGTTATTGATATGAGTTATGCTTGAGCACTTACATTTATTATGAGATTCTGATGTGGCATATTCTCGAGCATGAATGGCATATTTTGGAGCATGATTGGCATATCTATACATACGTATATATGTTCATTTTCTGGGAAGTATACAGGTTTTACGGCGAGGGGTTAGAATGTATTTTGCTAAAGAGTTTTCAAAGAGTTTTGTTTTGCCCACTCACGCTTTTGGTTTTGCGCCCCTCCAGGTTCTAGTGGTCTAGCAAGTTCGGTGGTTTTTCCCAGAGGGCGTCCCGGCATTTCTGACAGACACTCACCATTGTAGGGTCACCTTCGGGTGTATTTATGTCGTATCTTTCCTTTTGGACTGCTGTAGATTTGCTCTGAATTTGTGTCTCACATACGTTAGCACTTGTTTTAGTACTTTGTATGCTAGTTTTTAATTATTCGTACTTTTATATTACTATCTTCATAGCTTCCGCACGCGCACATGGCTACGTCACCTTCGTGTGACGGCCAGCACGCCCTGATCTCGGTCGGGGTGTGTCAGCTTGGTATCAGAGCCTAGGTTTGGCAGTCCTGTGTCTTTGTGAGTATTCTAATAGTTGGTGTCTTCTGTCAGAATCATGCCGCCTCGTCGGGAACCACGTCGTTCTTCTGAGTCTAGCTTCCCCGATGTTGCTCAGTTGAGGGAAGTTATTGCTACAGCCCTTCAGTCAGTGATGCGCCCTCCCCAGAGGACTCCTCTGGAGACTATGTATAATCTGAAGTTGGATAAGTTTAAAGGTAGTGAGGGTCACGAAGGGGCAGAACGGTGGTTGGAACACATAGAGAAGACTTTCCGTGTGTTGCATAACCAGGGGAACCTTCCTATGGAGAGGTGGGTCGAGACAACCTCATGGTTTCTGGAGATGGAGTCTGCAGCCTGGTGGGAGCAGGAGCTTCGTAGGTTGACTCCAGCTCAGAGGACTGATTGGAATGTTTTCAAGGATGTGTTTCAGAGGAGGTTTGTGCCCCCTGAGTATATTGATCGTAAGAAACAGGAATTCACCGAGTTGAAACAGCGAAAGATGACGGCTAACGAGTATTATCGTAAGTTCACTGATCTGTCTCGTTACTATCCTGACGTCGCTGGTAATCCGGCGGAGATGCTTCGTCGTTTTCGCTTAGGCACTAGGAAGAGATGGCGTTCTATGGCGACTACTACTCACTGTGAGTCCTACCAGGATTTTTACGAGATAATATTGAGGATTGAGGACTCAGAGAATATGTCGAGTGATAGTGATGAAAAGAAAGATGACAAAGGAAAAGGTCAAATATCGCTTGGGCCTCGCCAGACTCAGAACTTCAAGAGGGGTGGTATTAGTTCAAGTTCGTCTAGTGGTGGTTTCAGTACCTCTGGACAGGGACGAGGAGGCAGGTTTTATGGAGGCGCTCGAGGCCAGAGACAAGGTGATGGTGGCCGAAGCCGAGTTCCATTTTGCCGTAGATGTAATAACCGACATTTCGGCGAGTGCAGGCGTGGTAGCGGTGGTTGTTTCACGTGTGGACAGGTGGGACATAGAGCGGTGAATTGTCCCCAGGGTCAGCAGCAGAAGCCGCAACAGACCTTTATGCCGCCACCTGCACCGATTCTGCAAATCCAGGGTCCGAGTAATTATGGTCAAGCAGGTAGAGGTGGTGCCTACCACTATCAGGGTGATGCTGTTCCTTATGCTCCGGGACAGTATCAGTACCCCCAGGACCCGTATTCACAGGGTAGTTATCCCCAGTATCCTGGCAGTTACATGCCGTATCCTCCAGCCCCAGCGGGTGGTTCTCAGTGGTACCAGGGAGGACAATATCAACAGGGTGAGATTGCCACTAGTAATGCAGGGTCTTCGAGACAGTTGGGTCAGCCCAGTCAGGGGCGTGGAGCTCAAGGTCGCGGTGTTCAAGCGAGCAGAGGTCGCGGCGGACGACAGCAGGGCCAGGGGCGTATTCACAATATTTCCCTGTAGGATGCTCAGAACAACCCGGACTTGATTATGGGTACGTTAAACATTCTTGGTTATTTTGCTAGAGTCTTAATTGATTGTGGAGCTACACATTCCGTTATTTCTCATACATTTGCTCAAGTGACGCAACCTCGCCCCACACCTCTAGGGTACGATTTAGAGTTCGCTATGCCTAGAGGAGAGAGATGTATGGTAGATTGTATGTACCCAGGATGTCCAGTGATAGTAAAGGGTGTTGTTATGCCCGCTGATCTTATCCCGTTAGATATTGTCGATTTTGATGTGATTTTGGGCACAGATTGGTTGCACTTCTATCGTGCCAACATTGATTGTTACGGGAAAGTAGTTACGTTTCACCGTCCTGGATTACCTGAGGTTACTTTTTTGGGTGAGCAGAGTGGGGTAAGACATGGCGTTATTTCGGCTTTGCGAGCGAAAAAGTTGTTGTCTAAAGGTTGCTAGGGGTATCTAGCTCATGTGGTGTTAGATGAGGCCGTTCCTAACAGAATTGAGGATGTGAGAGTGGTCAGACACTTCCCCGATGTTTTTCCCGAGGATTTACCTGGTTTACCCCCAGATCGAGACGTGGATTTCACTATTGAGTTGCTTCCAGGTACTAATCCTATTTCGTTAACTCCTTATCGTATGGCTCCCGCTGAGTTAAGGGAATTGAAAGTTCAGTTACAGGAATTAGTGGATAAGGGGTTCATTCAGCCTAGTACTTCGCCTTGGGGCGCTCCAGTGTTGTTTGTGAGGAAGAAAGACAGAACTTTGAGGCTGTGTATTGACTATAGGCAATTGAATCGGGTGACGATTAAAAACCGTTATCCATTGCCTCGTATCGACGATTTGTTTGATCAGCTGAGAGGTGCTTGTGTATTTTCTAAGATAGACTTGAGGTCTGGGTACTATCAGCTAAAGATTAGTAGGGATGATGTTCCTAAGACGGCGTTCAGGACTCGTTACGGTCATTACGAATTTCTGGTTATGCCGTTTGGGTTGACAAATGCACCAGCTGCTTTTATGGATTTAATGAACCGGGTATTCCAGCCTTACTTGGATAGATTTGTTATTGTCTTCATTGACGATATTCTGGTGTATTCTAAGTCCAAAGCGGAGCATGTTCGACATCTTACTTTGGTGTTGAAAAGGTTAAGGGAACACCAATTGTATGCTAAGTTTAGCAAGTGCCAGTTCTGGTTAGATCAAGTTGCGTTTTTGGGGCACATCATTTCTGCTCAAGGTATTTTGGTAGACCCTCAGAAGGTTGCAGCTGTGGAAAGTTGGGAGCAACCACGAACCGTCACTGAGGTGAGAAGTTTCATTGGTTTGGCGGGATATTATCGGAGATTCGTTAAGGATTTTTCGGTAATTGCCTTGCCACTGACGAGGTTAACAAGGAAAGATGTTAAGTTTGAGTGGAATGATAAGTGTGAGCAGAGTTTCCAGCAGCTGAAGCATTGTCTCACTCATGTACCTGTTTTGACACTTCCGGACGATAGTGGTGATTTCGAGGTTTATAGCGATGCTTCCTTGAATGGTCTGGGATGTGTATTGATGCAGCATGGTAGGGTGATTGCTTATGCTTCGCGGCAGTTGAAACCCCATGAGATGAATTACCCTACACATGATTTGGAGTTGGCTGCTATCATCTTTGCGTTAAAGTTGTGGAGACATTATCTTTACGGAGAGAAGTGTAGGATCTTTACAGATCATAAGAGTCTTCAGTATCTTTTTACTCAGAAGGAACTTAATCTTCGTCAACGGAGGTGGTTGGAGTTGCTCAGCGATTACGATTGCACGATTGATTATCACCCTGGTCGTGCGAACGTAGTGGCCGATGCACTTAGCAGGAAGTCACAGGGCCGTATTAATGCGTTGTACGCTAGTCGTATTCCTCTTTTGGTGGACTTGCGTGCTACGGGAGTAAGGTTAGAAGCAGAAGATCGAGAAGTGGCGTTACTTGCTAATTTTCAAGTTAGACCAATCTTGGTTGATCGGGTGCTTGAAGCTCAAGTAGCTGATGAGCAGACTCAAGAACTAATTCGAGCTCGAGATCAAGGAAGGAAGCGAGATCTCAGAGTTCGTGATTCTGATGGCATGTTGATGTTAGAGGGTAGAATGTTCGTGCCTAGTAATGCGGATTTGAAGAAGGAAATTCTCGATGAAGCACATATCTCGGCTTATGCCATGCACCCAGGAGCGACTAAAATATATCATACCATTCGACCATTTTATTGTTGGCCGGGTATGAAAAGGGAGATAGTCGAGTATGTAAGCAGATGTGCTGTTTGTCAGCAGGTTAAAGCAGAAAGAAAGAAGCCGTTTGGATTGTTGCAGCCGCTTCCCGTTCCAGAGTGGAAATGGGAAAATATCACTATGGATTTTTTATACAAGTTGCCGCGTACACATAATGGCTTTGATGACATTTGGGTGATCGTTGATCGGCTCACTAAGTCGGCACATTTCATTCCAGTGAGAGAGAAGTACTCTTTGAGCCGGTTAGCAGAGTTGTTTATCTCAAAGGTTGTGAAGTACCATGGTGTCCCTGTGAGTATTGTCTCGGATCGTGACCCACGATTCACATCGAAGTTTTGGGTAGCTTTTCAGGAAGCTTTGGGTACGAGACTACTTTACAGTACAGCATATCATCCACAGACGGACGGACAGTCCGAGAGAACTATTCAGAACTTGGAAGATATGCTGCGAGCTTCGGTGTTACAGTTCAGTGATGCTTGGCACCAGCGGTTAGATTTGATGGAATTTGCTTACAACAACAGTTTCCATTCGAGCATTGGCATGGCGCCATTTGAAGCCTTGTATGGTAGATCTTGTCGCACTCCGTTATGTTGGTCAGAGGTTGGCGAAAGAGTCTTAGTGGGTCCAGAGATTGTCGAGGAGACTACTCAAAATGTTCAGGTAATTAGGTCTAACTTGAAAGCAGCTCAGGATAGGCAGAAAAGTTTAGCAAATCGGCATGCTACGGACATAGTGTATGAGGTCGGAGATTGGGTATTTTTGAAGCTTTCACCGTGGAGAGGTGTTGTGCGGTTTGGAAAGAAGGGGAAGTTGAGTCCCAGGTACATTGGACCATACATGGTCACAGAAAGAGTTGGTGAGGTAGCTTACAGATTGGAGTTGCCTCCGGAGTTGGCTAAAGTGCATAACGTTTTTCACGTGTCTATGCTCCGACATTATGTTGCTGATCCGTCGCATGTGATACCTCCTCAACCGTTGGAGATTAATCCAGATTTGACGTATGACGAGGAACCGTTAACGATTTTAGATGGGAAAGAAAAGGTTTTGAGGAACAAGACGGTGAATTTAGTGAAAGTTCTGTGGAGGAATCATTCAGTCGAGGAATCGACATGGGAGACAGAAAATAGGATGAGGGATTTGTATCCTAGATTATTCTTTGACCATTAGGGGTGTATTTAGTTATTTTGAATTTCGGGACGAAATTCTATTAAGGTGGGTAGGTTGTGACATCCCGTCCCAAGTTTCATTTTAACGTACGTGTGAATTTACGATTTTACCCCCTAGTTCGTTACTTTACGTGTAGTTTTGTGTGGTGTTGTAGGACCACACACACACTCATACACTCTCTTTCCCTCCCGGGATTCCCTCATTCCCTGTCTCTTCTCTGTCTTCTCTCTCTCTCTCTCTCTCTCTCCCAGAGTTCTTCTTCTTCTTCTTTCTTTAACATACGGACCACACACAAACATACTCAAACCATAGCAAATCGAGGAAACCAAGGGTGTAGTTGTGCTGGTGAGGCTGAGAGGAGTCCAGTGGTGCCATTTTCAGGTAAGGACTTCGACGTTTTCACGTCGATATCTCCATGTCCGTTTTAGTTACTGTTCATGCAAGATTAATTTAGTGAGTTTTTGGACATTTGAAGCTTATAGTTGTGTTTGTGAGGTTCCCAGGAGCTTGGGAGTAGCTCGTTAGGTGAATTTGGACGTTAGGATCGTTGGATGTGGAGTTGGCCGAGTTTTGGAGATTTGGACAGGTATAATCTCGTAATTTTAGGCCTTAAAACTTGTTGGGACATGTTCTAATAGCTCTAGGGTTGATTTTGGTGCAAGAAACGTGGAAAAAGGTGGAAAAACGAGCGAGAAATCGTGATTTGCAGGTTTTCCGACGACGGCGCCGGCGTCGGGGACTGATTGGAGAATGAGACGGAATATTCCGTCAAAGTTGACGGAATATTCCTGACGCCGTTAACGGCATCTGGTTAGGTTTAACGGAATATTCCGTTAGTTCAACGGAATATTCCTGACGGCGTCCCTTGACACCGTTAGTGTGCATGGCACGTGGCCGCGCGTGGGGGGCGCGTAGGGCCGTGCCTTGGCCGGCGCGTGGGGGCGCGTGCGGCGGAGGAAAAATATTCTAAAAATATGGTTGTGATCCTGAGGTTGTGTAGAGCACGTAGGTATATTCAATTGTCCATTTTGAGCAATGTATGAGAAGTTGGTTATGTGCTTTTAAATTAACGTTTTCGTAGCTATTTCGCGTATAGGTGATTCGTATTCCGAGGACGAGTGTGCACACTCGAGGCAGAGGGGCTACGACCCTTCCACTTATCAGTGAGTGGGCTTTTGTTTTCCGTATATACCTATATACATTTAAATTCCCAGAAATAGATTAAAAAGAGTTGATTGATTTATGTCATGCACTTTACTATTATCGCTCACGCATCATCACATGCATTAGTAGCGGCATACATTTATATATGTGTATTTGGTGCTGTGGACGCACAGGTAAGTGTCAGGTAAGTGGTATTCATGTTGTTATGCAGTAGTAGTTTGAAATGCTTAGAGAGCTCATAATCTGCACCCCCGGTGTTAGTGCTCCCGCCCGTGGCCAGGGTACAGTCCTTCACGTGATGTTCACCCGCACCACACGCTCAGCTTGGATCCAAGTTAGGTGCACAGTCTTGTCGTACAGACCACATTAGGTGGTTCCGACTCGTAGGTGACCCGCGATTATTCGCACAGTCTTCACGTGATCGTAGCACTAGAGCGTATATATTACACCCAGTCCTGTCGTACAGACCACATTAGGTGGTTCCGACTCGTGTGCAGATTCAGTTATTGAGTTGAGATTAGAGCTCTATATGTAGCCGTATAGGTCACGTTAGGTGACTCCCGGCTGCCAGATTATATGTTATTGATATGAGTTATGCATGAGCACTTACATTTATTATGAGATTCTGATGTGGCATATTCTCGAGCATGAATGACATATTTTGGAGCATGATTGGCATATCTATACATACGTATATATGTTCATTTTCTGGGAAGTATACAGGTTTTACGGCGAGGGGTTAGAATGTATTTTGCTAAAGAGTTTTCAAAGAGCTTTGTTTTGCCCACTCACGCTTTTGGTTTTGCGCCCCTCCAGGTTCTAGTGGTCTAGCAAGTTCGGTGGTTTTTCCCAGAGGGCGTCCCGGCATTTCTGACAGACACTCACCATTGTAGGGTCACCTTCGGGTGTATTTATGTCGTATCTTTCCTTTTGGACTGCTGTAGATTTGCTCTGAATTTGTGTCTCACATACGTTAGCACTTGTTTTAGTACTTTGTATGCTAGTTTTTAATTATTCGTACTTTTATATTACTATCTTCATAGCTTCCGCACGCGCACATGGCTACGTCACCTTCGTGTGACGGCCAGCACGCCCTGATCTCGGTCGGGGTGTGTCATTGATGACACATTAACAACATCAACGACACAATGATGACATAGCAACAAAATGCTAAAAGTAAATCATTTTATCAACTAAATGTCACAAGTTGATTATCTCAACCAAAAACTCTATATAAAACAACCCGCACATGAAAAGTGACATATAAGACAACCATTTTTGTCTACCATGACCAGAGGCCCCAAATAGCCATATACGAGCATTGTCTAAAAATAAAGATTTAGGGTAATTAGCAAAAAGCAGCTATAATTACTGCTCACTTGTTACAATTTTACAACCACATCTTGTTATGTTATATATGCTACTCATGCTTTGCTTTATCTTTCTCCCTCTAATTTCTTGGTTTAGTTTTTTATTGTGTTGGGATTTTTAAATTATAGCTTAGCCTTGGCTTAAGTGCCAAAAATGTAAAATGAGTCACATATAGCTTATAGCGCTTAGCCCAATCCGGGACGGGTCAGGTTAGGTCCGGTTTCAGTGATCAGATTTGCATTATTCGGTCCGTCTCGTTTCCTTTTTAAGCGGGTCCAGTCTGATCTTTTCAAATTTGGGTCCTACCCGACCCATGCCCCCTATTTTGGATCTAGGTCCAAAAACATAGGTAGTTTTTGGGACTTCAGTTATCCAATTACATTTTGATGTCAATTTTGCCCTTTCAGATAAAAATATTTAATTTCTTTTAATTTTTTATTTATCATTTATTCAGTTTTTAAATTTTGAATATTTAAATACTCAAACTAAAATATTATCTAGTAACTACCTACTATTTATGAAGAAAACAAAATCGATATAATCTAGTAACTACATATTGTATAGGAAGAAAGATGCTTTATACTTGCAAAACAAAAATAAACTACCTATTGTATTGGAAGAAAAATGCTGGGAACCTACATGGAGGTATATTATATCATATTTATATCGTTCTGCCATGTAGGTTCCCAGCATTTTTCTTCCAATAAAATAGGTAGTTTATTTTTGTATTGGAAGAAAAATGATGGGAACCGATATAAATATGATACAATATACCTCTATTAAATGAACGAATTTGGAGGGAAGAACACAAAAATATCACCCATGAAAAGAAGAGACAAAAAAGAGAAGGATTGATTCCATGATCTAACCGAGGGAATTGTTTGGAAGAAGGAAAAAAAGGAGGGACGAAACGGACTGGGGGTTGAGGTGATTATATGGCTATAACTAATCCTACAATTAAGGGAATAGTTAAACCACAAATAATCCCATAAGAAATTTTATGTATTTACTACAATTGGTAAGACTAATAAGTAAATATAGTACAAACCACAAATAAGCATATATGAAATCTCAATTATTAAACCTATTTCAATGAAGTAGACTAATCCTACTAATGACCCACAAAATTAGATCTATATATGCATGGATTTAACTGATGCGATTATCACTCAAACATTCGCTATTGGACCTGGTGGCTAATAATAAGTTCGATCATCCCAATACATATCGCGATATTCTGACATATAACTAATCAAGAAACCCTATCTTTATTGCAAACGGTATCAAAAAACCGAAACATAAATGGAACACAAGAAAATTATAAATTATCACTCCAAAAGGCTTCTTTTTTCTTCTTTTTTGTCTTTTTATCTTTTCTGAAGTTCCACAGAGTTATTTTATATCATAGTAATCCAATGATCAAGTTCAAATATCTATTTTCATATCCCCATTTATCATATATTATTTACATACATGTAAGAAAAATTAGTGATCATACAAGCATAACTACACACCGGGCTATGTTTAAGTGTTTTTCTTATACAAGCAGTATTTATTCTAGACTAATCTAAACCGCGAGAAAGAAAATTCAAAACCGAGTACATAAAAAAAGCACATAAACTCTAACTAATATGACTGCGACTAGTGCCAGCGTTTGCGGCTAAGTTCAAGCGTTTGAACTAATTAAGAGGTTCCTTTTCCCACTTCCTCTCCATCTTGCATTAATTTTACATGGTTTTTCATGTGCAAAAGGTTCCTAATTCTCAGCCAAGAACAACTACTTGAAGCAATATAGCTCTAAAAGTAGTACTGAATCAGCTTAGAACCATGTTTTTTCCCTAAAACCTATTAAGAAAATGGCCAGCCCACTATTTCAAGTTTTTGAGATTAAACTTGCCACAAGCATCTATCATCAAATGGAAGAATGCAGACTCAACTCCACCATACCCATGGGCCACCTTTGTTTTCTCTCTCTACTCTCTCTCCCTCTCCCTCTAGAGAATTAGCCAAATTGCAATTTGGCTACACATCACCATTCCCTTTAACAATTAATATCTTTGAGGTTTGACCAACTTAATGGTCATATAAAAATACATGTTTACTAAGCCGCTGTTGCCTTGGCACATGGATAGAAGCCACAAAACCCTCCATGAAAATTACAGTTAAATTTATCTGTAAAGCAATACGTAAAAAGGAAGGAATGCAGTTCAAAACTTTTGCCTTTTGGAGTGATAATTTGTAATGTTGTACAATATATAGATACATATATTTTACAGAAACAACAAACCTAATTAAATCCAAAAACCACAATCCACAATGAAAGTGAAAAACTTGGGGAGCTGAAATACCAAAAACCCACCTAATTCAAAACCTAAGTAAAACCCTCAATTAAACCCCAACTACAAACCTGAATTAAACCTTCAATTAAACTCCAAATTAAACTATTAATAAAACCCAAATCAAATCATCAATCAGGAAAGATAAAAATACAAAAGGGGGTTTAAGAGGTGTACCTGGAGTTAGTGAGTGAGCGAGTGGAACCCAGAAGCATAAAGTTGCATGAATGCAAAACTCAGAAGTCCAAATTCCAGACAATAATTAAAGAAAAACAGAAATATACAAAAAAAAAAAAAAAAAAATCCAAAAGAAATCAAAACATAAATGTAATCAATAAATAGTTAATTAATTAATTAAATAAATACAATACCTGAATGCCCCGTTTGAACGACCCGACTCAAGAACCCGATAACCCATCACGGCAAGACCGGACATTTTAGAACTGACTGCACAGTGGAAGGCCTTCCCTGTGTGTCCTGAGCAGAACGGAGTGAGTGGTGGTGGTTTTGTAATGATGCTTCGCCGGAAAATGGGGGCGTTGGTGCGCTCGGTGTTTACAGAGAAGAGAAAGAAGGAGCTCCAGGGAGCCAGTAGTTGTTTGATGGAGTTGAGACTCGCCGGAGTGGCGAGTTGTGATGTGGACCCGGTTTTACGGAAAAGGTGAAGATGGTGAGGGTTGAGAGAGATGGAGAGTCTGACAGAGAGTGAAAGAGAAAGGGTTAGAGAGAGGTTGAGTGTGACAGAGAAGATCGAAGAAAAAGGCGCCCGGATGATCGGGACGTGTGTGCTTACTTCAGAATGGCAAGCCCGTAAATAACCCAATGACAGATTTGTAAATAGTGAAATTCAGTCCAAAACACTGTTCATTTGAACAGTGCCAATTTCTAACCTTACTTTTTTTTTTTTTTTTATTTGATAAACGGGAAATACAAAATCCAGGCTAAAAAGCCAAACAACAAGGAGAGCCTACCACGAGGCAAGCGAACATGAAAACAAAAAACAAATAAGGACAGCAAAGGGAATTAAGGAGGACAACATAGCCAAACGGGAAATACAAAACATAGCCACACTATGCTGTCGCCCTAACAAAAGAAAAATTAAGAGAAGATAAAATAAGTATACGTGTAAGTGGCAAGAAAACGTAACGACTTGAATCCACGTTTATAAAACTTATGCTACTAGCTATACATGATAACCTATACATGACTATTGAGTCATAAATGAAACAATCATGTTATTTTCTTATGTTAGATGAAGCAGATGAATTAATCCATCACGATCATGTCCTTAATTTTAGTTTTATATATTATTTGTTTATATTCTTTTTTTCTAAGAGACAAGTTTATGAGTTTAGATACATTAGAGGTTATTTTAGAAATAATAGGCTAAGGAAATAATATTACAATTGTTTGACTTTTTACGGCGGGCGAGATTATAATGTGAGTGAAAAAAATAAGACACTTGTTTCGGTTGGTGATTTATAGTTCAGTACCCTCAAAAGATAATTCTAAAAATATTTAAAAACTCGTTAATGTGTGTCATTTGCCCAAGAAATTTTCATAAACGTTTATAAAGATAATTATAAAAATATTTAAAAACTCGTTAATCTAAAAATGCAGATTTGAAAGTTTCTGTCTTTAGAAACCAGTATCATACTGGCCTAAATCTCAGGAAGGACATAATTTCTAACAGTATGCATGCTTCCCCTCTCATTTCTTTCTGCTTTTTTCTATGGCGGTGGCAAGATACACTTTAGAAATGCCCTAATTAGTCTAATACGAAGAAGGCACTCGGACTTGGTCGCTTAAGAGGAATACGATATTAGTAACTTGAAAATAGTCAAAGTGATACAATTGCCCACACGGAAATAAGCAGAGTTTGCATCTTTTATTATAAACACCATTAAAGTGAGATTTGCTAAAATCGTACTCATGATATTTATAAGCCTAAGGAGAATAATGTTTTGACTTCGAGGTGTGACAACTGAAAGTGCCAAGACATGTTTCTCCGAAAACGGCTATATTGATACTTTAAAGGCATAACATGTGAAGATATATAGATAGATAGAAGCTATCTTCATAGGGAAACTAACTTCACGTTCCTATTTCTTAAAACTACATATACTATATAGCAGCTCAGATCACTTGACTCGTGAAAAGTTCTTCTGTTCCTTCCTAGTCCACCATCTTGCGCTCGCAGTGAAGCCTAGTAACTGCCGTCAACCATCCTTGTGGCTCATCGTAATCCACAAATGCTTCCCTGGTATACACGGTTAAGCCATTGTTACTGGCATGCATCACATAATCCTCCTGGCCGACGTGGCCGTCCTGATTGTTTCCCGGCAACTCCAGAATGCATTTATCCAGATGTTCTAAGGACTCGAATTGCTTCCTAGGATAGAAATAAGTAGCCCCATCGATCTCAAACCGTACATCTCCAACTACATTTTGCCGATAAAGTGCTTGTACACATTGCAAACGGTCCCTCACTGCGAGCCACCCTTCTCTTATTGCATCCTCCACCCTCATTAGAGTGTTTTGACGATATCGGCCTTGCCCTTGCCTCATGACAAAAAATACTTCATGTAGTGGGCTGACTCCTTTATGGCCGTCTACATCTTCAACACTCCGAACGTGCTGCACAAACGACTCAACAGAGCTGTAACAGTCCAACTCGAACGAGATGATGTATGAGATCGAGCTCATCCTGATTATAAATTTGCTTCATTAGATCAACTACTGGAGTGCTTCTACCTCGCCTCTGGCCATGTTGTAGACGCTGTCTACCTCTGCCCCGTGTAGGCCCTCCTCTTCGACTCCGCGGCCACCCCCTTGAGCCAATTGGGCTTAAGAGCAGCATTACGTGCAAAAACTGAAATTTCAATCACCTCGGGCGATCAGAAGCAGAAGGAAGAAGGCCGAGCAATCTGGCACACGTAAAGGAGCTCAGAATCTTCTCGCCGACCTTTGACAAATCCATCGCACCCCCTTAATAGGGACCAAAAACGAAACCCCAGAGCTCTCAGTGCCCTCGCTCAAATCGCCATTGAACACAAACAGATTCGCCAAAACACTGCAGAAGGGAGACAGATTCAGCTGCATTTCAATTCGAACCATGGAAAATGACTAACCCAATTTTCAATCACTTAAAAGTAGATCGCGTGAGAGAGAAAGTATACCGTCGTAATAAAAAAAATCATGCAATCATGATTTTCTATCAGAGCAACCAGGAAGAGAATAAAATCCCCTAAAATCCCCAAGAGCAGAGAAAGAACTCACCGAAATTGAATCGAATGGAGAGAACGAACCATTGATGAGGAAAGTGGAAAACCAAGGAGAGGGGCGACGTATGAGTGAGTTTTGGGATGTGGGTTTCGGATTTCTCGTTCAGGGGAAATGGGGAGGATTCTAGGGTTTGGGGAAGCAAAGAACAGGGAGAAATAAGGAGGAGCCCTCCGGATACCAAAAAAACGAAACGATTTCTAGGGTTTGATGGGGTGTTCAGGCTGTCGGACTTGCTGGGGAATGTTTTTTTTTTTCGAAGCTCGCATTGATACGTGTTTCTTCTGCCTACTCATTTTTCTGCTTTTTGTTGTCCATTTCTTCTGCCAACTCTCTACCGCCGGCCCAGTATTGTTGACTTTGGAATATTCATTCGTTTAATGAATTGATTGATTATTGATTCATTATATAAGACGTTTTAAATTCAAATTTCTTCACCTGCAAAATAAATATAATTACGTAATACAGTTCCACATATTATCACGCATGCTACAATTTGTGTAAAGAAAAATTGAGACGGAAAGAAAGACACGTTTCTGAAATCATGCACAGTTTGCTTTTATTCAACTTTTTCTTAAGCTTTCAAAATAAAAAACCAAATGTAAATTGAATTCCATATTTTCAGCCATATGTTTCCTCATATCAAAACAAAACTGTCGAATATGACATCTGATTCAAATGAAATTCTGTTGTTATATATATGAGTAGGATTCTCTTTCTATTTTTTTTTCCCTCTTTCCCCTTATCCTATTTGAACGGTCCAAGTTAAACCACGTCAACATCTTATATTAATTTTTTGGGGAAACTTGATATGAATCCAATTTTGTGAGTCATTTTTGAGATAAGTCCAATTATATTCCATGTCAGTTTTTTTCATTTTCATACCAATTTACTCCTAAAATTACTTGTAAGTAATCAATATTATCCCTTGATTTTAGGATTAGTATTTGTGATAAGTTTTACCTATTTGAGGTTTAAAGAATAAAATTCCCTTAATGATAGGATAATTGTTGGAATAAAATTACTTCCTGTATATCTCTAAGTCAGGATACGCCTCTTCATTTCTTCTTCATTTATCTATTATTTCTTTTTGGTTTGTTATCTAAAACCTTTTTCTTAGTTAGGATTTATCATTTGCCTTGCGAATCTTTTTCTTCTTCATCATTGTTCAGTTTTCCTCTTCTCTTCTTAGGCTTCCACTATATATGAAATTTGATTCTGTTTGATCAAAGAATGGAGGTTGGTTGGCTTCTTTCATCAAATTGCTGGTTGTGTTCAAATTAGTTAATTTCATGGTCAAAATTGGATCTTCATTTGAGTTGTATTTTTACTCAAATTAATTGGTTTCATGGCCGATATTAATCTAACTGTATCACAAGATTTTGTTATATAACCTACCTCTATTATAGGTAGATTATATTTTTCTATTTCTATTATCTATCTCTATCACAGATTGCTTCTATATGTTTTCCTATATTACATAGTAATTTATCTTGCTTATAGGTAGGTAAATTGTGTATTTGTACCTTTCAGTTCGTTTATCTACCTATTGATTAAATATATTATCTTCGTTTGATATCTTACTTATAGGTATATGTACATTTATGTATTAGTACCTTTTAATTAGGTTGTATATTTTTGCAACTTAATCTGTGATAAAAATATTTTATTTTATTAAAAGGGTAAATAATTGAAACGTTTTTTAAATGTTTAGTGGATTGCAGATGTTTAAATATTCAAAATTTGAAAACAAGGGGTAAAATAGGTTAAAAAAATAGTTAAGTGGACTTAAATCAGAAATTTCAAAAAATTGGACTAAAGGTAATAGTACGTCAATTTTTTGGACCTATATCTTAATGCCCCTAATTTTTTTTATAGGAACAGAACAACAAAATAAGAGAATGCGGATGAGATGGAAGGGGATGGAAAGAGAAAGGGAGAAAATCCTAGTCCCATGAAAATTACAGTTAAATCTTCTGTGTAAAGCATACCTAAAAAGGAAGGAATGCAGTTCAAAACTTTTGCCTTTTGGAATGATAATTTATAATGTTGTACAATAAATAGATCCATATATTTTGAATAACGTTTCTTTTCCGATTAATTGATGTTATATATTGTCAAACTATGAATATGAACTATAAATTTAATTAACTCGTGTCTAAATATTCTAATAAGCGTATATGCAACTCTGGGTGAAAAATGTTAGAGCGTGCAAACAGGCATAGTTTTCACTGTTAACTGCCCTTTCATTATAGACACTATAATTAACAAAAGAAAACAACATTGAGAGAAGGAAAAATAAGTATACATGTAAGTGGCAAGAAAACGTAACGAGGTGAATCAACGTTTATAAAAGCTATGCTACTAGCTATACATGATAACCTATACCTGACTATTGAGTCATAAATGATAAACATGTACGACCGAATATTCAAATGTGATTTCTTCAAATATAAATTTTCAAGAGTGATTTTACTTTAATTTCAGTATGTAAGACTTGATCACATAAAGATAAAGTGATGTTATTCTCATTTCAATGTTCACCTATTTTTTAATAAAATTTTTAATTACAAGTATGCATGTTTGTAAATTAACCAATAAAGACCTTAAAAGATATAATAAAAAAATGATAATAAGTTATATTTTTATGCAGGTGTTTTTTTAATTTGTACCAGTTCTATAGAAAAAAGTGTGTGATGTAAAGCTTTTTCTTAATATGAAACAATCATGTTATTTTCTTATGTTAGATTGTTATTTTCTTATGTTAGATGAAGCAGATGAAATTAATTCCATCGCGATGATGTCCTTAATTTTAGTTTTATATATTATTTG
Organism: Pyrus communis; assembly: GCF_963583255.1. Taxonomy (NCBI): domain Eukaryota; kingdom Viridiplantae; phylum Streptophyta; class Magnoliopsida; order Rosales; family Rosaceae; genus Pyrus; species Pyrus communis. Next base: position 29,526,064 of record NC_084805.1, read on the forward strand.
TTTATATGTTTTTTTCTAAGAGACGAGTTTATAAGTTTAGATATATTAGAGATTATTTTAAAAATAATAGGCTAAGGAAATAATATTTCAATTGTTTGACTTTTTATAACGGGCAAAATTATAATGTGAACGAAAAAAATAAGACGCTTGTTTCAGTTGGTGATTTATAATACTCTCAAAAGATAGTTCTAAAAATATTTAAAAACTCGTTAATCTAAAAAGGCAGATTTGAAAGTTTGTCTTTAGAAACCAGTATCACACTAGCCTACCATACACAGTCTTAGGAAGGAAAGAATTTCTAACAGTATGCATGCTTCCCCTCTCATTTATTTCTGCTTTTTTATGTGGCTGTGGCAAGATACACTTTAGAAATGCCCTAATTAGTCTTAATATGAAGAAGGCACTCGGACTTGGTCCTTAAGAATACAATATTAGTAACTTGAAAATAGTCAGAGTAATACAATTGCCCACACGGAAATAAGCAGAGTTTGCATCTTTTATTATAGACACAAGATTAACAAAAGAAAACAACATTGAAATAAGGAAAAATAAATACTTCCCATAAGGGAATTAAGTACATGACGGGAACCATTCAAGTGAGATTTGCTAAAATCGTACTCATGATATTTATAAGCCTAAGGAGAATAATGTTTTGACTTCGAGGTGTGACAACTGGAAGTGCCCAGACATGTTTCTCCGAAAACGGCTATAGTGATACTTTAAAGGCATAACATGTACGTGAAGATAGCTAGATAGCTTCATGTTCTTATTTCTTAAAGGGAAGTGTTATTGGCATTCTAAAAATCTTATTTTACACTTCTCACAAGTGTATTTTTATTTTTAAATATAGAAAGTTTGAAGTGCCAATAACAATTCCCTTCTTAAAACTACATATACTATATAGCAGCTCAGATCACTTGACTCATGAAAGGTTCTTCTGTTCCTTCCTACTCCACCATCTTGCGCACGCAGCGGAGCCTAGTAACTGCCCTCAACCATCCCTGTGCCTTCTCTTTATCCACAAATGCTTTCCTGGTATGCACGGTTAATCTATTGTTACTGGCATGCATCACATAATCCTCCTGGCCGATGTGGCCGTCCTGATTGTTTCCCGGCAACTCTAGAATGCGTTTATCCAGATGTTCTAAGGACTCGAATTGCTTCCTAGGATAGAAATAAGTAGCCCCATCGATCTCAAACCGTACATCTCCAACTACATTTTGCCGATAAAGTGCTTGTACACATTGCAAACGGTCCCTCACTGCGAGCCACCCTTCTCTCATTGCATCCTCCTCCCTCATTAGAGTGTTTTGACGATATCGGCCTTGCCCTTGCCTCATGACAAAAAATACTTCATGTATTGGGCTGACTCCTTTATGGCCGTCTACATCGTCAACATTCTGAACGTGCTGCACAAACGACGCAACAGAGCTGTAATCGTCCAAGTCAAATGAGTTGATGTATGAGAGCTCATCTTGATTATCAATTTCCTTCATTAGATCAACTACTGGACTGCGTCTACCTCGCCTCTCGCCATGTTGTAGACGCTTTCTACCTCTGCCCCGTGTAGGCCCTCCTCTGTCGCCTCCGCAGCCACCCCCTTGAGCCAATTGCGCTGCTCTAGGGGCGGCAATAGGGGCTCTTCCTCTCCTAGCTCTCTGGAACTGGTCTTGGCGTTGGCCTCCCTGGCTACTGGAATGTCTCTTAAAATTTTGGTTCTGCATGAGCAAGTCCTGAGCAGGGCCAGGTTTTACAATCATTGTAGTGGATAAATAGATAAACCGTATGAAGAACTGAGACATAAAATGAACATAAGAAAATATGGAAGAAAATTTTGAAAATTAAAGGACATGAAAGTTAATAATTGGTTTATTACTTAACCATTGATAGACATGCTCATTTCTATTGGTAACACATCATTTTATTTGCAATTTTAGTCTTCAAATTTAATATTTCTAGCATCACTAAGCTTTATATAGAGTGCAGTCCTTGGTTCGGTTAAACCAGTTCTGCAGCAATGATACTAGAAAAAGGCCGTTTAACGCTGTCTGCATTTTCTTCCATATTATTAACTTTCATGTCCTTTAATAAACCAGTTAATAAACCAATTATTACGTCATCTATTCTTTAGCAGTGCCAAGTGGCAAGACTTTTGTTCCTTAGATAAAGGAGTTAGGAGATTCTACCATACATAGACTTCACGATGTGCGCGTTGAATTTTTCCTTTCCAAAACTGTAAAGGACTAAACCGACAGTCTAATCCATTTGTACACTATTAATTAAAAATCATTACTTTTTTTTTTTGGGTAATGGTAGGAAGATTAAATTTAAAGACAAAATTTACAAACTAAATGATGTGTCACCAATATGGATGAACATATTTATCAACGTTTAAGTAATAAATTAATCATCAACTTTCATGTTCTTTAATTTTCAAAATTTTGTTTCCAAATTTAATCTCCTTAGCACCCTTTCCTTTTTATCTATAGGGCCCATAAGTAATTGTCATGATAGCACAAAGCTATACATACCACATGCCTTAGTGACCCTTGTAATTAGTCAACAAAATATACCACTTACTGTTAATGAGATGATGAGGAATATTCAGTAATCTAGTTGTAGTGCAATTTTGTGATTTTAGAAACGATGATGTGTGATATATGGCTGCCACATACCATGTAATTTCTTGTTTCAATACGTTTGAGAATATTGAGAATTACGGTTTGGATTAATGTCGTTGGTATAAGCACGTCCAAAAGTTTATCAAAAATTCAACTTCCTTCCTTCTTGAAAGTATTGTATGAAAATGAACCTATGATTTATGTATTTCTTTATAAAACATTAAAACACTATTTCAGAATTAAAAAAAATACTTTTGTAATATAAATGTCAATTAGTTAAAAGGATTCACTTTTAATAAGTGAAAATTTTAATTACATATTTTTGAATCAATTATTCAATTTTGTTTTTAGATGAAAATTTTTAATTCATTAACTTTTGTGATAAAGTTATATATATATATATATATATATATATATATTGTAATACAATTAATTTGTGTTATAGGTAGATTATGAACAAAAATCTTTGGCATAGGTAGATAGACAATTAAATGTATATTCTACCTATAAATGAGATTGAAACTTAACTACAATAAACAAAAATATAATACATGCAAGTAAGATAATTCCCAAAGATGATTTACGACATAATCGTGATGGTAGGTTTGGGGGAGGGGGAGGGGGAGGGGGAGGGGTGAGGGGACAAAAATAATTCCCAAATGATCCCCGGTTGGTGGGTTGGCCGGGGGACCATGATGCATGAAACTTTCTATTTAAAAAAGGGGTGTGCTATTTACACATATTTTTTACTTCTTTCACATCTCTTGTTAATTTCTATTATTTGATCTTTTTTAATTCATCCTATCTGACAGGTCGAAAATTAAAAAAGTGTAAAAGAAGTAAAAAAGAGTGTGTGGATATCACATCTTTAAAAAATCGTGATTTGTAGGCCAGCAGACAATCTCTGCAAAAAGTGTGTGTCTATATATATATATATATATATACGCGAAAAGCCAAAGGATAGATTGAAAGTCTCTGACACTGTTAGAAAGGAAACAATTTATATTCAACAACCATCGATATTACTTATTTTATGTTGATCTGCATAATGACGGAGGAGAATGGAGGAGAAAGGTTCCTAGTTGAGAACAATTGTTAGAAAGACGAAGACTAAGAGCACCAGTTTATCTGGGGATGAGAAATGAAGGAAAAATAAAGGGTTTAACTTTTGGGTATTCACTGTGAGTTAGTTCCAAATCCAGAAGAAGAAGAAGACAGGGTGAGGAAGAGAGGGAAAATATTGTTCAATTGTAAATTCATACATGTGAAACCCATAACTCGAAGAACTGGAATAAACCTGGAGAGAGCTAGAAACCAATCCACCAGAATGAACAATGAGTTAGTTCCAAATCCAGAAGAAGAAGAAGAAGAAGAAGAAGATAGGGTCAGCAAGAGAGGGAAAATATTGTTAAATTGTAAATTCATACAACATGTGAAACCCATAACTCGAAGAACTGGAATAAACCTGGAGAGAGCTAGAAACCAATCCACCAGAATGAACAATGAGTTGGTTCCAAATCCAGAAGAAGAAGAAGAAGAAGAAGATAGGGTCAGCAAGAGAGGGAAAATATTGTTAAATTGTAAATTCATACAACATGTGAAACCCATACCTCGAAGAACTGGAATAAACCTGGAGAGAGCTAGAAACCAATCCACCAGAATGAACAATGAGTTAGTTCCAAATCCAGAAGAAGAAGAAGAAGAAGAAGATAGGGTGAGGAAGAGAGGGAAAATATTGTTAAATTGTAAATTCATACAACATGTGAAACCCATACCTCGAAGAACTGGAATAAACCTGGAGAGAGCTAGAAACCAATCCACCAGAATGAACAATGAGTTAGTTCCAAATCCAGAAGAAGAAGAAGAAGAAGAAGATAGGGTGAGGAAGAGAGGGAAAATATTGTTAAATTGTAAATTCATACAACATGTGAAACCCATACCTCGAAGAACTGGAATAAACCTGGAGAGAGCTAGAAACCAATCCACCAGAATGAACAATGAGTTAGTTCCAAATCCAGAAGAAGAAGAAGAAGAAGATAGGGTCAGCAAAAGAGGGAAAATATTGTTAAATTGTAAATTCATACAACATGTGAAACCCATACCTCGAAGAACTGGAATAAACCTGGAGAGAGCTAGAAACCAATCCACCAGAATGAACAATGAGTTAGTTCCAAATCCAGAAGAAGAAGAAGAAGAAGAAGAAGATAGGGTCAGCAAAAGAGGGAAAATATTGTTAAATTGTAAATTCATACAACATGTGAAACCCATACCTCGAAGAACTGGAATAAACCTGGAGAGAGCTAGAAACCAATCCACCAGAATGAACAATGAGTTAGTTCCAAATCCAGAAGAAGAAGAAGAAGAAGATAGGGTCAGCAAGAGAGGGAAAATATTGTTAAATTGTAAATTCATACAACATGTGAAACCCATACCTCGACGAACTGGAGTACACCTGGAGAGAGCTAGAAACCAATCCACCAGAAAGAACAAATGCTAGAGCTATTAGCCTATTAGGGGTTTTTATTTGCAAACAGTAAGAGAGCTAGAGAGAAGCAGAATGCAGAAAGAGGAGAGCTCAAGGGCTTTTACAGCTCAAACTGAGTGAGCTGGCAGGTCCTGCTACAGTTTTAGGAACATGCGCAAGAGAATATGTTCATTGTGGAAAATCTTTCCAGGAGCAGGAGGGTTGCTTGGTCGGGTGGTCGAACTTATTTGTGAAAATTAATCTACAATGTTTTTAATGGATATTTTTTAAAATTTATTTAGTTTGATTTTACTTTACACTATTATTATCATTATCGTTTTTCCCTCTATATTAACATGAGACAAGCACCCTATAATAGCCTTATGAATACAATTAAAGTTACGTGGTGAATGGATGTATGAGTTGTTAATTCACTTGTTTGTTATAACCTATTTACGTGGTGAATGACGGCACAACCTCAAAAACAGTGTTTATGATGCTCTATCCACTTCCACTTGGGGCCCTCTGACCAACTACCTAATACTACGCAGGCTCATCAAACAGCGCTTTTTAGCTTTCTTTTGCTTAGTGCTTGCACTAAGGGCTTATGGAAAGTATTTACCTTGGTATTCTTATCTTCTTCTTCATTCTTTTTCTTTTCCATAAAGTAATGATGCGGTGTTTTTTCAGTTAGGACTTAGGAGTTAGGACGTTGATTGGTTGAAGGATAAATTTATCTGGGCATGTGAGCGGAGGATTTGGATTCCCTTGGTATTGGCACGTTCAGTGTTTTCCTTGTTTTTCTAATCATTTCTTCATTTTTTTGCTTTTCCAGTTTTTTCTTATTTATCTATCTTTTCCTGATTTGTTTAATGTTATTTTACAAAACTACATTTGGAGATGATGAATCAATTTTTCACATTAGTTGTGAAATTTTTTTTTAAGGACTTTTATGTCTTATTATCTTCTGGCGAAGCCTTGTAACTCCAAAATAAGGTCCTAACTTCCAAACGGCAACAATTTGATTTCGTTTATCATTATCATATATTAGCCCTCTATGGGGACGGGTAAAAATTAATTTAAATTAGAAACACCTACTTATTAGAGAGCACCAGCGCTGGTGAGCAGCATTAAAAACAAGAAGAAAAGAATTATCTCCTACGTCTAGAGTTTCCTAAAAAAAAACAAGAAGAAAAGCTACCATTAGAGAGGACCACCGCGTGTGGGGTCAGCAGAATAAGAAACAAGAAACCAACCCATTAGAGGCATGAAACTAAAACTGGCCCTACAGCATCTTAGTACGAAATTATTTACCACAATCATCGAGTCAAAATTTTATATTTTAAAATACCCAATCAATATTCCAATTGAGGGCCCTCGATTCTTTTTTATTCGTCAGCGCCATGGTTCAGGTTGGGAAATCTGGATCCTTTAAAGATAAAGATGTCAAGTTATGACAGCTCATATGAGCAACTCCACCCCTATCTACTTTGTGCCAGCACCCAGCCCATTTATCCACTTAATTGAACAGTAACAGACTCAATGAACAGTAATAGGCCAAAGCATCTCCACCCCAAAAAAACATATGCTGGCACCTAGTCTAAAAATGCGCTGGCACAAACGATCTCCACCCCTACAAAATGCGCTGGCACCCAGTCCATTTAAAATATTAAATAATTTTTTTATAAAATAATAAAAAAAAAATAGTTTTAATTTCGGATAGGATTTTTAACCAATCTCGTCACGCCACGTGTCATTATCCGAACGTACTATTTTTTGAATAGATTTCCGCTAAGATTTTCAACCAATCCCGACAACCCACGTGTCACTTCCTGTTTACAATAATTTAGGCAAGATTTCGATAAGATTTTTAACCAATCTCGTCACGCCACGTGTCATTATCCGAACGTACTATTTTTTGAATAGATTTCCACTAAGATTTTCAACCAATCACGTAGTGCCACGTAGTGCCAACATTCACACAACGTAACATCTTCACTGAGCTTCCACGAAGTCATTTTTTTCTCTCAAAGTGTACAAAATATTCAAATGTAGAAAGTGTAGAAAGTGTAGAAAATATTGAAATGTGGTGTAAGGTGGAAGATGAGGGTTAGGTATTTATAGAAAAAAAAATTAATTTTTAAAAATTTTTCTGTATTTTTAAAAAAAAAATTTACATTTTTTAATTAATTTTTAATAAATTTTAATGTTGTAATTAATCGGGACCGTTGGATTTGAAAAATAATCAAATCCAACAGCACTCATTACGCCACGTGGCCAACGGTCAAATTTCTGACCGTTGAACCTTTTTTTTTTTTTTTTTAAATTTTTGGTGAAATAAACGTGGACCGTTGATCTGTGATCGGACGGTCCAATTTAAAATTCAAATTCAAATTTTTTTTACCGTTGGAAATCCAACGGCCTAAAAAACTAGCCGTTGGAAATCCAACGGCTCTGAGGAGGCCACGTATCCTTCACCCCGGACGACTGCAAGTTGCCCTGCCGCGCGGGCCCCACCGCCTGCAGCGCTGTCGGCTACTTGCCTGGCCTCCGCATGTTGTGCACGCGCCAGAAACAGACCGGGGAATGGGTCTGTCCATTTTGGGCTGGGCTCTTGACTGGCACGGGCTGGGTGCCAGGCAAGTTGGCGGGCTGGAGCACTTTCCCTGCATGCCGGGCTGTTATTTGGACTTGGTGCTGGGCCAAAAAAGCTCCGGTGGAGCTGCTCTATAGTGTAGGATATTATTTCTGTTATGGTTGTAATAATAATTACCTAGATTTGTTATGTTTGTTAGAGAAAATCTTGTGCATAGCTTCAACTATATATATGTACTAATAAACACATTTGTAATTAAGAAAAAGAAAGTAAATGAGAAGAGGAATATTCAGTAAAACAAGTCTCTTAGTTTTCTCTGGTTTCTTCATCCTTTTTGTGAGAGTTTTAGAAATCTTTGAATCATGTTCGTTAATTGTACATTTTGCGATCATAAATTATTTAAATTTTTTAAATTTTTTTTATTTAAAAATTGAACACAAACAGTAGTTAATGAAAACTGATCATATGATGTATAATGAACGAATACAATTCACAAACCTTCAAAATTCTCACAAAGAGAATTCGGAATGTATCCTGTTGGTAGGTTGGGAGTGGACCATGATGCATGAATTTGACATGCAATTGTTACTCAACCATTGCTATATAATTGTTCGGTCTTCTGACCAAATGGGTAATGTTAGTTATATCTCAATTTCTTAGACAATATTTAAAAATTATGGTAGTGGTTCTGTTCTGTTGGTGATTTATGAAACTTTCTATAGATAATTCTAAAAATAAAAAAATCGTTAATTGTAGGCCACCACACAATCTCATGCAATATAGGCAAAAAGTAGGTGCGGACAAATTTTTATTTGTGACAATAAGTAGTATATCACATGTCTTAATTGAAATTGTGGAAAATTTTATTTTTAAGTTATTCACTTGTTAGCACATATATCCAACCATTTATATAATGACATGTGATATACCATCTCATGTATCGATCACATTGAAAAATCTGTCATATACTAAAGTGGCCTGATATTGGACAGGAAACAATTTATATTCAACAACCATCGATGAAAAGGACCACACGAGCACAATCATTCAGTGAAGAAAGAAAGCAACATTTTTGCTCAGTATTATTATTACAGTGTATGATAGTTATATACGTAATTATTTGTCACGTGATGTTTTATGTAATTTTAGTTAATTTTCATATTAAATGAACATTTTCAATTTTAAAAAAAAATTAACCTAACATGAAACAAGCACCCTATAATAGCCTTATGAATACAATTAAAGTTAAGTGGTGAATGGATGTATGAGTTGTTATATCACTCGTTTGTTTTAACCTATTCACCGTGAACTTGTGCCTACATGAATGACGGTACAACCTCAAAGAGAGTGTTTATGATGCCACACCCTTTTATTTGTTATCTAGTGAAATCAAACTAAGTAGACCTTAAAAAATAAAGAAAACTAATGAAAATGGCTTGAAAACTTTGAGTTTTAACAATAAGGACAAAATAAAGGGTAAAGTGAATAGTACCATAATTGACATTTTAGTGTAAAATGTGGTTTTTCATTAAAGTGAACAGTACCGCATATTTTTCGTCAAAAATATCTATTAAAAACTAGTGACTCATCAAAGAGAGTGTTTATTTTGTGCTGTTTCAAAAATAATGTGGATTATTTTGGTTCTGTTTCAGAAATAGTGTGAATTATTTTGGTTCTATTTCAGAATTAGTGTGGGTTATTTTGTTGTTGTGTCCAAAACTAGTGTGTATTTTGTTCCTTTCCAAAAATAGTGCGAGTTATTTTAGTTCAATTTCAAAAATAGTATTTGTTATTTTGTTGTAGTTCTAGAAATAGTGTGGATTATAAAGTCTTTAGATTCCTGCAAATTGTGCAACTCTTTATTTTTTTCTTTACAACTTATGAAATTTATGCATCTAATACTAATAATAATAAGCTATACAACTTATCTTCCCCAATTATAACCAACTATACTCTTTGCCATTTTTTATTGATTTGAAAACAATTTAATATTTTTTGTGGATTTTCAATGGCATTTTTGTTAATGGAATTGTGCTAAAAATCGGAGCAATGAAGAGGAAAAGCAGACGGGCGGATATAATTTGATGCTATGTAGATTGTCTGCATTTTGCACTTAAGTGGAATTATCTCTGGGGATTATTTGTCATTAGTTTTGTAAAATATTTTCATATTTTTCTTTTTAAACTGAATTAAATTGAATTAGTAGTTAAAAGTTTAATTATTTTGATTACGTGTTATTCTGTTGGTGCAGTGATGGTGTTGCTCTAATATATGTCTGGACATATGACATTAAAACAGTGATGTCATATGCAACCTCTCTGAGCTCCATTTGTAATTTGTCGTTAAAAAAATTGAGAACTTTAGATACCGTTTGGTACGTGGGACGAGACAGAACAGAATGGGACAAGACGTTCCGTCCCATGTTTGGTGTGCCTAAAACGGATGGAACGAGCTGTTTCACGGGACGAGTTTTGAGTGAATTTTTGTTCCACCTCACCCCTCTGGAATGACTCATTCCACATCTGTGGAACACAAAATTATAACATCTCCGTCTCCTTCTTCTTCCTCCTTGTTTCCATCCGAGGACATCTTTGCTCCCGCTCCATTCCGTTCCTTCCTGTCCCGTCCCGTCCCGTCTGCATACCAAACGATAAATTTTTGGTACTGTTTACTTTAGCGAAAAATTATATTTTTACACTAAAAAATCAATTATTGTACTATTTATTATACCCTTTATTTTATTTTTATTGTTAAAACTCAAAATTTTCAAACATTTTTCATTAGTTTTCCTAAAAAAATTAAATCCAACAATTTCAAATTAGTCAAAATTATTTATTTATTTAGTTTAAAAAATATATACATTTGAATAGCATCTTTGACAAATATATTGGGTCGTACCAGACAAAGACGTGTCTGAGTGATGTGGGTCAGAAAATCAACTCTTGTCCTTTTTTATGAATGGAGGAATGCGGTTATGGGCAAAATATGAAACTTATAACTTGGACTATTTTAATTGGATTGATTTAGTGTTTAGTTTTATCTTAATTATTAAATAAAGTTATTATATGATTTTTGTTTAACATTCAAAGTTTTGAAGTAATTTTCATTAATTTTTCTTATAGTAACTTCTTAATCTTGCTAGCTAGCTTACGAAATTAGGGCTGGAATTTGTCAGCTAGCAAAGTTTTGAAGTTATTTTCATGTAATTTGCAGCACGTGTCTACAGCCTAGGGCTGGGCAAACGGGGCCTGGACCTGCGGGTAGGGGCGGGTCCAAGCGATTCGGGGCGGGTACGGGGCGGGTCCTGTTTTTAAAATTCTGAAACGGGGCGGGGCGGGTCGGGTCCATGTCATGTGCGGGGCGGGACGGGTCCTAATTGCTGAGAAAACGGGTCCCCGACCCGAACCGTTTCCACCTTCCAAAAATCCGTTGATTGAATCTGATCCGTTGATTTAATCTAATCACTCTGTCTCTGCCTGCCAGACTCCCACACCACACTCATAGTCGACTGACTCGACTCGACACCCCACTCCCCAAATCTCCTCTCCTCTCTCGTCTCAGACCTCGCTCGATCGTCTCAGAGTCAGACCTCACTCCCCAAATCTCCTCTCCTCTTTCGTCTCAGACCCCTACTGAGTACTGACTCGACTCCCTGAGACTCATAGTGAGTCAGTGACTGTCGACATCACCATCGCAGGATTGTCTCCTGAGTCCTGACTCTCCTTCAATCCTCCCAATCGTGAGTTCCGACCACCACCACACGGTCGACACCAACCTCGCCGTCGAGAACACTACCATCATCCTGCAAATTCCTAGGTAATTTATGAATTAGGGTTTCTGATTTGGGAATTTAGGGTTTTTGGGGCTATGATTGCATAAGCTTTTCGATTGATTATATGGACTGCTGCGATTTGATTACTAGCAGAAACTTGTTTATTGGTTTTGAATTTTATGGATCTGCTTATAGATTGTAGATTTTAAGTTGTTTGGTTAAATTTGCAGAAATTTAAGTTGTTTGTAGATTTTAAGTTGTTTGGTGGTTAAATACTTTGGTATTTAAATTTGCAGAAAATTTTCGAATTGTTACAATTTTTGAACTAAAATTGGTAATTGAAGCTGCAATCTTAATGCATGCAAGCTGCAATCTTAATGCATGTAAGCTAAAATTGTTAATAGCTTCTTCTGGGTTTAAACTTTAAAGAGGTTGTTTTAGACATTTAATTTATGGGTTTTGTTGCTTTGTTTGCCAGATCCTCATGGATGAAGCCACTAGTTACAGCATGATTATAGTTTTCTATTGAGTAGAATCATCATTTCTAGGTGTAGCGCCTCTTTTGAGCTTTGATTGTGAAAAGGAAAATTTCCTCTGTAACTTGTTAGAAATATTGTATCTAACACTTGTGGCTTTTACTTGTTCGTTCACGCCTCATTTTGTTATTTCGTTGTGTTGGATTGTCGGTCCATATTTTACTGGTACCATGCATGAAGAGGCTTCCTTATTGGTAATGTAGGTAGGAAATGGTATGCTATGTTGAGGTTGGGGTTCTTGTCTTGTTTCGTTATGTATCTAAAATTCGTGAGTGAGTGTGAGATGAGTGAGTGGGTGTGAAATGGTTGGCCATTCATGTCTGATCTTGGTTTTCAACACCCCTAGGCGTTTGAACTCAGATTTCTGTCTTTAAGTATATCCATTCTTCAGATGCTTACTTAAAGCCAAGTTAGTAAAAAGGATTCAATGTTAACGGTTGATCTCATTTTCTTTTAAACAGTTTGATTTGGATTTGATTTAAAAATGAAACAACGCTTTTGAGCATTTCATCTCTTGACTTCCTAAGGTTAATCTTGTTACCCGACATACTAGAAAGTTCGACTTATAAAAGATAAATACAATAAAGGTCACAAGAGCATCAACTGTTTACTTCTTTTGATATAGTTGCCTTGTATCATGCTTACTTCTTTTGTCTAAGCTTAATTATGATGCAGTGGAAGAGTTAAGTTTTCTAGGCATGTGCTTTCACCTTCTATGTATGTAACAGGGACTTTTGTTGGTTTAAATGGAAAGGAGACTCATTAGCTTTCCTAAATTCTGTGAGACGGGAGTTGTTGTTGTGTTAAACTTGGGGAATCTTGAATGCCATACACTCAGTTTTGGGACTCAATTCAGCTCATAACAACAAGACTTCCGAAGACATCCTTTAACAACATTTGTGTATGAAGTTTATTGTATTTATTTCTTATTGTAACACTTGCTTGTAGAATATCTTATATATGTACATTTAGTTCTGTACAATTTTTTTTTTTTTTTTCTTTCAAACAACCAAAAAAAAAAAAAAAAAAAGACCCGTGGACCCGGCCCGAACCGGCCCGTTTCAACCAGGCCGGGTAATGTCCGGTTCTTATATTAAAAAATGTAATCCCCGGCCCGACCCGGCCTGTTCCCTTTGAACTTAGGTCCGGTCCGGTCCCTTCAAAATTGGGCCCGGCCCGGCCCGTGCCCAGCCCTACCACAGCCTACAAAACATTAATTCCTTTTCTTCATTCAAAAACAAAAAGACGTATATAAACGTCAAAAATATTAAGTGTTACGAAAATAAATCCCAAATTTTGTTATAGATTCGTTTTAATTAGCTTGATTGCAAAAGACCCATATGTACCAAGTTTCGTTGCACTAATATTAGATCGCATAAGAAGTTCCAAGAAGCAATTCAAGATCGAAGTTGACGATGAGGAGGTGCATAATCTCATTTTATTTTTATGGAAGAGTTACTTTGCTAGCTAGCTTTTCAGTACTCTTGCATGCTATTAAAGTTGTTTCATATTTATCGAAAATGATATGGAGCATCACCTGGAGATGTAGCAAACAACAAAGTTTATTTATTGATTTTTTTTTTAACAAATGATATTATCTATATTAAGGGTGAGGGGGTGGGTTTAACCTCACACTGGACTAACAATAATATGGTTCAAATTCTTCTTTAGCGAGAATCGAATCTGAGACCTCTCGCTTACAAGTGAAAAGAAATACCACTAGACTATAGTACACGTCCAAGATTTTATCAAAAATCCAAGTTCCTTCTTGAAAGTATTTTATGAAAAAGAACCTACGATTGATGTATTTTTATTTATTTATAAAACATTAAAACATTGTTTTCGAACCAAAAAAAAAAAACACTTTGATAATGTAAAGGGAAAATTAGTTAAAATGATTCACTTTTAATATTTGGTCACTTTTGATATATATCGATAGCATATATATAACGCATCAACGACACAACTATAATGTAACAATGAAATGCTAAAAGTAATTCAAGATCGAAGTTGACGATGAGGAGGTGCATAATCTCATTTTATTTTTATGGAAGAGTTACTTTGCTAGCTAGCTTTTCAGTACTCTTGCATGATATTAAAGTTGTTTCATATTTATCCAATATGATATGGAGCATCACCTGGAGATGTAACGGTAGCGCAACCAACAAAGTTTATTTATTTATTTATTGGTTTTTTTTTTTTTTTTTTTTTTACAAATGATATTATCTACATTAAGGGTGAGGGGTGGGCTTAACCTCACACTGGACTAGCAATAATATGGCTCAAATTCGTCCTTGGCGAGAATCGAACTGGAGACCTCTCACTTACAAGTGAAAAGAAATACCACAAGACCGTAGTATACGTCCAATATTTTATCAAAAATCCAAGGTCCTTCTTGAAAGTATTCTATGAAAAAGAACCTACGATTGATGTATTTTTTTTAATTTATAAAACATTAAAATACTGTTCTCAAACCCCAAAAAAAAAAAAAAAAAAAAACACTTTGATAATGTAAAGGGAAAATTAGTTAAAATGATTCACTTTTAATATTTGGTCACTTTTGATATATATCGATAGCATATATATATAACGCATCAACGACACAACTATGATGTAACAATGAAATGCTAAAAGTAAAATCATTTTAGCAACCGAATGTTATATATAAGTTGGTTATTTCAACCAAAAACTCTATAAAACAACCCACACATGGAAGAGTGACATACTAGACAACCACGTGGCTCATGTGGCCCATGTACGAGCATTGATATATATCGCTACTAGACAACCACATGGCCCATTGACGAGCATTGTCCAAAAATAAAGATTTAGGGTCAGTGACGTACAGGGCAACCATTGTTGACGACCATGGCCCATATATGAGCATTGTCTAAAAATAAAGATTTAGGTTAAAGCAAAAGGCAACTATATTTACCATTTTTTTTGGTCAAACAAAGCGGCTATAATTACTATTAGTACTCATTGGTTACAATTTTACATTCACATCTTGTTATGCCATTAAAAAAATAAACTTTTAACAAAAAAATTTCAGTATGGTTAACTTTAACAAAAAATCATATTTTTCTACTAAAATGTCAATTCTGATACTATTCACTTTATCCTTTATTTTATTCTTATCGTTAAAAGAATGAATGTAATGCGGGATGCCGAGGGGGATCATATATGATTACTTTATCAAGGAGAATGGCATCTTCCTTTTAGACACTGATTAACAAAGAAAACAACATTGACAGAAGGAAAATTAACTGCTTCCGAAAAGGGAATTACATGACGGGAACCATTGAGTTTTCCTATATCGTAGTGTTTTGCCTTCAGGTGTAGACAATTGAAAGCGCGTTGCACGATTCCATAGTTTAAAGTCATAACAAAATAGGTGCACGATTTCACCTTTTTCCATTTATGCTTTTGGTATATCATATGTTCCGAAATCCATCAGGAAAGACCCATACTTGATGCGTGCTTGCGTTTTTTTTTTTTTTTTATGTGTCGGTTGAAGTTTATATGCAATCTGTATGCCATCCCAACATATAGGATATAGTCATGTGTTGTACGATTGGTTGCCTTTGTTGTGAAGCCTACATTCCAAACAATTTTCGCACTCCGTATCTATATTTTAGATTTGCATACAGAAAGGAGAGGAGAACACACCTTCTACTGCAAAGTGAAACTTTTTTTGTTCATTGCTTGTCTTATATGAAAGGGTTCTCTCATGGTTGTATCGCCTACCCTGTGCTCCTGACTGCAGATTCCTTGTTCGTGATGACATGCCTCTCGGAGCTTTTGCCAAGTTTATAGGGCGTCAACTCGATAAAGTTCATGCTCAACTGTATTTCAAGAACGCTGTACCTCCTAATGGTAAGCAGAGCTGCATTTTTTGTTCTTTTGTTTCCCAAATTATTTGTCAACCTTGTGATGTAGTAATTTTAATTCTTGCACTGTTGCAGAGGCCTTGATGTCTGAATTTGATGCAGAGAACAAGGGCAAAGATGGATTTCTTCACATAACCTACACTGGCAATGAGAAAGGAGACGACGCTGAATTCGTTGATGTGTTACCAGTAAGAGTTCCGCTAAATTAGATACTTTTACTTCCTAGTCAGTAGGTGGACATGCCTCTGTTTTAATTTGCGCCTCTACGCAGAGGACTAAGAGTAGAGCTGCTGCAAGGAGTGACATAATTCCTGGCAGGATCAAGAGGAGGAAGCTGGTTGTCGATCCCTAGTGCTTTATTTGTCTTAAATTTGTTCGCAGCAATGGAAAAAAGATTGTTTCCTTTCTTTTCCTTTATGCTTGTAGGAGAATCGGAATAATTCAGTTTTCAAAGTCGATTGGTCTGTTAGACCCCTGGAACCATTATGCACACAGGTAGTTAACTAATTACCCCTTCCCTTGTGCTTTAATTATCTTGATTTGATTTGTATTCTCAGGCCTTTTTTGGAGAAGCTGAAACCACATGACGTAGATGCTTGGAAAGTGAGGGAGAGGGGACCAGATCATATACCGGTTAGAATTCCGCTGCATCGAATATGTTTATTTCCTTCTATGCATTTCATATGAGATAAAACATGCTGTAATTTAAGCCTCGATGCAGGTGTGGGTGGGGAAGGATGCAAGCAGTGACATTGCTGACATTGACATGAAGAAGTTTGTTTCCGATTCCATTTTGCTTTAATTATCATGAAATTTATTGCAATAATTGAATAGGGTTTGACCTCCTCCTTTACACACACACACTTGTACATATGCTTTTGGTATATCATATGTTACGTGAGCTATCAGAAACAAAAAGGAGGAAGAGAAGAATTAAGATGTATAGCTTGTCTTGGATGAAGGGGTTCACATCTCACATGTTGTTGCAGGTCCTTTGTTTTTTCTTTTACTGCAGATACAACGTCCATCGCGATATGCCTCTCAGAGAATTTGTTGATTTTATTCGGTTAAGGATTCAGCATGAATCTCCATGGAAGAAGTCTTTGTTTGTCTACTTCAAGAACACCGAGCCTCCCATTGGTGAGTAACACATTTTTGTTTTATGGCGGCAGTAATGATATCCGTGTTTGTCCCGAGTTTGGTGCAGATGTAGTGACTCTAATTGTTCCATTGCTGTTGCACAGGTACCTCCTTGATGTCTGAAGTTGATAAGAAAAACAGGGACGAAGACGGGTTTGTTCGCATCACCTACAGTGGAAAAGAGAGAGGAGGCTGGACCCATTGAAGAGCTCTGAGACAGTCGCTATTCGGCCTCGTAGCTAATAACTTCGGCCATCGCAATACAAATCCTAAATTGTTTTCTCATTACAAGTGATATTCTATGAAACATATACATTTATCTTTGCTGGAAAGCTCTTCAACCGCGGAATGTTAATAATTCATCTTCAACAAAAGATATAAAAAAATGTATATTTGCCTTTTGATTTTACATTTTTAGATGGTGAGTTACACTAGTCAAACAACAACAACAACAACAAAAAATTTTCTCACAAAGTGGGTTACACTAGTCAAATGGAGAAAAATAATGTAATCCTAAATTTCTTTTTTACTGGAGCGGAACTCATATTTACATTCTTTGATAAGTAAAATAAAATGTAAATGTAATTTTTGCATCTCAAATTTGATCTCACCATTGGATATCCTAATTAGTCCAATGCGAAGAGGGCACTCTAACTTGGTTGCGTGAGAGGAATACAACATTAGTACCTACCATCGACATATAGTAACATCTTACATTTGTATATCAAGGATAAATTCTAGTATGTAAATTCGTGTACTACATTCGTATTTTAAGACACTTATATCTGATGTACACTTATATCTGATGTACACATATCGATATTATTTATTTTTAAAACATCAACCTACTATACATAAACATAGTATACACACATATGTACATTTCACATCTTTTCAAATTTCACATTTTTCAATGATACGAATAAAACTCACATAATATACACATATTGCATTTGGTGAGAGGGGAGGGGAGGAGTTTTGCATTTAATTCATCGTAAGACCAACTCCATGTACAAGACTCAAACTCAGATATTTGGGTTTAAAAGAAATGCAATTCAATGGAGTGACTTAAAATCCAAAAAGTTTAAATTTGGACCCAAACTAGAACCTAAATTTGGGTTTGTATTTAGCTGACCTAAACTTTTTTTTAGGCCACTCATTTTTTATAAGGAAAGGGATTCTCTCCAAATTCTTTTTTTCTAATTCATTAAATCAGAGAATCCGTGTGATTGAAATTTAATTAAATGGCTACAAACAAGGGTCTACATTTTAAAATTGTAATAACTTCAATCGTTGGATTAAATTTTAATGATCCGAATTTCCTAATTTGGTAGATTAGGAGGAAGGGATCCGAAGATGATCCCTTTCCTTTAAAAAAAAAAAAGCAATGGGTGGAGGATGTGATTAAGTGCCCAACAACTAGGCAACAGCTGCAAAACAATAATATTTTAAGGGATTACGAGCTGTTTGATTTATGGGCAGTTGGTGATCAATGGTCTAGATTAAAATTTTATTTTTCTTGCAATCTCTAGATTTTGACCTAACGGTATATTTGCTTTTTCTTTTTCCAAATCTAGCAGTCAAAAAAAAAAAAAAAATCCCACGATTGAAATTTAAATCCAATGGAAAGCATTTATTGTTGTTTGGTGATTGCTTATGTAGCTTTGACGATAGATATTGAAGTTTGGTTAATGTGTGTATTGAAGTTTGGTTGGTTGGTTTGTACATTGAAGTTTTGTTGGTGTTTGTATTGAAGTTTAATTGGTTGTTTAGGTAATTTTGACTGGTGGATATTGAAGTTTGGTTGGTTGATTTGTATATTGAAGTTTGATTGTGTGTGTATTGAAGTTTGGTTGGTTATTTAGATCGTTTTAACTGATGGATATTGAAGTTTGGTTGATATGTGTATTAAAGTTTGATTGGTGTGTTTATTGAAATTTAGTTGGTTAGTTTATATGTTGAAGTTTCGTTGATGCGTGTATTGAAGCTTGGTTGATTGTTTGTACTTTGAAGTTTTAATTAGCAAATTTTGTTTGCTTTGCCGTTACATCTCCGGGTTAAAAACAGCTAGAACACGTTCGATAAATATGAAACAACATTAATGGCATGCAAGAGTACTAAAAAACTAGCTAGCAAATTAACTTATACCTCCTCATCGTCAACTTCGATTTTGAATTGCTTCTTGGAACTTCTTATGCGACCAAATGCGAGTGCAACGAAACTTAGTAAGAGTTTGGTACTTTTTTTTTTTCTGTCAAGAAGTTAAATAGTATATGAGTTGTTTTGTTTTGTTGTGATCAACTTATTACTAGGAGTTATGAGTTTGGGACTAAATTTTTTGTTTGTGTTAACTTCTTTTTAACATTTCGTTGTTGAAAATATTTTGTGAATATTTTGACCAAAAATAATTCAAATTATGATACTAAATTATTTTCTTCACAAAGAATCGTAACTAGAATTACTACATTATTGGATTATATCATGCCTATGTCATGGCTCCATTATTGGACTATGTTATAATCCGTTATTTATGATCCATATAAGATTTCAACTCTTTGCAAGTGTCAGATTTTCTTATCTTAATCTCACCCTCAGATTTTCATTCATCTTTTTATCCTCTCAATTTAAAAAGAGGTCTCTATATATCTATCACATCATTCATCATAGTTTCTCCATTCCATTTTCCTTGTATGAAACGAAATCCTGCCATGGTGTCGTTGAATGTTTGCAAACAATCCATGGATTTTACCTGAAAGGTGCTGGTGTGGCCCTTAGTCAAGCTCTGATAAACTTGATTCTTGATCTTCTTCAGAAAATGGGATATATGGAACTGCAGCCCCATTTTTGAAGAGCAAAGATATCAAGTGAAAGAGTGCTCAAAACTGTTTATGGGGGGCCATATAGAGTTTGTTGCAATCCATGCTTGTGTTTTTTTTTAGATAAGTTGATGTTTGTGTGATTGAACATTCTTTTAGTTATTCTACTGCCAAGCTAATCTCTGTCATTGTTCAGAGTCTTCCTTTAAATTAGAATAGTTAGAATATTCCATTTATTTTTTATCTTTTATACTGGATACACTTGCATTCTTATGAAAAATTACATATTTATTCACATAAATATTACATCAGGTGCTTCATACATATCTCCAGAATTCTTCTACTTTGTAATTGTTTTTGTCACCTAATTCCAGCAAATACTAGCATCTCAGAAAACAACTTAATAATATGTAAGATTGACTCAAATTGTCACGCAAGGGGCTGTAGCGTCACCTTTGCTTGTACTATTAAAAGGACCCTTTTACATTACATTTTGGCATTATATTAATGTGTCCTTCCTTGTTCATGATCTGAGCTTTTTTTATTTATTATTTATTTCATATTAGGCTAAGAGGATGCTCAAAAATCTTCTTCTGATATGTGATGATTTTTATGCACCATTTACCCCTGCTTTTTATAAAAGAAAGTTGAATAGTTTTTATGAATCTGATGAATGTAGATGATTCAATTCTAAGTTTGATCAATTTGTATTTTGTCACCTTCAGTTTCAGTCACGGCAATTCAAGAGCCAGCCAAATGGCCATGCCTATGACCAGAAGGGGCCATGACCATTGGAGAAGATGAGGTTGTCACTTCTCCAGAGGCGCCAACCCTTTCTTCTCATATGGCCATGGGCCCTCCCTGGCCATGGATCTGGACCTCCTCTCATCTTTCTGCTTGATCATGATAATTGACGTGTGTTTAGCATGGTCAACAAAGAGGACTTCGCGCGGGTTAAAAGCACACCACAAAGTCGCACACAAATGTCCTATTGATTTTCCTTATTAACACTAAGATTTGTCAATTGTAGCATATGAAAATAAGGGTCTTTCCCGCAGAAGATCGTTTTATCTAACTACTTAAAATGTCACAAAAACTGGGCTGCTGTCCCCACTGACCAGCCACCGAAAAATAATTATTAGACTGAATTACACTTATCTAAAGTCTACGAAATTTTATATACAGATACTAGACACACAGAGCTACACTCACACAAATTTTTGGGATTTTTGGAGTTGATTTGCTGTTTAAATTAAATCGAACAAAAACAGAACAGAGACAGATTTTTGAGTAGTTCGCAAATTAAGAAAAACGAGTTAGGGGAATTGCTATCCACCACCAAATAATCGTGCAAACATGTTATATTTCATTCAAATTCCTTTCATTTCCGGATGAAGATGCTCAAGTTGGCTCAATGTTAGAACCCAACCTATTACTCTTTCTTATGTAATATGTTAAGAGAATGGCGTTTTCAACTTAACTTAGTCCCTAACATGCAATCTAGAATGGTGTGTTCATAGATTTAACAAGTAGAAATCATTAAGAACGAAAAGAGTTTGAGTCATCACAAAGCATCGTAAGTACTAGCGTTGTCTTACTTATCCTAGAAATTGATTCACATGTTAATCGCAATTAACAAGTACTACTCTAGAACATATGTAGGTCCTCATTTGACAAGGGCAGGCACACACATATTCATAGCATTAGAATCCTAGATATGCTTACTAAGTATGCATCCGTAGAAAACACAAAAAGAATTCATCAATGAGACAAGTAGTGAACCAATTTTCATCCATTCGTAAAAGTAATTCAAACGAAATGTCATAACAAACTTGCAATCATATTCGGGGCTTCAAAACAGCCCCTAACTACTAAAAATTAGTTACACATAATTCTCAAATTAAACCAAAAGAAAGATATGAGTTTGAGAAGATAAAACCGAGAGAAGAGAATGCCAAGATTTCCTTCTTCCTTTCCTTCCTACCCCAACGCAGCAGCCAAGATTTCATTCTTCCTTTCCTTCCTTCCCCAACGCAGCAGCCTTTTCTTTTTTCCTTGCTTCCTTCCTTGTTTTTCTATATTTTTTTTTCACCCTTTTTCTCCCCCTTTGCTGCTGCAACCTGTAGGTCTTTTTTTTTTTTTTTGAACACCAGATACCATATCATAAAAGGCCTACAGAGAGGCAATCATACATACAATAAACAGGCAGTGACAATGGGTAAACCACAGAGACCCCTCCACCAAGTAGAGGTGTCACCCCTAGCACCACCAAATCAAATTAATGAGGACAAGGTAGTCCGTCATTATTCAATACAAAGACCAACGAAGATGGGGGCCTAACGACCCAAACGACATCACTCATCTCCGTAAAACCACCCGATGCAATCTTGTGAGCCACGCCATTAGCAGAACGGGGCACCCAAGACCATCGGCAATCAAAGAACTTCCCCCCAAGTTGTTTAACCCGAGCCAGCACCGGGAATGCCTCCCAACTACCCCTAAACCTGTAGGTCTTTTCTTCTTTTCTGCTGCCACAGTTTTTTCTCCATAACTCCCCCCACTAACAGTCATTTAGTGATGACAATAAGTGGGAGGAAATGCTAAAACAATTGTAACTCTTTGGGCAGCCTTTATGCCCATTACTCTCACTTAATTTTTCATTTCCTCTGATATTTGAATAGGTGTTAGCTGGCTTGTTCTTGGCTGCATCAGTTTTGGCTGTTAGTTTTATGGGATTTATTGCTTTCAATGCTTTATTGTCAGTTACAAACTGCTCAGCCTCCTGGGAACCTTTCAGTGTTAGAACGACCATAACTTTTTCTAGAAAAATGATATTAACAATCCGCGAAATGCTCCAGAAAATAGACATCCGTAGCTTTCCAAGCATATAAGGCTCATTCTCTAATTCATTCTGAGCTGTCCGCAACTTTCTTCCAAAGTCAGCTGACCTGCACAGGCAGTTTTGAAGAATTTATTACTTAGAATTCCACTTGTGTTATTTTTCTTTTCTTTACTTGACAAATCCTACAAAACACAAAAACAAAGGAAATAACACAAAAATATAAGGAACTAACTAAGAAAAGACAAGTGAATTTGATATAAAATATATATAAATATGAGCTTATCAGTCAACAAAGAGGACTTCCGTGGGTTAAAGCCAGAACTACTAGGCGTGTTAAGATTGTATTCATATACGTACAAGAAATTAGAGTGGTTCAACTTACTTTAATTGTACTGTATTCACTTAGTAGTATACTTTGTATTGGTTTTGTTTGCAAAAAGTTGGGCACACTCTAAGATGTTAATTATCTTGAAATTTAAAGCCTCTAAAACTTTATAACGGAGATTAGTTTTAAATGAAAATGGCTTGTTTATGTAGACTTCTTAATTAACTTATAATTTAATTTCATATGTTGAAACATTAGGGTTATATATTGACGATGGTGAATAATTGCATAGAAGAGGAATATCAGCAACTTTATCTTTTTGCACCTTTGCTTTTTACATTTTATATTTATTTTTAAGATCATATAATTAAATTGTTACTTAATACTATACTACGGTCTAATGGTTTCTTCTTCATTTGTAAATGAGAGGTTTTATGTCCGATTTTTGTTGAAGATGAAATAGAACCAAACTCATAATATAATATTGTATGTATTAAAAAAAAATCCTATAATTAAACTTGATAATCGAAACCATTTAATTTGTGCACCACTTTGTAAAGAATAGAAGTTATCAAAATAAAAAGAATTAGTCGTGACAAATATAATTAGCTAGCTGATATTCATGCCAAACTACTTGCTAAAAACACAAAATAAGGCAGGTTGGCGCTTTATCGTAGTGGCGGAAAGTAATCATGTTTATGCACTAATCGCATGTAAGATTTCCACTTATTCCCTTCCCTCCTAATAAATAGTCTTTGTTGGCTTGCTCGATCTCTTTTCCTTCACTGAAAATTTTCCCAAATGGTTATTTCCAGGTAAGGTTTTTCAGAGACCCTCGTTTTGAGCTTGTCGTGGGACTATTGTTTGTACTGGCGTTCCTTTGCCCTTGATTATAATACTACCTCCCCACACACACACACACACACACTTATGCTGTGGCTCTACTTAAAAATAAAATACAAATTAAGAATTTAGTTGAGATTATGATCATAAACAAATTGAGCATGGGTAGGGTTTGGTTCATCCTCTGATGATTGACATTTTGTGGATCGAGAGAAGACTACGATCGATGCCCAGGAAAACTCGATCAATCATTCGTTTTGGAAGAACAAGAGCCGTGGTCTACGGTTCATGATTGTACAAACAATGATCCCACCAGCTGATGATCAAGAAAAAAGGACTTGCCACTTGCCACTTGCCACTTGCCAGCATTGTCACAACCACAAGGCTTTGGCATCTGGCATCGATCATGTCATGCAAGTGGGACGACCGATCGAGCATTTTCATCACCGACAACCTCCTAAAAGTATAGGTATACTTTCTTTCAACTGTCGTTACAAAACTGGCAAACTGCACACACCAAATATACAATATTTTTCACTTGAAATCATCGATCTTGATCACGTGGAAAAATTAGGGGGAAATGATTTCGTACACTATTTAATCTACATGCATAATGTTGTTTATTTTTGGCCTTGGATAATTATTTAGCATAACCAGTGTTCAAAAAGAGAAAAATGGTGTGCCGAATTTATTTCTAAAGAGAGAAGCAATGACTTGGCTAGCCCCAACATCAACATTCATGATTGTAACAACTCAAACAATAGAAAACGATCGCTCCTCTTAATCGTTTGAGGCATATACGTAAAAAACAGCCTACCACCTCAGCTTGCTGCCAATCAATCAACAATAATAATGTTCACTATAAAATTTTCTCAGCATTAAATTTTTGTGGTAAACTCCCTCTTGAAAAATGGTAGAGTGTGACCTCTATTTCCTTCTATCTCTGCAGGTTGAAAAAAGTTGTGACGGAGATATTTGATGGATTATCTTCCAAACTTTGCCTCCATAATTTTCGTTGCAAAAATCTTTCTATTTCGATTCGCTCGCTTTCCCTGGTTTTTTTCTTTACATGCATGTGAGGAATCGAACTCGTACCTATATATATCTTAATCTTAACTACACCTTATCTTCATGTGTTTTCATTTAATAATTAAGTTGCGATTTCGTTACTAAACTAACACAGAACCTTGATTGAAAAATCTTACAACCCAGTTGAACATCTCAAGTGGATATGGTAATTTTGCTCCAATAGTTGGCAACTTGGCAGCAAAATTATCTGGTACTTCATGCAACTTGTCATTCAACTTGGCGCACCAGTTGGCCAAACGTCACAACGATGAAGGGATGTAACAGGCTAAAAGCCAACAAAACAAACCAAGCATCTTGTAAAAAGGGAACATAATTTACGCTGATCTTCTTCTTAGATTTACAGCTTTCAAGTGTGCATGATGATACAATTTTGATCCTGCAAGAAAACAGAAGGGACGATCAAATATGTTATCTTTTTTAACTTTTCACAACATATAAGTCATTGTAATGGTATTTAAATATAATCATACAATGTTATGCGAGAAATTTAAAATGCATAATAGTATACTATTAGCTTGAGATACTAGTTTGAGGTTTGATTCATCGTAAAGCTCCAAGTTAAGACAAAGGATAAGTTAATAACTTTGATAATTTTAACTTGAGCAACAAAAGTTTGATGGCGCTGCAACTACAATATTATTACATAGTATCTCTTGTGCACGAATAACATGTCTTGACGACAGACAGAAATTTACTCTGAATTTTTGTCCGGAGTAAACAAAACAGGCAATTCAAATTATTCAAATTCCAACCTAACACTCAGGTTCGGACACTAACATCTGGTGAGGATTCAAATTCCAACCTGACAACGCAAAGCCTCCTCTACTTCCCGACAAACCTCCAACAAAACCTTTCTGATTCTTCTCTTTTATAATTTTGTGTTAGTGCAAGAATCTCATGTTATATTAATCCTAAAGGCGTGACGTTTTCCTACCTTAACAATATAATATCCATGATTCTTATCCCTGCTCCCTAGTACAATGATTCCTCAACCATTTGATCCTCTAGATCTAATTAACAAATCAAATATATATGAGCATGGCCTCATCACATAATAATTTAAATACCGAATCAAGAAAAATCTTAGATGTAACCGTTTCACTATTTTATTTTTTCACTCTTTTAAGTTGTGAAAGGGAGATAATACAACAGTTACATGAAAGATTGATAAAATCTCTCCTAAAATTGAATTTAAACAAAACCAACTTGACAAGATATATTATTGTTACGTGAGATTATGTTATATTTATGTGGCTAAAGCACTTATTGCGTTACCAAATCACATGATAAGCGTTTTTAAATTATATGACGAGTGTTGTAGTAAACACTTCAAGATGTATCCCTAGGAAATATTCTCTCCATCTCGACACTCATTAGGGTTTTCAATTATTTGTTTTAATTCATTTTGTTTATGAAAGGGGTGGTGGTGGCTGATTAATTAGTGGCAGGTGGGATTCTGATTCTTATTTTCTTACATAATTGACACACTCACACGCACCAAAACAAATGTTGCAATGCATGACGTGATATGGACGGTTGTGATGTGTGTTGTCATGCTCGATATAAAAAGGAAACCATTGGCGGGGGGAAATGCAAGTTTTAGTCTTTTTTGTACTTGTCAAATATTCCAATTTTATTACCGTCATTGGATGGCTTATAAACTACATGGTACTGCGGTACATGCTTAGATTGCCTGAAAATGTTAGGGTCAGTTGCGAACGAGCAGTAATGTTTCTTTTTTCGGAGGATAAAACGTGAAGTTTGCATACATCAACCATTAAAAAACTGTACAATCGTGCACTCACGATAGAGTGTAGCAAAATCTTAATTTGAGTTTGTTTGAAACTATTTAGCGAAATCTTAATTATTTACCGTTGTAACAATTTCATTTCCAAGTGAAGCTAAGCAGCATAGGATACTTGATTGCAATGGGAGGTCCATCACAAGGCAGTTTTAGCCTTTCAGGTACTTGGGGACGGGGTGCATCACAAGTGAACCCATCTCCACGGGCCATGGGACATGGCTAGCGGGTCCCGGACAAGGTCGGGTCATTGATAACCCAGGGGTCCCTCACCGCAGAAGAATCCCACACAATAAGGCCGGTATAAGGGAGAGGGATCCTCAATAGTACCTTACAAAAGGGCAGGGGGTCCTCCATTTGATATATATGGAACATCATCAATCCTTATCCTCCCATAACCCAAGTGGATAACAAATGCAACTTTTTATGTTAAAAATCAAATGACGTGATTTATTAAATTTTATAAATAGCGAGTTTGATGTTAATTTATTTTTTTAATTTTTTTAATATAAATATATTTTAAATATAATAAGATAAATCAATGATGTTATCATGAAAATGAGTGTGTATAGAAAGTTAACATAGCCATGATACTTAACAATAAACTACTACGGGTAGTTAGTGGTTGGAAATGAATTTCAGGTCCGTATTTCACACGGTATATTTTTAGTTCAATTCTTAACGCTAATAAATCATATGATGGTGGCCAGAGGGAGACTGAAATGCTTTTGTGAGTCTTCCAGACTCTCGAAATGATGAACTGTCGTTACGAAGCCACTAACTAGTCTCCTTTTACAAAACAAAAATGGTACTTTAACAATAAACTTGATTGATGCCGTACTTTCTATGCAATTTTCATTTGTTAATCATTTGAGAAAAAAAATTTACATTATGATTGTCTGATAATGTGGATGCACATGCTACTCTTACAAAGGAACGTGTCCTCTTACATTTGAGTATCATCTAGCCCATGTAAGTACAACATGCAACTCACAAGGCATGTGTGAGAGTGATACAATCAGCTACATGATCATATTGCCTTATAAAAAATTTTCTCACGCGTTTTATAATATTTGTATTATAACTTTGGTGGAATTGATGGATATGTGCTAACATATGCACAGCACAAAGCCATGATAAAATTTTGGACATTCTTCGTTGCAATGTGCACCATACACTCATAATCATAAGTCATAATATTTTTAAGAATACAATATGGTCAACAGGTTCTAGAATTGTTTTATTATAATATCGAGCATAAGTACACTTCTTTTCAGTCAAATTGCACAAATTAGTGATTCGAGCATGATTACTTTATTAGTATATTTCCAACTTCGTGATAAACTAACCATAAGGTGGTTTAGTAGTTGGGAACAAATTTTAGGTTTGTATCTTATATGGTATGTTCTAAATTCGATTATTGGCGTTAGTGAATCATACGATGATGATTAGGAGAGAAATGTCTATGTATGTCTTTCTAACCTCCGAAAGTGCTTGCATAATATTTAATCAGTTTTGTCTCTTGACAACTGATAATATTAGTTCAATAACAATCGCAAACGGGTAATACTAGGGAGACTAAATTTGCAGACAAAATTTACAAACTAAATGATGTGTTACAAATAAGAATGAACAGATTTACCAACTCTTAAGTAATGATCCAATCATCACATTTCATGTCATTTAATTTATAAAATTTTATTTACAAGTTTAATCTCTCTATCATTACCCACGCAAACACAAATTTCCATTCTTTAAAACGGAAACTTTATGTTTCTTAAAGTAAACCGAAATTTCAAAGGAATTATTTATAAAATAAAATAAAAAATGAAAAACCCTTATATAATTGGATGTGATTTGATCAGCTCCATCAAATATGGGCCTTCCAAAAACGACAAGTCCTTGTTGGACCCCACTATTGTATTTTGGACCGTCCAATGTGGCCTTCACAAACACTTTGCATTTCTATCCTAAGTGGAGATTTAATTAATTTAACCCCAACACTAAACTTGATTAAAACCCCTTAACCATCAATTATGCATACGCTAATCTTCTGTTCACCATCAGTAGCCATCCCCCACTAACATCCTCAACCATTTATTTACTTATTTTTTACTGAAGATATTATTTGGCTGGTCACTGTCCATCCACGTGGCATGGACGAAACCCCGAAAGCTGGACCCGCTCGCTAGTGTAGAGGGAATACCGAAGTGGACGGTTTGTAGCTTCGCATACGAGAGCGCGGAACGAGATTATTTATTTATTATTTGTATACATGCCGATATTTAAGGCTGGTTTGGTATTGCTGTGCTTTGAAAAATAACTGCTTCTGCTGTGCTGTGAGAATAAGCAGCTGTGAAATAAAGCAGCAGAGTGTTTGGTAAACTTTTTTGTAAAAGTGCTTTTGAAAAAAAAAAACAGTATTAGAGTGTTTGGTAAACTTTTATGTAAAACAGATGTGAAAAAAAACCGGTTTTTCAAAGCTGGGTTTTGCAGCTTCTTGTTTTTGGCTTTTTTTCATCCAAAACTGTGTAAAAAAGCTGAAGTTGAGTGTTTACCAAACACAAAAACAGCTCCTAGCTTTTTTTGATAGCAGCTTTTATCAGAATCACCTCAGTACCAAACCAGGTCTAACTAAATTGAGAATAAGTTGCTCATCTGCATTAAAATCTTTCTGTCTTAATTTAGATTAAACTTTTGCTTAAACAAAAAATTAAGATTAAATTAATTAAAGGGTAAATTATAATTTGCACACTTGTATTTAGTTGAATTGGAACTTCACACATCATTCTTTTATTTTATTTTTTAATTTATTGTTATGGGAACGGGTTCAAAATTATTACAATAATTTTGAATTCGGGAGGCATAGGTGAAAATCTAATACCCTATCCAATAAGATATTAGCTGCAATGCCATATATCTATTAAAGTATTCATTAATTTAACCGTTAATTGATGATGTCACAATCCAACATGTTTACTGACATAGCCATCAATCTTACAACCAATTTCATTTTCTCCTTCCCTCCCATCGCTTCTGTATCTCTATTTTCCTTACTTCAGTTGTCAATGTTCAAGCTGTAATTTACCCCTTAAAAAATTGGTAGTCCATTTAAAGTTGAACACTGTTATTTATTTATTTTAAATATTAGCAATCTGAATTATTACTTTCGTATTTTGTTTAGGCTATTGTTCATTATCTTTAATGAGGTTACAATTCACTACTACTTAAAAACAAAAAAAACCAACTGATGATTTCGTTACAACAGTCCATTATTTTGATAATCGAAAAGACTCACAGAGGTATTTCAACTTTCTTTTAGCCACCATCGTGTGATTCTCCAATGCTAGAAAACAAAAATAAAAACGTGACGTATAAAATATGAACCTAAAATTCGTCGACAACCACTTAGCAAACAAATCACACTAAAACAATTGTTTCTGGTCGAATTTTGATCAAGCACAAAAATAACTGGAATTGTTAAAGTTTTAATACTTCATATCGATAAGTTAAAAAATTGCAGCGGCCTCATACCTCATAGGTGTATTTAGTAATTAGTTGTTATGATTTTACATGAACATAAGAAATTGGTTTCCATTTTAACTCGGGGAAAGTAAAGATCAACACCTCCCCACGTGTTGGCGGGAGCGCGTATATTGGAAGAATTACCCCCATTGAAATTTTCCTATTTTTTAATGTTTCCTGAACCTGTTGCTATTTTTAAACTAGAACGGATCCTCTCCAGAGCTAATCAAATAATCAGGGCCGCATAAATTGAATTCAAAAGTTTTTATTAATTCATTTTACTGGCTCATTACACACAACTGACGATCTTGATTTGACTTGCACATCAATCAACGATCCAGATTGTTTGATGAAAAGCTTCGACTGCTTAGCTTTGGAGAGGATCCTTTCTCTTTTTTAACATCACCGTCATAAATTTTCGAGTAGAATTCTCTCTTTTTCAAATTTTGTCTTTTTCGGGTCCTTCTTTTACTATTATTTTCTTCCTCTACAACAGTAATAATTAAATATTTATGTAACTTAATCTTGACCGTTTAAATAAAAATAAATTAAAAAAAAACAAAACAAAATATTGGAAAAGAGAAAATTCTACCGCATTTGAGAGGTTATCATAAAGAAATTGCGTACAAAATGACGCCCAAATTCAAATGAAATGAATTATTTGTTTGTGTGTGATTTTCTGGGGAATGCTATATATCTACTATATATATACATGTCAACCCCTCCAGTTCCCAGCTTATGCGTAAGCCTATAATATATTGAGGGCCGATGGAATTGTGAATTGGTTTCGTGGCGTCTCTCCTTTCCTCAATTGGGTCGCCGGAAATTCTCGATTCCGGGACCTGAATCCGATTGATTATGACATATGGCGAAGGGCCGGAAACTGACGCAGAGCCGCAGCGAACGGTTGCTCGGGACCTACAGCAGCTACAGCCACGCCCATGACTCGCCGGAGCTCGGCGAGGACGATGTCTGGTCGATGGTCAACAGCGTCGACGAGAGGGAGGACCACGAAAACGAGGACTCGCAGGGCGAGTGGAGCCCACACGCCTTCCCGGAGAGCAACGGTGGTATTCAGGCAAGGAGGGGCCGCCGAATTGCCAGAGACGATCGCAACGTGGGCGGGCTGTCATTGGCGTTTGACGATTCTGGCAAGACGGTGTCGTCGCCTCGGGTCGTGCACCAGTTCCGCGGACACGACAGCGTGGCGTCCCCACGTGGGCACCACGTGGCCACGTCAGCTCCCGTGAACGTGCCGGACTGGAGCAAGATTCTCCGGGTCGACTCAGTGGACTCGCTGTATGAAATGGGCGACGGCTTAGATGGCAATGACTCGGAGATGATTCCCCCACACGAGTACCTGGCGCGAGAGTCCACGCGCGGGGCAACGTCGGTTTTCGAAGGCATAGGGCGAACCTTGAAGGGACGGGACATGAGGCGGGTCAGGGATGCGGTGTGGAGCCGGACCGGGTTTGATGGATAATCTGCGGTGGATAGTGTTATCCACTTACCCATTTTTACTTCTCACACACTTCTCTCAATTTTGGTCGTCAGATCGAATAAATTGAAGAAGATCAATGATCAATAATCACCAAACATGTATGGAAAGTAAAAATAGGTGTATAAATAGTACTACCCTTGTCATAGAAACTTAAGGAGGTTTAATATTGTGAAAAATTATGGATTTCAGATGTAGAGGAGTATAATTATTGTTGTGAATTGGTAAGTTTCGATGGGCAATGATTCAGCTGCGTCGGATCTAGTCGGACTTGGCTGCGAGTGAGCCCAATTTGCCCAAAACATTGAATTTTTAATGTGGGAAGTTAGACCCTTATTGCTCTTTTTTCTGTAATGAGTTGAATTTTCGAAATCAATTTGTGTTAAGTAAAACAAAATTGGTACTCTCATTTTGCACTCAGAAGTATTTTATTTTGGATAACGTTGTTTGAACACAGAAATTAACATACTTGTTAACATACACTGTCCAATAGAAATGAATTTCATTGTCGTATGTCGAGTCCACGTGTCAAAATGCCTGAATAAATATATCAATTTTGTGCAACTAAATAACATTACTCTAGTCTTATGAACCTCAGTTCTCAAAAATTGGTTAATTACAATAGAAGTCTTGATTATTTTTGTAAATTCCTTATTTCTTTTTCTATCAAAACATGTTTTCATGAAAAAAAAAATATCCGACCTAAACATGTTTATTTTATTCCTTGAATTTTTTAACATCAATTGAGTTAAGAAGAAATAATACCATTGAGATCTTGTAATCATTACACTAAAAGTTGCTCGATCTTCGTTCAACTGTTTAAGCTTATCAAATACTAGTGAATTGAAATGCGGCCAATTACATATTTGTGTATAGAGAATCAAAGTTCACACCATCTACACTTGCTAACTAACACCTATAAAAACCTTTCTTAAACTCTTAACAAAAACCTAATCTTAAGACTTAAATTATACTTTATTAGTTGATTAGTGTCTCCAACACTTATAAACCTAAACTATACTTCGCTAACTTCAACTTCTTATTTACCCTGTTAAATGAAAATTGATTAAAATTAGGTATTGTTAATTAACATGATTAATTAACTTTAGATTAATGATGAATCACATGATACATCTTGAGTTTGACTCCTAACAATGACAAATCACACTATAATAATAAGAGAAATACTGAAACACCTCAATCAATTTTCTTGGCTCTCCAAACAGTGACACCAGCTAATCTCTCTTTTTTGAAAGAAAATATCAATGATGTGTGGTTTGATTTCAGCCACAGATACATATACATATGTGTGTGTGTGTGTGTGTGTGTGAGATATCCAAAGCGTAGTGTTGAATCCAAAAATTCGGAAGTCGAGTCACTTATTAGGTAGTGTCGAGATTTTAATGGCGGGAAGACAAAGTAAAAGCAATGGCTCTCATTCCTTGGGAGTTGTGACTCCGCAGTTGCGTCCCTTTCTTGAAAAAGTTTATGATCCATGTGCCTTCATTTTATCTTTGGAAATTAAAATATCTAGATTTGATGGCCAATAATATTAATCCAATATCTTTACCTCCAACAATATTGTTACATATGTCGTTATGGCCACATGAAGTTATAAGAATATTTCATCTTTACTAGTCAAGATTTGAGTAATTTCAGTATCTCACATTAGTATATTTCTCGTCACATGAAAATTCATAATTCAAGTCATTGACTAATTCATTAGTATGAGATTTTGAGTACAATTTTTTTAAAGACAAATCCATAATGAGGTACATATCAATGGATAGTTTGCTGAAATACTCTTATTAACTTAACGTTTCTTCATCCCAAAGTTCTATTTGAATAAAGGTGTTGGATGAATTGAAAATCTACAAATTTGGTAACTAAATTTGACCAAAAAAAAAAAACCAATTAAAATTAGTATCTAAGTTGCTCTAATTTTACTATAATTTATTATAAGAGGTATCTAGCCACAAATTGGTGGAAAATTAGTTTATTCCTCCATGCAATTAAAAGGTAAGCTTAACCAGTTTCAATATCCCCAATAAATACATATGTAAGTGTTCAAACTTGAATTGATAATTCTAAACTTTTGCTCGTTTTTCACTAGACCACCATTTTTTTTAAATGAATATGTTGGTGGTTTCATCGCGGCAAGTTACCCTTTCAAAAACATGAAAGACTTACAAAGATATTTCAACATTTCTAACCTGTCATTGTGCCATTCACTAGACCACCATCTTGGAGTTTCTAATTTACTTTGATATTGTTGCTCTATGGAATTAACTTTTGTTGATCTCGGACCTTGTCAACAAGCGTCACTAGGGGGCCGTATGTTGGTGGTTTTGCTCGTTGCTTGGAATGGACCTCACCTCATTCTTGTCCATATTTTTATAATTTTGGACTGATTTTAATAGGAAGTTTTAACGAAAAGTCTGCGGTACTGTTCATTTTAATAAAAAACTACATTTTTACACAAAAAAGTCAAACATGGTATTATTCACTTTATCCTTTATTTTGTACTTATTGTTAAAACTCAAAGTTTTCAAGTCATTTTCATTAGTTTTCCTATTTTAATATCCATTTTCGGCAGTTATATTCCACGTCCATATGCGTTGGTTTGTGATGACTCTCTCTCTCTCTCTCTCTCTCGGCGTTTTGTGCTTCCTTACATTCAGATTTGGCCTTTCTAGGTTTTAATTTTAAAATTAATGTGCATCTCAGTTTATAGGTTTGTCATCCTTCATGATGTGTATTTTTCCTTTTTTCCTAACCCATTGCTTTTGGTGTTTTGCGATTTAGACCTTCTAGATTTTCTTTAGAGGAGTTTAGGCTTTATGCCCCTCCCCTCCTTGTATTTTTATTTGTTTTCTAGATCAAAGTACCGTTTATTCTTTCGCTTTGTATTATAAGAGGTAAGGTTTATGTCCTTACTAATTAGGTGTAAGATTTTGTCCCCTCATAACTAGTGCAATTTTTTTTTCTTCTAATTCAATAAAATGTTCTTCGTACTTTTCTTAAAAGAAAATGATTTTTTTTTTTAAGCAGAAAATACCAACATTAATCCCTAACATTAAAAATCTAATTTGAGGTGCAAAATAAAGCCCAATGCTCAGTGGTCTTACTAATTTGAGACAATAGCCCTAATGGGTTATCTTGTATGGCCTATAGTGAGAAAATCATGGGGAAAAGCCCAAATCGTCATTCAGACTAGGGGTGGAAAAATTTTCCGAAAATCCCAAACCGAATCGAAAAAATCCCGATCCCAAACCTAAATTCCCGAAATTTTCAGGATGCTATCCCGAACCAATCCCAAAATTTTGGTATGAGATTCGGGGTTGGCTTCTCAATATTTCGGGAATCCCATACCAAACCGAAAATATATAATATTAATTATTATGTATATATATATACACATATATATATTATTCTTTTATAATTGATGCTAGTAGTTTCTAATTCATGCTCTACAACCTAGAATGCCCTACACCTTGCATATTTTTCATGTTCTGTTTGATATTCATGTGGATTTTATTATTGCTGCTGCCATGACTGATGATTTCAGAAATCTTGATTCTTTTGTCTCTCAACAGATTGCAAAAAAGGTTTAATTAATTTGAATTTTGACTATGATAAAAACAGTCAGGCATGCCAGTGTTCAATTAAATGGTAGTGTGAATGAAATGAAATTCCTAGTTCATGAATGTGTTCTTGAATTATATATTTGAAGAACAATTCATAATTTCATATTTCAATTTGGGATTCCCGATTTGTCCCAAAATCCAGAAAATATTTCGGGATTCCCGAAAATTTGGTTTGGGATTGGTCTTCAAATTTCTGTTCCGAAAAATTTCGGTTTGGGATTCGGGATACTAGTTTCGGTATGGTATCCCATACCGAACCACCCCTAATTCAGTCCGTCACCATGTTTCTTTTGCGTAACTATGCCACCATTTTACCGTCTCAATTTTTCTAATGAATAATGATACGATATTTTAAACTACCGAGATTTATAAATAAAAATTTGACTTGGTGTAAAGGAGAGAATAAACACATTGTTCTAGCGAATTGATTTAATCCATATATGCTTCTCTAGCAGACTTTTACGAGTAGCAAAAATATTTGCCAAGTCATTGATTTGGTTGTTTACGGAGATCCTTTTCTAGCCCCAACTTCTCTCAAAAACATACTCCAAATGCCATTTGGTTAATCGAACTTTAAATACAACAAATTCATATTAAATAACCTTACAAGTCTGATCACGCGACACTCATATTAAAGATTCAAGATTTGAGGTCTAAGAAACTGTCACAAACCCCATGCTAATCAAAATCCAATTAGCAGTTCATCCAGTAGTCTACAATTTTTATGTTTCCCATTGAATTTTAGTTTCCAAATTATATTATCCATCACACGTATTTGTGATTTTAGGTCAACTCCTATCCAGCACATAAAACCACCTGGAATCCACACACCTGTATGGCTTGAGCAGGTAAAGTCCACATGATTCTATCCACTTCCTTTTGGCATTTGGTATTTTGTCCTGGAATCATGGATCATGGATCATGCATGTATTAAGAAAAATTAGTTCTATTCAAAAATCCATTTTTATTTGTCACACACTTCTTTTAATTTTCGATTATTGAATCAAATGAATTTAAGAAGATCAATGACAAAAAATAACATATGTGTGTTGATATCATTTTTCACAGTATATTGTTAATAAGTGATGAGAAAGTCACTACTACAATTAAGTTCGAATCTCATAAACGGCAAGTTCAATACTAATTTATTTATAACACCTCTTAATGTAATATATCGTTCTATTAAAAAAAAAAAGTGATGAAAAAAACGTTAAACATAGCAGAACATAAACAAATGGAGGCAATAAAATACACAAGAGACAGAAGAATTTAATTTTTTTTATCGACATCGTTGCTTACTGCTTCCTTAAGAGTTTCGTAACTCAAATAGTTTATGATATTACTCATGTATTCGAGACTTTATGTTTGTATAAAAAAAAAAATATCTATATATCCGAAGTTTCTTTAGTTTCGATTCCCCTCCCTCATTATCGCTTGCACCAGAAAACAAATTTTTATCAAATACAATACTTGACATCTAATAATCCAATAGTTAATAGTGACAGCACTCTAACTTATCAATTGTAATTATAGAAAAAATCTGGCATGCAATTGGGATATTTAGAACGATATTTTATAATTAAGAATTTGTCATGTTAATGTGTTCAAATTATAATTATGATTATTTTCCAAAAAATCAATGATACGAGCTAATCACACCAAAGAAAATACCAAGTGGGCCTAAAGCACTAATTTGCATGTTAATTGGATATGTAGTTTAAGACATTGGCCATTTAAGATATGGTAATTTACAATATGGGGCCTAAGATTTAATAATTATATTTACAAAAATACAATAATTATATTTACTCTCACTCATAGAAATTTGAAAATGACACATATTTACATAGAATTTAAACTTGGGAATTGGAGATCCCAAGTTCTAAATCTTTTTTCAAGCGGAAATTATAAATTTCTATGTTTATGAATCCAAACAAGAGATTTGGTGCATGTCAATTTATAAATTTTAACTTTTGTCAAAATTTCAAGTTTATTTTTCTCATCCAAACATAGTGTTAAAAATTTCCAAGAAAATTTCTATTTTTTTGTTAAACTACCAAGTGAACAGTGTTAATCGAGACCTTCCTTTTCAATTCTATATTTAACAAGTAAATAGCTACACTTTAAATTTAGAGAGTTTATATGAAGATTTTTTTACTGCATTTTATAGAAATAATTTTTCTAAGAATAAATTATAGTTTTTTTTTTTATTTTAAATAGAGACAATTGGTGGCAAGTCACGATTATTCACTTATTCGGGAACCGGAAAGACTTACAGAGGCAATTCTCACCAACAAAAACAATCACATGTTGGTCCCTTTTAGTTTTGCCCTTAGGGGTGTGATATCTACCCACCCTATTTTACTTCTCACACATCTTTTTAATTTTGGGCATTTGGATCGGATGAATTGAAAAAGATCAATGAACAGAAATTATCAAAAAATGTGTAAAAAATAAAATAAAATGTGTGGATATCACACACCTTACCCTTATTGATTGCCACATTTGTAGTCATGATTTTCACACGTTTCTAAATTTTCAACTAATTCATTTATTGATCAGCAAAACTTTATTTGTGTTTATATTTGGATTTTGGAGAAATTTCGGATATCCCGACAAATCCACCACATCTCCAAATCCCCGGAAAGAAAACCAACCAAATTTAATTTACTTGGTTTGGACTGCTGAATTTCAGCTCCCCGTCAACACGCAAAATTCAAACCTTTTCCATGTAGACGATGACTATGGTTGCACCTTCGTCAATTACCATCTAATCTTGATCTGGGTTTTCGCTTAAATTCCTCAAAGATCTGATTTTTGGGGTTTCTTCGATTCAGCGTTTCATCCTTACCCTTTTGTTTTTCGATTGAAATCCCAGAATCCTGATCGGAAAATGGGTTGCTGTAGCAGCAAACAGAATGCTCCGAAACGCGGTTCAAATGGGTTTGGGTCATCCCAGCCTTATCAGCAGCAGCAGACGGCGGCTCAGCCTCTGAAAGTCTCATCCCAACAACCCCACAACCCACCACCACCACCCAGACCACAGCCCCAGCAGAGGGCACAGGCTGCACAGCCGCCGCCCCAACCAAGAGCACAGCCCCAGCAGCCAAACCCTTCTCCAGTAAAACCGGCGCCGCCGCCGAATAGCATTCTCGGGAAGCCCTTTGACGACATTAAGCAGTACTACACACTCGGAAAAGAACTGGGCAGAGGCCAATTCGGCATCACATACTTGTGT
The DNA here is from genome assembly GCF_963583255.1 of Pyrus communis. Taxonomy (NCBI): domain Eukaryota; kingdom Viridiplantae; phylum Streptophyta; class Magnoliopsida; order Rosales; family Rosaceae; genus Pyrus; species Pyrus communis. The sequence goes on from NC_084805.1 coordinate 29,564,707, forward strand.
ACTGAGAACTCCACCGGCCACAGTTACGCTTGCAAGTCGATCCTGAAGCGAAAACTCGTTAGCAAAAACGACAGGGAAGACATCAAGAGAGAGATTCAGATTATGCAGCATTTGTCTGGGCAGCCAAACATTGTGGAGATCAAGGGAGCTTATGAGGACAGGTACTCTGTGCATTTGGTGATGGAGCTCTGCGCCGGAGGGGAGCTTTTCGATCGGATCATAGCGCAGGGACAGTATTCGGAGAGGGCTGCCGCTGCAATTCTGCGTGACATTGTGAATGTTGTGCACATTTGTCACTTCATGGGCGTGCTGCACCGCGATCTCAAGCCGGAGAATTTCTTGCTGTCTAGCAAGGATGCGAAGGCAATGCTGAAGGCAACGGATTTCGGGTTGTCTGTTTTCATTGAGGAAGGTGAGTGCATTGATTTTTATGATATATGTTCATATTTCCTGTTACAAGTTGTAGAATTTTGAGCTTGAACGTTTTGAGTTTGCTTTTGTAATTCCCTATTTGTTGATATATGCCAAATGTGTTCTAAAAATACCAGTAATAGTTTGCTACAAATTGTTATTCATCTAGTTCAGTTGCAGATGTTATAATGGCAAGAAGTTATATTGTGAACTGAAAGTTGTGTAGTTTACTGGGAACCGATAATATGATTGTTTATACATTGTAGTGAAGGTTTAAGTAGTAAGAGTGGTCAGCCTGCGCCATTTCCTACCTTATGCAGTGTAGCTAATCGAATTATGATGTTTATAAACTACTTTATTCCTTTGTAAAGCTTTCCGAAAAAATTCATTTTCATTTTATTGCTTCAGTTAAGTATATATAATCTGAACTTTTAATCTAGTGGATACATTCTAATGTGTAGCGATACCTACTTTGTCCTCATCTCAGGAAAGGTGTACCGTGATATAGTCGGCAGTGCTTACTATGTTGCCCCTGAAGTCTTGCGGCGTAGTTATGGAAAGGAAATAGATATTTGGAGTGCAGGGGTTATTCTGTATATCCTACTCAGTGGTGTACCTCCATTTTGGGCTGGTAAATATGAATTCAGTGTATTCTTGCTAAACATTCACTGTTCTCTTAGGTTGTAGTTATCTTATCGTTATATCTCGTTCTTTATATTGCAGAAACTGAGAGGGGCATATTCGATGCCATATTGGAAGGAGTAATAGACTTTGATAGTCAACCATGGCCATCAATATCAGACAGTGCTAAAGATTTGATTAGAAGGATGCTGACACAGGACCCAACAAAGAGAATTACTTCTGCAGAAGTTCTCGGTATGTTACCTCTCAAATACTATTTTGGATGGATTGAAAGTTACAATGAAGCAACACATGCTGTATAAGATATAATTTCCGTCGATTATTTCCATTTGTATGATTTATGGACCATTCTCCTTAAATGTTTCTTTGTTATAATCTCTTTTGAAACGACATCTTTTTCATTTGCCTATGAAATGACATGATAGAATTATGCCTTGTGCTGGCGTTCAAGGGATAATCCTATGTTTAGTTTTTTGCCCCATGTAGTAATCTGTTGCTTCCAAATCAACGAGCCAAATTTAGCAGTTAAATAGAAGCTGAAAGGATAAATATACAGCATTACAATAACCAACTTTTAGCCACACGGCCCTTGTTACCACCAGCTCTTGTTTTATGCGTGTGCTTTTGACTGATATTTAATATTCTGTGTGCTCAGAGCACCCGTGGCTCAGAGTAGGCGGAGTAGCATCAGACAAGCCAATAGATAGTGCAGTACTCTCTAGAATGAAGCAATTCAGGGCAATGAATAAGCTCAAGCAACTTGCTTTGAAGGTAATTTTGGGACTATGTTCCGAAGCTCCTATCTTTACCCAATATTGGCAAAGTTTCCCGAGAATTTCTTCTTACCATATTTGTCTTTTTCCCTTAATAATTTTTGTACATTTTGAAAATTTCCCCCAGGTCATAGCAGAGAATCTATCTGAAGAAGAAATTAAAGGCCTTAAAACAATGTTCGCCAATATGGACACTGACAACAGTGGCACAATAACTTACGAAGAACTGAAGACAGGTTTAGCGCGTATTGGGTCGCGGCTGTCTGAAACCGAAGTTAGGCAACTCATGGACGCTGTAAGTGACTATCAATTCCCCAGGAACTCAATTATGTTGCTTCTGGCTATTTTTTTGATTTCCGTGGAACACATTTCAGGCTGATGTGGATGGAAATGGATCTATTGATTACATAGAATTTATATCTGCGACTATGCATAGACAAAGATTAGAAAGAGATGAGCATCTCTACAAAGCGTTCCAGTATTTTGACAAGGATAGCAGTGGGTGAGTTGACAAATTTTGTGCAATGCTTCTGTATACATATGTCGTACTGGATTTCTGTTTTTGATCAAGTGAAATTCAACTACTTGATCCTACTGGGGGAAATAAATAACTTTGGATAAATTTCTCGTTATGATCTTGCTAGATGTGTGCTCAAACAACTTTCCGCGTATTGATTCATAAATTTAGTCTCAACTTGTGAACTTTGTCAGGCATAAGTAGTTACGAATTACTATATTTATTAGCTTGTAATATCATAATTTGCAAGGAAAGAAACTGTTTATTTCTTTTTATCATTCAGTCATAAAGTGAATGTTAATGAAGTTCCTTTGTCAATTTCCACTAACAGGTACATTACAAGAGACGAATTAGAGGCTGCTATGAAGGAGCATGGAATGGGTGACGACAACACCATCAGAGAAATAATTTCTGAGGTTGATGCCGATAATGTAAGTTTGCTCACGACTTTCAAATATCTGCAACTTTGTCTCCGTCGTGTTTTGTACTGATTTACTTTGAACCAAATAGGATGGGAAGATCAACTATACGGAATTCTGTGCAATGATGAGAAGTGGGACTCAACAACCAGCAATGCTCTTTTAATTCCACTAACAGGCATTTCAGAACTTACAAGCACAAGTGAATCGTTATGGATTTGAGCTGCTTAAGTGAGTTTGACTGTTGGATCGTATGACTCGTGTGCTCGTATCAGAGCATTATTTCCGGGAGGTATGAAGTAAACTAGACTAATCTTGATCGGAAACGGGCAGTTTGAGCATGTGAAGCTAGAGTTTGGTGTTTGATTAATTAGGCTGTGTTTCTGTGCATCTATTTACTTGTTATCTTTTCTTCTTTTTTTTTGAAGTTCCTGTTCAATCTTGTTATGAACCTTTTCCCGAGTATACTTCGATTTTAATTAATTTAAAAATATTTCGTTGTGAAATAAATGCTGAACAAAAGTACTGCCGATGATAGGAATTTTGCTCTGTATGCTATATTGATATCACTTTTGCATCCAACTCAACTCAACCTCTCTTTTCTTGCTATGTTCTTCTTTCACTGTGATTTCTTCCACGAGGAGTTGTGTTACGGTCAGTCACCCACAAGCCTTGAATCGAGCGCACACTAGAACGATAGAATCTCTCTAGCTTCAGATAAGTGCTCAATCCGTTTGGTGTCTGGGATCGAATATGATTGAAGTTGGGTCCAGGCAATTTTATTAAGTCTCATTCTTCGAGATGAGACTTAAGACCCAACATGTTAGACCGACGTCCAATTTAACAAGTTTAGTCCCAACATTTATAAGTTCACGGTACGACGGCTATGATAGTACCTAACCAAGTGTCTCAATTCTTAAACTTCAATTAATCCTTCTATTTTTTTGCACACTTTACGAGAAAAAAAAACAAAGTATATATACGAAGGAGTCCTTCGGAAGGACACCCACTTGACAGATACCCTTCAATCCCAGGATTTCTTATTAGAATGTACTATTTACTTGAAAATTAAAAAGGCAGTAATCAAGAGAGGTGTGTACCCATTATTGTAGGACTTTCCCTTCCCCTCTCCAGCACTGCAGCACAGTTTCCATACAAACCCTGAAGAAACATTTCTTTATTTATAGCTACTATTTTGGGCGCCCACAGGTTTCTATCACATACATCTCGTGTTTGTAGGGCATATCTCACAAAAACATATAATTCTTCCAAATTTAGGACCTCTGATACAGTAATAAATACTGTTACTCATTTGAATTACTTACTCTTTTGCTCCTTTAGCATCAAAGCGACATTGTCATGGGATTATCCGTAACGCTAAAGTTTTTTTATACAAGTGATATTATGAGAGGCAAACTGAACGCAGAACTTCGAATGCTGTAATAAACTCTTTTAATATACAAACTCCTTGTTACATGAACACTAAATTAGGAAAGAGCAAATGAAGGTGCCCAAATCGAATGACAGGATTTTTGTTTAAAATTAGAAGGATGGTATCCAAGGTTTTTAGCCTTCATATTCCCTGACACAAATTGCATTTTCAAGAGACAAAGCATTCCCACGTGAGGTTGTAATATTCTATGATGCTGCCCACTTACCATATATATATATAACCTCAAATCACCACTCCCTTGATTGCTAATTTTCATTAACTACAAAATTATAGAAATGATTAAGTTAAACACGAAGATAAACCTGCTCCGGTTTGGATTAGGATTAATTAGTACTCCACGCTAACACGAAATGATACAAGAACACAACACGATACAGCTCGATTTCCATCCTTATGTACGCTTGTAGAATTCGTTCGGATTTAGCTTAAGAGTATCATTAACATAGTCTACAAACTATTTATTATTTTTTATATGGTAATATAATATAGGAAAGGTGCATAGGATGCTCTCTAATCCTGCATTGCTGATTAATTAATTAATTAATTAATTCACAACTGTTTTATATGTTAATACAATTTTTTTATTAATTAATGTTAATTCACAACTGTGAATTGTCACCAAATTGTGAGACTCAAAGCTCTTAAAAAAAAAAATACTAAATAAACAAAAGGTGAGGCCTTGTTGGATTCTTATTAATGAAAATTTATGGATTGGCATCAAGCAATTTCCAAAAATGTAAACTTTCCCATAAGAACATAAACTGTTTTTTTTTTTTTTTTAATTATTATTTTTTTAATTTGTTTAACAAAGGGGCTAATGGCATGACATAAGAGAAATTACAAAATAATGCTACGAGGTCGAGAGACTTCAAAAATATCAGATAATAATAACTGCTTACAAGAAGATGGAGTTTGCTCAAAATAGATTGGACATAAAGCATGAGAGAAGCTCAGCCAACTCATCTGCAACAAAATTTATCTCAAGATAAATATGTCGAATATTATATTCCCAATCATGCAGTAACATCACACGATAATCATGTTGGCAAAGAAAAATGATCTCCACACTGCTCTTTTCTTTTGTATATGTGTTTGTTTATGTTATTTGGTTTTTCTTTTCTTTATTCGGTCTAAACCCTACATAAAGAGAAGTATGTAAAAAAAAAAAAAAATGGATGTGCGAGAATCGCTTTAATACTGAAGTCCAACGAGAGAGAGAAAGAGTGATGTGCACGTGCAGTTGCATGTCTGCCCCCTCGCCGGTCGCCGCTCTACTTTTCCAATTTAGAAAACTGAAACAAAAGCCAAGCACAAAAATAGCCCTAATCTTGCTTAAATATGTTGAACTTTATCTCAAGATTTTCTTCCGGCAGGATGCATTTTCTCTGAGAATTCTTTAGATGGTATTTTCCATTTCATATGATATTCTTACTGGTGTTCAAAGATTATTACATTTTTCATCATATTGGTGTTCGTCCTAATTAATGATGGAGCTTCACTCTTGTGCTCCTCTGGTCAATTCTTCTGCACTGTGCGTTATAGAGGACAGGATGAGAGGAGAGAGTGTTAATGTTGTCGTTGCTGAGATTTCGGCCGAACTCAAGAAGGAGCGAAAGAAGAATGCAAAGCTCATGGAGAGGATACTATTTCTTGAAGCTCAATTACAAGAACGAGAGGCTAAGCAGCCTCCTCATCCAGCAGATGGACAAGTAAGACCTTCACTTTTTTGGTGGTTTCTTTGCTTTTCAACGAATAGCGATGATTGAGACCGCTCTGAAAATGGCTAAAAGCACTTTTTTTGACAACTAAAAGCACTTCTGGTTTTGAATGATCATGTTTATGCCAACCTCTTAATATTGGACTTCAGGGAAGTTCTTTGAATGCAATGATAAGAAGCTTCAAGAAGTTCAAGCGACTGAAGACAGAACTAGATGACAATGGAATCGAAGATGGAAATGTTATCCCAACCGAAATGGCATCGAAGAAGAAGCATCACACGCAATGCTTGGCTCTTGACCGTCTAGTCAACTGCATGAGCACGGAGGAAACTCAGTTTTTGCATCTAGAAAAAGGAGATGGCGGCGATTCAGCTGACTGCAATGACTCTGATGATAGCGATGATGAAGATGATGATTACCGTGAAGAGGATTGTGTTAATAATGACTGTAAAGAAGGTGAAGTAGCTGATAATGTTTCGAGAATTTGTAGTGAGCTGAAATGTGAAGTTGTTGATAAGGGATTGGACGCGCAATGTGAAAACGTTTTCGCAGGTGGGATCGAGCCAGTGATTTCAAATGCAAACCAAAAAACGAATGAACCACCTGATACAGGACCAGTTTGTGATGAGATGCAACTTCGAACCCAAAACAAGAAAGAACCTAGTGATTTTGGAAGTGCAAGGTGCCATCTGATACCCTCAATTTCAAGGAGTTTATTCGTGCAGGATCTGCAAGCACATCGCAACAGAAAAAACCTCCGAAGGTGGCATTCTGCCCGAAAGAAGTGAAGAGAATAATTGATTCAGAAGCCCTGCTGCAGAAAAATGCTCAATCCCATACAATAAGAAAGATCATAGTTTTTGCATCAATTGGAATAAGGCATGGTTGCGAAGATATCTACGAATTAGACTTCAATCATTTTAGCATTTTAAGGAAGGGAGAGCCATACATGTCTACGAAAGATCCCGGGGTAAGGAAGTTAGTATTGTGATAAGTTTTGCATTTAAAGAAGTTGTCGATCTTAATGTTTCTTCGTTCATCAGCAAAAAAGCAATTTAATTTTTGTTCCTTACCAGGAGCATGTTCTGTATGAGAATCCTGGTGTTCGGAGGAAGGTATTTTACCCGAATCAACAGAATCCGACATTATGTCCAGTTAAAATACTCGAAGAAGAGAAGGCCATGCGACCATCGGATTCTAGCTGCCCATCATGGCTATTTCTCTGCATAAAGTATGGCGGAAGAACACGAAATCTTCCCCAAAATGAGTAAGTATTATTGGAGTAATTAACTTTTAATTTACCGAGGTTTGCAGCTTAATTTAAAATTCTATCTGCATAAATGTGTTTCAGATATGTAAGGCAGCGTATGGGAAGAAAGAAGCTGAAGTCTTTTGGGCCACTAATGTGTCGAATGGCAATGCTAGTTCATGTTCGCGGTGGGAACTTCTTCTTCAAGGCCTTGGGCATCACTCTTCTTTTCATGGCTGGTTTTCCTGATGATCTTGTTCAACGAGAAACTAAATACCAGAACTTAGACTTGCTTCAGAAATATTATAGGTATTTCAATCTAATATACTAGTAGGAAATGAATGTTTCTGAAAAAAAAGCTATTCGGATAGTTTTGCACCTTAATGTAATCTCTAATATAATTGAAGCACGACGTGTTTTTCCTTGTAGGACGGATGAGGATGCTGAAGGGGAGGAATTATTTCTTCCACATCCTATGACTAGTGATACTGTAAGATCAAGTTCCCAGTTCATATATCTGAGTACATCCTAGTTTCGATTTAACTTCCTAGTTTCGATTTAATATTGACAAATAAAAATTCGAGTTTCTGAATACTGATCTTGTTTTCTCTCAGCAGGCCGGTCCAAGTTCTCAGCAGTTCAGTGGAAAATCTTGTTCAACAAAAACAAAGGCGAAAAAACAACCTCACTCGAATAGCAAGCCTCGCAATATGCAGATATCTCCATTAACACGGACTACACTTTTGAGCTCTGCACCTTCTACACAATTTGGACTGGTAGGTCATCAGATTTCTATTCTTCACACTCAAGCAATGGCAACATTATCATCTCATACGCCATTAGATGCTCAACCAATCTCAAACGCTGCAATTGCGAATGCTGGTACGAATATCTCCTGCTCTAGTCAAACACCGTATCACATTTTTCCCCCACAACCACCTAACACCTTTGTGCCTATGGTATATTGGCCTCCCCCAAACACATTTTCTCCTGGACCCTATCAATCTACATATGGCTACCGGTCTTTCCCTTCTACTGGAAACCACTTCATTCATCCACAGCCCTATTACAACCATCCGTCTTGCAGTCCTTTGAACCCCAAAATGGTGGAACCAGCAGGAAAAAATGACGTGGCCTCGGAGGAAGCTGATAGTGGCTACGATGGCAGTTCAAGCAGTATTGAACCAAAGAAGAAATAGAATATCTGCCTTCCTCATAATTATCGTAACTTACCTTATTCTTAATAAAGGCTTTGTTCAATTCCGCTATCTTGTACTCAATGTAAGAAAATGAGCCTCTTTTCGGTTTTCATGGCAGATCTTGTCATCATTTTAACTCCGAACATCCAGAACAGAACAACCAAGCACCAAGATTTTATGCAGGACAGGCTTACGAGGCAGCAAGTTCCAAGTGACCGCGCTGCCTCATTAGCCTGCCCTGCAACCATGAACCAATACTCTGCGATTACCCAAGTATCATCAAGATTCTCACAATCCTTCTTCGAGGCATGCCAATCGAAGTCAGATATCTTTCTCTTTCACTTGGGAAATCACACATCTTTGAAAAAAATCCAAATCTGCATGAACTAATCAGTGCATTTCCACCCAGTAACAATAACATTTTCAACTCAAAAGGTTTCATTTGCACAATTACATGTCAATTCATAACCACGATGCCCTCGGACCCTGTCGCAACCTGGTAGCCCTCCTTAGTCAGCTGACTTACCGAAATCAAATTCCGCTTCAAACCCGGGACGTGCATCACATTGTGCAGCATCCACGGAGCCCCACTCAGTAACTTGACACGCACGTCACCTCTCCCAACAATGTCCAATGCGGCATGGCCACGTACACCTTTCCTTAGTTTCCGGCGGTGTACTTCTCTATGATTCCCTGGTGCGGCGAGCAGTGGAAGGCGACGCCGGGGGTGGTGATCCCCGACTCCAGCGAGGAATCGACGGTCAAAAACAATGCTTCGTTGATCACTTCGATGGTGTTGGCGGCCCAACGGTGTGCTTCTTGAGCCTGAAACTCTGGCTGACGTGTCCTCATTTGCCGCAGTGCAGGCAAGCGTCCCGCCATTTTCCGAGACCCGAATCCATAGCAAGAGTCCTGGATTTTCTCACTCGGGAAGAAGAAACCTTAACAGCTAATTGATCGGGGCATTTTTCGTCGGCCACGGGTCCAAATTAGGCTCATGGGCGTAGCCGTGCACGAATTGACACCAAAACTCACAACCAAGCCAAATGGGCCTTATTTAGGTCCAATGGGTAACCATTTGACAATCTTAAGTTTAATGTCTTCATTAGCTAGATATACAATTAACTTGATAGGAGTAGCAAATGTGGATGAGCAATAGGGGAGATTTTTCAGTGTGTTAGAAATATGGCTCGGTACATATTAAATGTAATAATATAATTTGTTGAAAATTTCCGTTACACCAAGTGTAATAATACAATTTGTTGGAAACTTGAAAAAAAAATTTCAATCAAATCGAGCTATTTCCCAACATACTGAAAAATTTCTCAAGCAATAGTGCACAAAGTAATAATGAACTATATGAAAACGCAAGAAACTTCAGTAAATTTACTTATTAGGACACAACATGTGAGACATGTGTATAAATTATAGAGTTAAGTGAGACTAAAATACATAAGAGTCTCATGCTTTTGTAAAATGTGCTCCTAAATAACGTGTTATATGGACTCAACTCCACATCGATATCCCCAAGTTTTTCTCATCTAAGAGAACCACCTTAGCTTATGACATGTGTAACAATCTCTCTCTAGGATTCACATCTAAAGACATTGGATCCAATGCCATGTGTGGCCATGTGTGGTCATGTGCACTTTTCTTATGCTATTCCTTCCTTTTTCTCTCTTAATTTGCTTGTCTTGGCATTTTCTAATTATTTAATATCAATTATGGAAAGCTTTTGGAACCTTCCTCTAATGGTTTAATTAATTATTGCTTCTAAAGTTCATTTCTTTATTCTCTTTACTATCTGAGTGCCCAACTTACCAACCGGTACTTAATTAGTGCATTTATTCGCTTAATTTTGTATTAATCAGAATCATATCCTTTCTTTCTCTTTAGTTTCCACTTTAGCTTTAGTTACTTTATGCATTGACATATCATTGACTACTTATAATCCACCACTACTTGGTAAGAGTTTTTTTTTTTTTAATAATTTTTAACAAGGAGAAGATTAACTACAATCCGATAAGAAGAGGATTAAACCTATGAATCATGTAAGGAGTTGAAGAAAAACGCGGTAATCACTAAGGCAATCTATCACTTATAGACAATAAAACACTAGTCAAGCATAACTACACACCAGGCAGCCGTCTCGGTTCTTATAACTATAACTAGTTGCACAACATGGGCATGATATGCAAGCATATATCATACATAACCATCATCGTTGAAATCCACAAATCAGCATACATGTTCAAAGTTCAAACCATCCATCCATACATACACACATCCCGACATATCCACCATGCCCATCTCACCCAAAGAGAAGAAGCCAAAAGATAAAATCGAAACCCTAAATCAGACACAGTGCATCATGAACAAGGGCCACTTGAACAACTGACCACATGCATGCCTTTTAACCCTAGCACTGACCAACTTCCATAAAAACAAAACAAACATATTGGTTATAAAAATAAAAATAAAAATAAAAACCCCTTTTATTATCCAGCAACTTGTCCCACACACATTTTCTCCACTAATTACATAACTAAAGAAGAAAAGTGCTTCCTGACAAAGCTGCTTTTTGCTCTAGTCCCGGATTTTATTGGCAACATTGCACTGCTGTCGGATCTCGCCCTTGTTTCCGGTGAGAGGGTTGTTCTCGGAGAGAATGGTGAAGGCTCTCGAAAACTCCTTGAAGAAGTAGTCTTGGCTCTTGGCCATTTTCTTGACGTAGGGTTTTGTCCTCTTGTCTGTGGCTAGCTGGTGATCCACCATCATCAAACCCTTGTTGTCCAAGATGTTTCTGTAGTAGTTATTATCGAAGATCATGGGGGTACCACGGTCATTTCTCACGTATTGAACGGCTTTGGGGTCGGGGATTGCATCAGGGCACTTCTTGAGCATGTGAGGGACATGGTCAGGGTTGAGCTGAGGGTCAACTTCTGGGTACAACCGGTGCACCAGCTTCACACAATGTGTTCTTCCAACACTGTGAGCTCCTGTAATTGGTTCCAACAAATACGACCAAATTAGTGTTTCTGATAGCGTTTGATATAACAAATTCCTAGAGAAGCAAAATTGTATTTGAAAGAGTTAAAAGTGTTTTACGACAACAAAATCACTTACGACTTATATGTTTCTTTGAAAAGTTCTTTTTATCACATAGAAGCACTTCTAGCAGAAGCGTTTTCCGAAAAAGCAAATCTCAAACAAGGCCTAGAAGTGTTTTGGGGCTGAAATAACACTTAGAAGTGTTTCCTTGACGCTTGTTCTCGAAATAGCACTTATATTTTTATTTTAACCTTTAAACGTGCCTCTAGTAAAAGCAGCTTCTAGAGCATATATACCTAGAAGGGCAACCAAACCGGGGGTGTCAATGCCCATGTCAGCAAACTTCTCAAGGACAACGGACATGCTCTCATTGTGGTCAGGAAGGTATTGCTCAAGGATTTCAGCTCTGCTTCTCCTTCCATCTCTTCTTCCAGTTTTAAGAGGAATGAATGGGCCTCCAAGCTGAGAACACAGTAATTAAGTTCAAAACACGGTTTAGAGAAATAATTTACTTTAAAAATATACCAAAACCACATTAAAAAGGTAAAAAAAAAAAAAGTAAATAAATCTATACTAATTCATCTTAATTTTTACCGATATATTAAAAAGGTAAATTACTAAATTAGATGAAGAGAAAATATACCCTAACAACACCCTCTCTGGCAGACAAGACGAGAATATCTGAGCAGGAAACAACACCAGGGCACTCTCTCTCCAAAGCTTCTTTAATCTCTTCAATGTACCTAAAGTTTCTCATCCCAAAGCTTCTGTCCATCTCCTTCTCAGACAATGATCTCCTTGTTGAGTCCAGCAGCAGAGATGCATCACATGACTGCAAGAAATTAAAAGGTTATTGTGAAGGTATCTCAAAAAATGGCTAAAAGTTCTTTCTGATTGGCTAAAAACGGTTATGATTACGTTTGTCATGTTTACAATAAAAGCACTTCTAGTAGAAGCACTTTTAAGCATAAGCGTTTTCTACAAAAACAGTCACAAACGAGTCTTAAAACGCACGATAGTGTGTGAGAGGGCTTGATCGACATAATGACATTTCCAGTGTAGGTAAGTTTCTCCGAAAAATCTTTATGAGAAAAAGTGCGCCGTATGAATGAATATACCTGGACAGCACAGTCATGAAAGATGTTCCTGAGCCAAGAGAATGCGGTGTTCTTGTGGCGCTTGTAGAGAAGCTTGACTTGTTCTCTGATGACCTCTTCAGCCTGAGGACATGTGTCTCTATAGAAGTCCATGACAAGGCCTGGGTCCTCCTCATTTCTCTCAGCAGCAAAGCAAGAAACTGCTGAGAGAGAAAGCAAAGCAAAGAAGAACAAGAGAGCTCTGGAAGAAGAAGAAGAAGCCATGGCTTTCTGCTTCTGCTTCTGCTGGTGGTGATATCAGTGAAGTCCACTGAGCTGAGAGGATCTTTAAATAAAAGGAGATATGGAGAAAAATGGTATTAAAATATGACACTTGTTGCGACTAAGGGTTATGTTACATACAATGCTTTTGACCTTTTTCAGCCTTGGATTCACCGCAGCATTCACCGCTCTAATTAAACGACCACCAGCTCAAACTTTAATACTCACATTTTCTGCTGAAATTTGGCCTTAAAAAATTTTACAATGCACCGATTGGACTGATGCAATGTTTTAGTAAAATATTGAATCTGTATGCGGTAATCTATCCGTTCACAAAATAGCTCCATCGGAACAATCAAAACTAAAATTTTATTCTTCTAAGTAAGGTCAGTTATATGAATTTTAGAATTTCACTGTTTTTGCATTAAGTTTTCTGTTAGCTACAAGTACTTAGTATATTTTCTTAAAGTTTCTTTCCAAGTCTTCCTAGGTCTTCCTCTGACTACTTTGACTTGAGTCTCCGTCTCATACTCGCTTATTCTAACCAGAGCATCTATAGATCTATAGTTCAATGTCCAAACCACCCTAACCCATTTTCTTTCATTTTATCTTCAATTGCGGTCACTCCTACTTTATGTCGGATATCTTCGTTCTTAATCCTATCATTTCTCATGTGCCCACAAATCCATTGGAACATTCTCATTTCCGCAACACTCATTTTTTTACACGTGTTGCTTTTTGACCGTCCAACATTCCATGCTATAAAGTATTGTTGCCTTATTGTCCTATAAAATTTTCCCTCAAAATTTAGTAGCATACGTGGATAGCACAACACACTCATGCACTCTTCTATTTCTTTTATCCAACTTGTATTATATATAATTGCTGTAAAAATACTTACAATAATGCGTTCCTCGATGCCGTTGAAGCCAAATGCAATGAGGAAAAGCAATGGCATCATCACAAAAACTATGATGATTGCATGCCTCCTCATAGGAAGAAAAGAAAAGGGAAAAAGAAGTCCAGCATTATCTTTTGGAAAAAGAAAAGAACTTTGAAATCAAATTATTCATATCGAAATTAATAATAAAACGTTATAGTTTAGGTTTGAATGATTTGAGATTGAGATTATAGAATGATAATGCAATCCTTGTAAGCAAACTTGTACAAGAAAGTGACCTTCCAATTTCACCACAACACAAACGAAAGAAGAAACTATTAGAGGAAACGATAATTTCAAATAGCGATATTCAGTTTTTAATTTCTTTGAGGAAGTTCACAAGCTCGTGTTTTATTAAATTATCTTAAACTCGATGTACGAAAAGTTTCTATTATACATCAGCATAGCATGACGAGATCACACCTTAATTGAGTATCCAACTCGTTATTCATTTTTATAAGTTGAGTCTAAAAAGAAAAATATCACTAAAATATAACGTTAAAATGCAAATTGAATTAAATAAAATTGCGTGATACCTAAATCAAGGAAACCTAATTAAGTCTGCTGAACAGTGACAAGGCCACCGACACTTTCACTTTCACTCTCAATGAACAGCATTCGTGTCATTAATAATACATGAACTAAAGATGATCGGTGGAGCCCCAAAAATGACACACAGCCACATGGATTAATTATCTATCTTAATTACGTATAGATCTAGCTGTTAGAATGATTAAAGATAATCAATCACTTGTTTATTAATAACATAAAGAATCCTAACTACTGAGTATTGACTCTGACCAAATGTATAGAGATCCGCAATGAGCATTTTATCCACCTCTGTGTGTATTCTTTATTCTATATTTTATAGAAAAGGAATCGTGTAGGAAATTCACAAATCAAGTACATATACTGAGGTGTTTCTATAAAAAGTGAGCATAAAAAAAAGTTGAGCTCAAAAAGTTGTTTGATTTACACTTAAAAACAGCTTATTTTAATAATTTTTGGTGAAAAAAAAGCTGAAAACGTGCAGCAAAAATGAGCTTATTCTCACAACAGAGCAGAAACAATTTTTTTTTTCAAAGCACATCAATACCAAACCAAGCCAATTCATTAACACGTTTCAAGTTTGATTTCAAAGTTGAATTTAAACGCTTGAAATTGAATAGGAGACGAGTGAATTACTTTTTTTTTAATTTTTTTTAAGAGTTTTCAAGTATTACAACATGATGCCCTACATTCGCCATTTACAGGTGAGCTTCCTTATACCATACACAAATCAGCTGGCTTTCCAATTTTAAGTTCAATTGATTTTTTTTTTTTTTTTTTAACAAACGATATTATCTACATTAATAGGAGTTGATGGATAGGCTTAGCTGAAATTTACAAACGAAAAGTAGATGGAATGGCATGACCTTGTGGCCGTCCGGCTTAAGACACTACTCTAAGGGTGAGACTGAGGGATCGAAAAATAAGCGGCAAGGATGCTTTTTGTTAGGGTGGACAACCATGCGATCACGTCATTCGGTCCTACTAATTTTTCCATCAAATGAAATTTAGAAACACGAAACAAGAAGTAAATGGAATGGCAGGACCGTGTGGCCATCCGGCCAAAAACACTATTCATGGGGTGAGAGTGCGTGTCTTAGGCCGGATAGTCATACGATCCAGTTATCCGAACATACTAATTTCTCCATTAAGTTTAATACAGTGAAATACAAGTGCAATTCAAATTTTCATTGACAATAATTTTACATAGTTTCATCATCAAAAACAAAAGGAAAAATTCAAAACAAAACTCAGATATCAAGAAGCAGGCCAATCCAGGTGGGCCCCATGAAATGTGGATGTTGTTCTAGCCTATACGTTACAGGTTTTACAAGACAAAAACACAAAGGACTAATTTGGCCATGTTCGGATACTCTGTCGACATCTAACGTCTGCAACAAGATGACGGATGTGTGGGGCGTACCATTTCACTCTCTCGACATGTTCTACTCTTACTTCCCAACAATGACCTGCAAACAACACACAATTTACAGTTTTACACCCTGCAACCTAATGCAGCAATGAATATTCATGTGTTCTGAGTTGAGAAGATAATACCTTCAGATTTGGCAATTTCACTTATTGATTCTGATACATGTTTAGCCCATGAATCCTCCTCTGAGTCCTTGACGTTCCCATGCACGTGTAGCATCCCGCCCTCGCTCCTGCATTATCAGAATTGCCATCAAAATGTGTACATTGATTTGTCGTGTGAGTGAGAGAGTGAGAGAGCTTCAGCTTCTTATAATGCTCATAAGTGAAAATATTTGCAGAAAGCATTTGAACAGTAGGTTTATAGGGTTTATCACCTTAATGCCCTAACAGCAGTGACCCAGCTACCTTCACTTGTTGGAATGAGACCGAGACAGACCCGATCAGCCACTCCCTGTGAGAAAACAATCAAGTTATAGCAACCTCACCAGAGCCTTGCGTTTGACAAAGTGCCTAACTTGCATAGTACAATACATAAAGTGAATGCACAAGTCAAATGATATTTATATCAGTAAGCAAAGCAGATGATGCGAGTCTTTGGACATACTTTGGGTGCCACTATCCGGTTATCTCCTTCAAGAACAATGCATCGGTCACTAACTGAATTGGCTTGCACATTTCGCCGGAGTGCCTCAACAGCATGGGGATTCCATTCACAAGCATAAACTAGTTTTGCGTTGGCCCTGGTCAACCAACATTTTCACTTAGAAACAGAATCAATGAAGGCAATTGGAAGGGAAGAAAACAACATCAGCAGCAATCAAGTGCAGCTTATGTAAAAGCATGATCAAGAATATGTATCAATGAGATTCATTGATGGAATCACCATTGCAAGGGTTAAATCCAAGCATTTAAGTCGTCCAATAAATGTCATAAATGTTTTCTTATTCTTATCCTACTTCTAATAAAATATGTATTGCTGACTGAAACAGACTGCAGTAGGCTGACTATTTCTATGTCCTATGTACTTCAAGATTTGATAAATCTTGAAGAAATCTGCAATTCGGAGGACCAAGAAACAAAATCTATAAATTTCTAGAACCAGAGAGATGTACCTGACAAGAAATGGCAGAACAAAATATCCAATTCCAGCAAACAAATCCACAATAATCTCATTTCTGCAATTCATTGAGGCCATGCGGAGCTTCTCAGATAGGTTGCCCCAGGAGAACATACATTTAGTAGCATCGAAAGAATAGAGAATGCCATTTTCGCGATGCTCAACCCATCCATTATCTCCTACAAGAATCTCCAATGTACTGTCCCTTGTAGCGGTTGACGCAACTCGGCCCTGTTGAAACAGATTCAAGTCATGAATACACAACCGATAGTCGCATGAGCAATGCATAGATCAAATAACTACTCATGAACATGAGTAACCCAAATAACTACTAAAGAACCTTCGAAGTGTTTGGGTACATTACTTACTTGGCGTGCAAGGCGATGAGCGTTAAGTGATTTGGAAATAACATGCCAAAGCTCCATCCCTAGTGAGTCCCATATTGGATCCTTGAACGATGTCGCCGGAAGGACAACTATATCTCCAAGTCGCTCCCATCTACAAAAGACAAAACATTTAATATATCATTATCATACATGGTCATTGAATCTACTAACCAGTAAATTCTAGTGCATCCCTCATCTATAGGTTTTAACTGAAAATGTGTTAGGTAAAAAATCTTCTATAATCAGCTTAGTTTAAAAAGAAAATGTATTTACATGCTTGCACAGAAGCAAAAACACAAACACAAACCTTGCAGGTAGCTCCTCTAAGAGTTCTGCAGGCAGTCCCTTCTCCTTTATCAGCAAGCCCACAATTTCATTCATTACTTTCGCGGGAGATTTGGCAGCTCTCTTGACTTCAACTTCTTCAGCTGCCAGCTTAGTAGCACCACATTCCTTTAGAATGTCCAAGGCTTTTGAACAGTTCACCTCATTAACCGAGAATTCTTCTCCTATAACTGGTTTAACAAAGTGATTACTCTGTCCTTCAGATAAATCTGTCAAAGAATGCTTGTTTTCTTTAAACACGCTTGAAAATTTTTCGTTCACAGGAAAACATATATGTGAACCACTCTTCCTGGAGTACACCTTCCTTCCAAGATCTAACCATCCAAACTTCTTCAATATGTCCTTGCCTACTTTTGCATATTTTCTTTCAAGTTGTAGAATCCAATATGATTCTACCTGCTGACTTATGCCATTTTCCATGGGCAAGTCACTCTCAAAATTCAGATCACAAGGTTCACTTAAGCTCTGCACACCTTCAGCCCGTGGATCCTGGAATTGTCTACCTTTCTCATTATTCACCATTTCATAATGTTGAGCATGCACTTCTCTGTCATCTGGCTTAATATTATCATCTAAACTCATAAGAGGAAGCAAGTTGATTTTCATGGGCTTGCTAAACTTTGTCCCAAATGCATAACAAGATGCCCCACCACCAATCATAATAAGATTGTCGCCAACAACATTGGCTGTGCTACGCACAAATAAATCTTCACCATTGGATTCAAGTTTCACATGCCTCCACACACGGACCTTCAAATCAAGTAGTGCTAACTCCTGGCAACGTTGTTTAACTGGACAACCACCAACAACCCCAAGATAATTCTTGTAGACAAACATTGAGTGGGAGAACCTTGCATGTGGACTTCTCCCAGCTGCCTTTTCATTCTTCCATTTACATGTTTGGATATCAAAAACATACAAGTCTGCAAGTGTTTTCTCACCACTATATCCTCCAAAAATATAAAGTTGAGATCTATATGCCACCATTGAGTGAGAATGTCTGGCACATGGATGCTCGCCACTGACAATCAACTCTTTCCACTGCAGATTATCGGTATCGAGAACATGTAAGGAAGAACTGATGGTATCGTTGTTAAGTCCACCAAACACATATATCTTTGAGCCTACAACAGCTGCAGCATGCCGATGCCTGTTTAACACACATATAGATAACTTAGGTGCATACTTTAGAAGCAAAAATAATGTTCTTTTGATTAGATTATGCAGTTAAAAGTGTCACCTGGGAGGAAATTTGTCCCCAGAACAATCCAATAACTTCCATTCATTCTTTGCCGTATTGAGGACCCAAACATCACTCAAAATTTTCTCAGGATCAGCCCTGCCTCCAATGACAAACACACAATCTCCAACCAGAGACGAAGTGTGACCCAACCGTGGAGACGGAGTGCTGGCTGCATCAATTGCTCTCAAAGTGCCAAACAATGGATCAACCAGCCAAGAACTACTTCTTCTCCCATGTCTTCCCATGCCTCCAAAGCCACCAAACACAAGAACACCATTCCGGTTTTTGATTTCCAATGCACAAGACGAATGACCCCAGAGGAAAAGATTCTCTTCGGGTTCACCGGCAATTTCCATCTCAACAACAGACAGACTACAACCACCAGGAACTTCCTTGGACCCTGCCAATGTTTTTCAAAAATTCAGACTTTTGCATTCACATGAAACCGAAAGGTGTCCTGCAAAATACACATTTGCAATCCACTTTCATTTCCCACCAAAAATAAAGCTTGCAACTTTCAAAAAACTACACCACAGAATCCAAAAACACAAAAAACCCAATAACTTGACAACTCAAAAACATCAAAGATTCAAAATCCAACTACTAAACATACCAGAATCCGAAAGCCCATCTGCCGCAATCTCGCCATTAGCAACGGTGGGACCCACAAACCCTTCACCCTCACTCTGCAGAGCCTGGAAAAATGCCTCAGTCCTCTTCCTGTTGGCCTCCATTTTCTCGTTCGCCACCCCGACAAGGAACCTCACGTACTCTCTCGACACCATCACCTCCCGGCTGCTCCCCAGCGGCACCTCCATCCGAATTGAGCACCGAATCGCGATAATCACGCGCCGGTTCGAATTCGTA
This sequence comes from Pyrus communis, assembly GCF_963583255.1. Lineage (NCBI taxonomy): Eukaryota > Viridiplantae > Streptophyta > Magnoliopsida > Rosales > Rosaceae > Pyrus > Pyrus communis. Next base: position 29,584,378 of record NC_084805.1, read on the forward strand.
ATGCCGGACTCTCTGAACCCGCAAGCAATCGCCTTCGAAACCAACGACTGCGCCGACGCCACGTCCCTGCACTCCACCGCCACAATAAGCGGCTCAAATCTGAAAACGAGGTCGTTTTGGTCCTGTGCGTCGTTCTGGTCATTCGGGTCGGGGCGGAAGAGGAGGCCGAGGATAGAGTCGGCATCCGCCGGGTCGTGGGAGATGAAGATCCACGTGCCACCTAGAGCTTTCTTCTTGGTCTTGGGCTGATTTGTCACGTGCGTGGGCTGGGAGAGGATAGAAATACGGCCGGAGCAGGAGCTGGTGGTGAAATAATTGGGGTGGCTGTTGATGGCGTCGAGGAGGGGTATGATCGGGGCGTCCACCGTGCCCTTCGGTGATTTGTCTGTCTCCTCCGACCGCAGTGACGCTAGCGTCGCCGCCTTTCGTTTCTCGAACTCCATCTCTTTTGCAGCTTCTGTAAAACCCTCCAAAAGTCTCGGCCCAGCTCCTGAAGCAGAAGAGCAGTTTCGGGAGCAAGGAGGGAGGGGTCGTTTGGGAATATTAATTGTTTAATTCTTGGGCTCTATGTGGCCCGTTAAAATCAAGACTGGGCCGGACCAAATCCTAACTTACAAGTCCGGTCAGGCCTGTCTGGGTAATATTATTTTTTGTTTCTCTTTTTCGCATACCCAACGTTGCCCAAAGTTCGTTTTCTTATTAGGAATGTAGGGGTGTATTCAATTGAAAATTTGAGAGATTTCAATGAATTTTTATGGAGTTTAACCAATTTATAGAGATTTTATGTAAAATTTTAATTTAATTTCCTCGAAATCTCATGGGGAGAGGTGAGATATGTAGATGCTTAAAATACACTACAAAATCTCTTCAGTTCCCTATAATTCCTCAACTTTTCCAAATTCTTTAAATTCTAATTCTAATTGAATACACATGCAATGTTATAAACTTCTTTAAAATTATAATTGAATGCATCCGGATTTTAAGGATTTTAATAAACTATCTTAAAATCCTGATTGAATACACATTGAATTTTAGAGAATTACTTAAAATTCCAATTGAATACCCCTAGATTCATTAAAAGAATTAAAATCCCTCAAAATCCCAATTGAATACACCCCTGGTAATTTTCTATTATAATTAGGATAAGATTCTTCCCATTATGGGTTTGATACACCCATATATATAGAAATTTTACTTGGACCTAGCTATCCTATCTTTACACCTAACTAAAAAAATTTATGTACTAGACTTTCAAGTTTGCCCTTAAATAAATAAGAATAAGAAAATAAACATTGGTGTTTTTATCTCTACAGCCAATAACTCAAAAAAATGGCACACATCTGCACTCTTCCATTATTTCCCACAAAACGCACCCAAATGACAACAAAATATTCTCCTGAATTCATCAACAAGTAAGTTTGCTAGAAACATGTGTTGCATGAAACCCTTAGTGGGCCTCATTTATAATTTAAGTGTAAAAACTTCTTATCAATTCGTTGGACATGAAACAAATTCCTGCAATATGAGAAAAAAGCTTCCATGTCAGTGTCTATTTAGAAGAGAGAGCAATAAGGGTTTATAGCAAGCTGACTTGTTAGTTTTCATAATTTATGCAAATAACCAACTCCTCAGATAATTGTTCAAACATGCAAACATATAGCCGAAAACCTACACTAAAATTATAAATGAGGGCTGATAAGGGTTTCTAGCAAGCTGACTTGTTGATGAACTCGAGATAATATTTTGTTGTTATTTGGGTGGCTTTTGCTGTAAATAATGGAGGATTTGGAGTTATCGGGTATAGAGATAAAAACACCAATGTTTATTTTATTTTATTTTATTTTCTTATTCTTATTTCAAGCTCTAACCTCTACATATCGCCCACTTAGGGTAAACTTGGAGGTTTGGTAGATAAAATTTGTTAGTTAAATGTAAAGATAAGATAAATGAGTCTAAATAAAATTTCCCAATATATATTACAATTATTCACATAGACATACAATAGAGTCATATTTTTACAATGGTTTGTGAGACCCAAACACAATGAAGAAGACAACGAAGACCACTTCTGACTCGCCATTTGCTCTTGTGCCCGGTGGCTTGACACGAGCACTCACTACAATACTAGCACTACTCATGACTTACAAGTTTCTTAGCTTCGGTGAAGCCGTAATCATTCTCTATCTCTTCTATCGTGTCGGTTCAGCATTTCGTGAATTCCATCAGTATTGTTAATTCTTCTTTTTTTTTTTTTGTCAAAGCACTAGTATTGTCGAATGAATATTAAGGAATTCTTCGATCTGTCTAGATGTTATTTGCTACTTTGCTGTGTATGAATGTAACGTGAATGGCATGTTGACCTATATGAATTTTATTTGCTAATTTAGCAATCTTGTCATGTGAATTGCTCGTTTTGCTCATCTGATTATTGAACACCAAAATTTCTCAAATATGGTGTTAGAATAATTAATTGGAATATTCTCCGTTCCACAATCAGTGGCGGATGTATTGAGGGGCAGGGGGTTAGCTGACCTCCTGAACTTCGGTGAACGTTCATGGATACCTTAAGTGCTGACCTTCCGAACTTCGATGAATGTCCATGGATACCTTAGGTGTTGTCCTTTTGAAGATTAGAATTGGCTTCATACATGATAAAAGGTTTGAAAGAAGAGTGAATGAAATGGTGATCTCAGTGAATAACAAATCATCATCATTCTTGGACAAACATATTGACGGGATGAAATGATATCAAACATTGTTAGTGTGTTTTTTTATCAAGCAATCATATGGAAGCAGTCTTGGAATATGTTAGTTACTCTCACTAATGAGGTATTAACATATGTGCATTATACATTTCCAAATAACTTTAGATCTACAAAAAATAAATAAAATAATGATATTCATGCTATTTCTGGTAAAAAAAAATTACAGGCTCCGTGCCCCTATAATTTGCCAATCTCGCCAGACGCAAAAAGAAAAGCCGCAAATATCCGAAACGCTACGTTTCGTACGTTCCAGGGGGCCGTGGGCAACGCACACCGATTGGTAAATCACTGGACGTTTCAGGAGGCGAAACTTTCGCATTCAATCGTCGTTTTTGACAATTTGGGGCTTAGGGTTTTTGGGAGGGAGCGAAATTAGATTGAATAAATTGCAGTCGATTTCGGATTTTGATCCCAAAATCTCAAGCTGCATTGGGTTCTGGCGCCTTCTTCTTCTCCTTTCCAATTGCAATCTTCGTAGCTTTCGCATTCAGGAGTCGAATTATTGCCGCCGCAACACTTCCATCTGATTTTTTTTCTTTTTCCTTTCAAAGGTGAGCGCTTTGCTTTGTATCCACATGATATCGTATTTGTTTGCTTGTTTTCTTTGAATTTTGAGTTTTTTTTTTATATTTTAAATGTTGAAGAATTCATGAGTAGCTGTAGCACTGAGCTAAGTAATTTGATTGGAGAGTCAATGAATGTAAAATTGTGATTTTTTTAATTTAATTTATATTAAAATTTGAACTATTTCCGCTCTCTGGCATGGTTATGGTGGCAAAGGTGTTTTGATTGTCGTCACGGAGATTTTCGGGCCTGTTATGACTTCTAGATTTGATTAGAACTCGAAGGGTCAGCTGCATTGGATATTGTTTGTCCGAAATGTCTTCATCTCCTCGCGAAAAGCCTTCTCCTGCTACTGAGAGCTTGAGTGAGCAGCATGAGAGTGTATTGAGACTTGAGGAGGATGAGGGTGAAGATGAGGACGAAGAAGAAGATGTAGATTTCAATCCTTTTTTAAAAGGAACTCTTTCGCCAGAAGCTTCTTCTAGTCTGAGCTCTGATGTTGAAGGTTTAGATGGTGAAGTTGTTGACAGCAGCAGAAACACTGTTGAAACTGCCAGGATTAATTCGTTGATTGTGGCTTGTGAGGCACAAAAGTGTTCTGTCGGGGACCCAGAGCATGGGGAGGAAGAAACTGTGATGCAAACTACTGTTTCTCCTGACGGTGCATCTGCAAATGAGTTTGAAAAGACTGCCAGAAATTTTAACAGTGAAGCTGTTCAAGAAAAGGATGAAGTCTCAAGCAGGGAAGCTGATGCTAATGATGCTATAGTAGGAGAGTTGAGTAACACAGAAGACGTCCCAAAGCTTACTGTGGACTTAGATGATGAGGATGAAGATGCTATCTGTAAACGCACCAGGGCCCGCTATTCATTAGCAAGTTTCACACTTGATGAACTTGAGACTTTTCTTCAAGAAACAGATGATGAGGACGACCTCCAAAATGTTAACGATGAAGAAGAATACAGGAAATTCCTCACTGCTGTTTTACAGGGTGAAGGTGACGAGCAGTCAACTAAAGAAAATGAAAATGCTGATGACGAAGATGAGGATAATGATGCAGACTTTGAGATAGAACTTGAAGAGTTACTTGAGAGTGACGGGGATGAGAATTCTAGGGACAAAAGTGTAGATGAGAATGGGGAAGCTGGAAGACGACCAAAGACTAGGCAGAATAAGTGTCAAAAAGAACCTGCCCAGTGTAAGAAGAAGAATTTAGGACAGACAAAAAGGCCATTGCGCCCCCTTCTACCGGTTTTGCCAAAGGGACCAATGTCCTGTTTCTCTAATCAGGCCGGCAGAACTTTAATGCGTGGAACAGCTTCAAGCTGTTTGTCTTCCACAGTATCAGAACGTTCTATAAATGGATTCACTGCCCACCAGATTGGCCAGTTGCACTGCTTGATCCATGAACATGTGCAGCTACTTATTCAAGTATTTTCTCTATGTGCCCTTGATTACTCTCGGCAACATATTGCCTCCCAGGTTAAAAAATTGATCTCTGAGATGCTCCAGAAGCGTGACGAAGTACTGACATGGAAAAATGTACCGTATCCTACTGTTTGCTTTTTCCCATCAGTACCAACTGAATTCCCTAATTCCTACACAACACAAAGTTCCTTAGCATCATCCCTCACATTTGATGCACTTAGAGAGTGTTCCTTGAATAATCATATGGCAGTTTCCCCAAATATTTCTCCTTCCAATGGTAGACGTGAAGGTGTTCCTAATGGGCAGGTGGGCATTTCCCAGAATATTGGGGGTTCTTTCTGGGTGCCCTCTGTAAGTGGTCCTGTGCTATCTGTCTTGGATGTAGGTACACTTAGTTTAGTTGGAAGATACATGGATGAAGTCAATACAGGTATACCATGAATAATGTCACAAGTGTTTTTCATGCTTTTGCTTACGTATCTGTATCAATAATTTTGCCCTTTATTTATCTGCCATTGATTTGGAATTATTTTCACAGCTGTTCAGGAAAATCGACGGTGTTATGTGGAAACTAGTTCCGATACTCGCCTCGAAAAGGAGCCTTTGTTTCCCTTTTCTAGCTTTCAATTAGGTGGTCTGGCCAATTGCGAATCTGTAAGTGGAACTGGTTCCTCGGCTTCCAATGTGGCTCCATCTTCATCTAGTCAACGACCACCCAAGAAGTCACTGGCTGCTACCATTGTTGAAAGCACCAAGAAGCAATCACTTGCTTTAGTTCCAAAGGACATATCAAAGTTAGCCCAGAGGTTTTTTCCTTTGTTCAATCCAGCATTATTTCCCTATAAACCACCCACAGGAGCAGTCGCAAACCGGATACTTTTCACTGATGCAGAAGACGAGTGAGTTGCACACTTTCTTCTTTATTGTTGAGTTGGTGGCTTATCCTGATTTGTTTTTGTTGTCAGACTTTGGAGATTGTGATCAATATCAATCTATAGTATTCCTTTATTATAGTTTATGGGTTCATGTGTTTATTATTGGAACTGCAATACAGATTATTAGCATTGGGGATGATGGAACATAATACGGATTGGAAGGCAATTCAACAACGCTTTCTTCCTTGCAAAACTAAGCACCAGGTAATCTTTTTCTAGACTATGTATTGTGAACAGCAAATTATCTGATTATGTCTTTTTTGCAAAGGCTTTCCGTTGTGCACCCTCTGCTTATCAGGAGACAACATGTTTTCATACATAGGTCATTCTAGTCAAATCATCATTACTAGCATAGGAAAAAAATTCAATAAAAGCCCACTACTAGGTAACAACCACAGAATTTTTGAGTAATTTATGCTTGAGCCAGAATGTCAGCTTGCTAATGTTTGTTTTACAGATTTTTGTTAGGCAGAAAAACCGCTGCTCATCAAAAGCACCAGAAAATCCCATAAAGGTATGAAAGAACTTATGATTAAATGTTATTATTTATTTATTAGTATTACTTTGAAACACGTGTTTTGTTGGTGGAATGAGATGACAAGATAAATTGGTAGAAAGGAATTTCCTGTCTGTAGTCGTCTTTTAGAGTTCAATTAATTGGTAGGCATGACAAGTCAAATGCTTGATCAAACATCTATTCATGTTTTAATGGTCGAAAGGAAGTTATGGTTTGGGGATTTTAATTGTTGAATTTTAGATCATAATGCTGTTGTAAATTTGTAACCCTGTGTCTTTTATCAGTAATTCATATCGCTGTCTATTTCTTCATGCAGGCAGTAAGGAGGATGAAAAACTCACCTTTGACTGCGGAAGAGATAGCATGTATTCAGGAGGTAATTTCTTGATTCGTACATTTATGTTTGTGTATAAAAGCTTTGAGAGCATTACTGTCGTGAGCGTGTTTGTATAGACATGTATATACAAAAGTTGACTTTTTTCTCAAATTAGGTTCCAATTGTCGGTTGTTGGATAAAATATTGAATCATTGACAACTAAGCATTCATTTTTATCTGTCAGATTCTCATTTAGAGATATTGTTTATTGTGACTCCAAACTCAGGGACTTAAGGCTTGTAAATATGATTGGTTGTCCATATGGAAATACATTGTCCCACATAGAGATCCATCCTTGTTGCCTCGGCAGTGGCGTATTGCTATTGGGACTCAGAAGTCATATAAGGTTGACGAGTCAAAAAAGGAGAAGAGACGATTATATGAATCAAAAAGAAGGAAGGAAAAGAATGCAGATTTGACAAGTTGGCAAAATTCATCCGAGAAAGAGGTATGATTTCCTTTGAACTTAGAACATTGGCTATTCTATTTGCTTTGAGTTTGTAGTTTTGAGAAATTATTTTATGATGGGTATAAAAATAAAACATTGTTGGCTAAATGAACTGCTCATATTAGAGAAAAGGGCGCGGCTAGGCTTCAAATTAGCTTCCGTTCGGACTTAATCATTGCTAATGATGTCATATGCTTCCTAAATGTTGATGAATGTAGTGAGGCTTAAGAGTTGCAGGTTATGTAGAATTTTCTGAACTTTAGGAATAAAAAGTAATTACAAAATGTAAGAAATATAAGGTTTTTAGGTTCGGCCTGCGATTGTAAAAGAAATAAGTGGTTCGGTACGATTTGTTTCTAAAAGTTACATTAAAGTGCATTATAGAGCCTTTAAGTTTCCCAGTTTAGGATGTGTGGGGAGTCTGTGCCAAAGTCCAATTTTACTAACTTTTCAGAATATTGCAAATGATTCATATGGAACTTTTCTTTGCACACACCTATTGCCTAGCTGAGCCTGGAGTATAGATGATTGAAAGCCCATTAAAATGATGGTGATTTTATTTAGAGTTTGGTATTGGCTGCAGGACTGCCAAGCTGAAAAGTCTGGTGGAGAGAACAGCGCAGATGGTTTGACCGACAATAATGCAGGTGAAACTTATGTTCATGAGGCGTTTTTAGCAGATTGGAGACCGGGTACTTCCTGTGAAGAAAGAAACCCTCATAGTGGTACCCTATCACAAGGTGCTATCCATGAATGGGTAAATGTTTTTGGGCAGAAGGAAGCTCCTCGAACCCAGACCGTGTCACAGTATCCGCATGGTCAATCTCAAATCACTGGTGTTAGACATTTTGCATCCGGTACCACACCAGCGAATCATTCTGTTTCTCAACTCTATTATCGGCCGTATCGAGCTCGTAGAACCAATGGTGCACAACTAGTTAAGCTAGCACCGCAATTGCCTCCTGTGAATCTTCCACCGTCTGTTCGTGTAGTCTCACAATCTGCCTTCAGAGGTTCTTTACGTGGGGCATCTTCCACAGTTTCTGCTTCTGGAGGTGGTTGTGGTGCTGCTGCAACACACAATCTTTTTTCTCAACCTTCTAAAGCTGGAAGGTTTGGGACCTCTGATGTCATAACAGCTTCACATGCTAAAAGTAGTTCTCTGAAAGACACTGTTTCAACGTTGTGTCCAGAAGATTCTAGAATTATCAAGGATAAATGTGTAGAGGAAGGAAGAGATGTTGATTCTGATCTTCAGATGCATCCTCTGCTGTTCCAGGCCCCTGAAGATGGACGTCTGCCCTATTTCCCGTTGAACTGCAGAAACAGCAATTCCAGTACTTTCAGTTTTCTTTCAGCAAATCAGCCTCAGCTACATTTAAGCCTTTTTCATAATCCTCATCAAGGAAACCATGTTGATGGTTTTGACAAGTCACTGAAGACACCCAACTCAACATCTCGTGCCATTGATTTCCATCCACTTATGCAAAGAACTGACTGTGTAAGTAGTGCCACAGTAACAACATGCTCAACCGCACCCCTGTCTGTCGGTTCAGGAGGAAACCATTCTCAAGATCAATATCCTTCCGATACTGGTCGACTTCATTTGCCGGTCAATGCTGATTCACAGTCTATGGCCACTAATGAGAAAGCTAATGAACTGGACTTGGAGATCCACCTAAGTTCTACATCCAAAAAGGAAAAACCTTCAAAAAGGAGAGATGTCGCTGCAAATAATTCCATTAGATCAAGAATAATGGCGCCAGAGATGATAACTCAATGTGCTAATCGTCCATTGCTTCGGCATGCTGAAAATTCTTCAGCAAGTGGCAGCGAACTTGTTATACCAAGTAATGATATCAGCAGGTACAGTATAGATGATATAGGTGACCAGTCTCAACATGATATCCAGATGGAACAGGAAGAGTTGAGCGACTCTGATGAAGAAAATGAAGAAAACGAAGAAAATGTTGAGTTTGAGTGTGAGGAGATGACTGATTCTGAAGGAGAGGGGGGATCGGCATGTGAAGAAGTTGCTGAGATGCAAAATAAGGTGACTATTCTTTTCTCTTTTTCCAGCCGGCTGCAAGATTCTATTGGCTGTGGCCCTGTGGAACCACATATTCTTACTTTTGTCCCAAGTTATAAATTCTACTCGCGACATCCATCTATTATTGTCACGGGTTCCCGCCAATCTTGTTCGGGAGGGGAGTTTTCAGTTGTTCCTTTTTCTGACTTGGTGTTTTCTTGTTTATAGGATGTTCCAACGTATGCGATGAAAAGACCTGCAACAACAGATCCTGATGGCAAGGAGTGTGAACCAAATGCCACTTATCATCCTCAGGACAATATTCACAGAATTCCTAACTTGGACGATGCCAGTAATTCTTCCTGGCTAAGTTTGGATTCGTGTGCACCAGATCGCCCTCTGCACATGATGTCTAAGTACGATGAAGGTACAATGGACAGCAGTTTTTCTGCCAATGACTCGCAGTCATCTCGTCCTCTTCGCTCTTGTAAGAAAGCGAAACTAAGCACAAGGGAAGGTGCAACACCGAAACAAGCTGTGGACATGACGCACCAACTGAGCCTGGGTCCTCCATCAAATCCAACTGCGAGGAAACCCAAGAAGCGTGTATCGAGAGCCAGTACATGTTTGAACATAGGATTGACTGTAGAAAACTCCGGCAGTGATGGCTAACATAAAAGATTTTCAAATGTTTATGCACCCTTACTAACCCTAGTTTCTAGTTTGATTAGTGTATAAATGATCTCTTACTTCTTGGACGCCAACCCATTTCAGCCAAGTGGCGTCCAACATTTTGTTCATGTCAAGGTATGTAGTTATCTTTCCAAGGCACCAAATTTTGATGTTATTTGTACAAACTAGACAACTTGTGTCATTGGGTCAATTGATATTCTCTCCTATACCGATGACACTCTGGCCGTTTTCTATGCCAGTCACGCATTGCAACGTGAGAAAGTTTAAAACGCTTGGCAATATGTAATTGGTTTAAAATACCGTCATCGTTGCATTCACTAAATTTATCTTTGGAACCAAAGTTTTAATCCAGAGGGAATCCTCACCCGCTTAGCCGCATATCCCCTTCAGGTACCAAGAGATATAGGAGTTTCTCAAGTGTCTGAAATCCATTGATCCAGCGCCCACCCAGATCATACCACGTAGGATAGGACCCACCTACGATAAATTGAGAATCAAATGTCCTCCCCAAATGATCACCAACGGTCAAAATCCTTATCCCAAAACCTGATCCAAAAGCTCCCCTCTCCCTCCACTCATTCCCCCGCTCTTTGCCTCCATTCACCTGAAGTCCTACACACATGAAGATAAGACTTCTTCACAAACCAAGCCTCACATTGCAGACCCTCTTTCTTCTTCCCTGTTCCTCCATTTCCGAGCTCCGAAAACTCCGTTACAATTTAGAACCGCCATGTCTTGCTCGAATTTGACAATGTGGGTGTCCTCAAAACCCTCCCTTTCCGACGCCTCCGCCCTCTCCTGCCGCTCCTTCATCGCCCCTCTTCAGCTTCCCTCCCAAAACTCCCTTCCCGCCTCGCGATCGTCATCTGTGACACCGGTTCAATGCGGTCTACGCGAGCTTCGAGAGCGTATTTCATCAGTGAAGAACACGCAGAAGATCACTGAGGCTATGAAGCTTGTGGCAGCCGCCAAAGTCCGCCGAGCTCAAGAGGCTGTCGTTAATGGCAGACCCTTCTCGGAAACCCTAGTTGAAGTTCTTTACAACATCAATGAGCAGCTCCAAGTGGAAGACATTGATGCTCCTCTGACCAAAGTTAGGCCAGTCAAGAAAGTTGCTCTCGTTGTCATAACCGGGGATCGCGGTCTTTGCGGAGGGTTCAACAATATGATCATCAAAAAAGCAGAGAGAAGAATAGCGGAATTGAAGGCTCTTGGTCTCGAATTCACCATCATCAGCGTCGGTAAAAAGGGTAACTCGTATTTCCTCCGCCGGCCTTACATTCCGGTTGATAAGTTTCTCGAGGGAACCAACCTCCCAACCGCCAAAGAAGCGCAGGCCATCGCCGATGATGTTTTCTCCCTTTTCGTGAGCGAAGAGGTCGACAAAGTCGAGCTTTTGTACACGAAATTCGTGTCGCTGGTTAAATCCGACCCTGTGATTCACACCCTGCTTCCACTCTCGCCAAAAGGAGAGATTTGCGACATCAATGGCGTTTGTGTGGACGCCGTGGATGATGAGTTCTTCAGGCTGACAACAAAGGAAGGGAAATTGACAGTGGAGAGAGATGTCATCAAGACGCAGACCGTGGATTTCACTCCGGTTTTACAGTTTGAGCAGGATCCGGTTCAGATTCTCGACGCTTTGCTGCCCTTGTACCTCAACAGTCAGATTTTGAGGGCATTGCAGGAGTCTCTAGCCAGTGAGCTTGCTGCTAGGATGACCGCTATGAGCAATGCAACCGATAACGCTGTTGAGTTGAAGAAAACCTTGTCGCAGGCCTACAATCGGCAGCGCCAGGCAAAAATCACCGGAGAGATTTTGGAGATTGTTTCGGGTGCCAACGCTTTGGTCTAGACGATTAAAGAACAACATGGTACTTGTTTTCTCCTCCACATTGAGTTGTGCCAATCGTCTTAAATTTGCAGACTTGACACTTCCATTGTAATTCTCAGCTGCCAATAAACTTTGTGCGCACAAATGAGAGGGCAATGTATTTTGGAACAAAAGAGAGCATTCCACATAAATATATATATATATATATTGTATGTTATTTTTTTTTTCCATCATAGTTAACAATACTGCTAATCATGTAATTAAGGATCTGAATTCTCGTTCTTCGCATATCTTCTCTTGCTCTTGAATTACCAATTGCGTTGCGCCCTTGGTTCTTTTTTTTGGTTATATTGAAGTGAATCGAAACTGAACCTATCATAATCGAAACTAATTCCGTCTTTCTTTCCCGGTAAGACTGATCGAATGGGTATAGGGAGTTCGTCTCGACAACTTATCAACTCTCTTGAAAATCTGATAAACAATTACGAACTTAATCACGAGCTCTGTCTACTAAAACCATGAAGATTGACAGGCATGTTACAATACTCTGACTACAAGCGCTCATTAGTTATCCGAGAAAAACTGGGTTCAATGCGATGAATTTCTTTCGCTGCAAATGCCCGTTAACAGTTGGGAGAGGAAAATGAGGAACCCCATCCCCGTGATCACTTTGGTTTAGAACATAGGTTCGATTCTGCGAAGATGAACCGAAAGAGGAGGTGGCTATAGAACTCGAAGATAGAAGAAGTTGGTAGAGAGAGCTCTCAGTTTTACGTACTTCTGAAAGTCTTTGAGAAGTTTGGCAAGGTTGTCACAAAGATGTCTTTGGGAAGTTTGGCGATGTGTTCGTGGTTTTGGGTATTTCTGAAAGTCTTCATGTCTTTTTGCCCTCGTCCGTCGTCGTTGTTCCTTCAAGATTTTGCTTCAGGTTCTGGGACTTTGAGAAATTTGGGATCGATTGAGAGTTTGGTGTGGAGGAGGATTTGTGTGTTGTTTATGGCACCTGCATGATTTTTGTGGCGGGAAGCAACGGTCTTTTGACGTTTAAGGAAAAATAGGTTTCGAATATGAGGAATATTAAGAAGGCCGAATTTAGAAAATAAATTTTGAAAACTAAATGATATTTAAATTGATGATTGGTTTGTTATTTAAACGTTGATGGACGTGCTTATTTTTATTGATGACACATTATTTAGTTTGCAAATTTAGTCTATAAATTTAATCTCATTAGCATTACTCTTCGAATATAAGTAAACATCTTTGGTTCTAGGTTAAATGGTACATCAAAGCAAAGCGGTGACTCCAAATAATGTATTTGTGAGAATTCAAACTCGAATTAGGGGTCCCTCACAAATTAAGCCCACTTGAGATTAGACCATTGATTAATTACAGCTTTTAGAAAAAGCCCAATGGAAAAAAGCCACTTTTAATCTTTGAATTGAATATCAACCAAAGAAAAAGCACTTCTCATCACCTCCCCCATTGTTCGGTTTCAATTCCCATTTGGCCATTCCTTCTTGGCTTCTTCCCTCTCTCCTCTCCAAAACCAGATCATCATCATCTCTAATTTCATTTTTTTTCTCTCTAATTAATTAAGGTAATATTCATATCTCTAATCTTTAATTTCTTCTTTCTCCCCATCACGTCTTATTGTTACACACATTTGTTAATGAATCATGATTGCATGTATAAATAATTTCTTGTGATTTTAATTTTGTTATTAAGATGTGAAAAATAAGTGATGCATGATATTTGATGTTTTTATGGTAATTGATTTTGATGTGCATGTGTAAAAATGCATTTTTGTATGTTGAGAGAAACTCTCTTGTCCGGGACGAAGTGCCCTATTTCTTTCTCTCTCTTGCTACACACGAAAGACATGCAAGTGTTTATCGTATCATCTTCTTTTCCCATGTTTGTTAGGTCATCTAGAGAAAATTCATAGTTAAAACCATTATTACATACAATCATTGTTCTCTAGAGAATGTGAGTTATACGTATATTTTCTTATTTCATTGACATATTACACTAATTGATGGGAAAAGTAAATTAGTTATGAGTTCATCATTTACATGATTCAAACTTAAGATATCTCACTTACAAATAAAAATAAACAATAAATTGTAGCACTAGTGATTAAGTTTTTAGCAACTTAAGGCGGTCTTCTCTACATAACCTTAAAGTGGTCTTCCTAAGTAATCAAGTTGCTTGCTTTTTGTAAAAAGCCATAGGCCGTCAGTGCCTAACATATTGATTTTTCTCATAAAAAATGATGGGGTGTTGGGCTGAAAATGTCTTTACCATTAAGTATTGGTGTAGAGTCTCATCTTTATCCGTCCTAGTGTGCCACTTTGCTTTCTACATCCACATATTTGACACCTTTATTTTTTTTTTAAATTCAACATAAATTAATAAGAAAAGTAACTAAAAAAGTTTGAAAATTTTAATTTTTAACTAAAATGACAAAATAAAAATGTAAGTAAATACTATCAGGAGTGACATTTTAGGCTAAAAATGTCTTTAACCTTAAAAATAAAAGTAAACAGTACTAAGAATATTTCGTTAAGATTTCCTAAATTAATATGATCTCTAAAAAATATTTTGTAAATTACTATGGACTTGTAAAATTTGAAGTTTTATTTCATACCATAAAATTCACCAAAATACTAAATATATATAATAAATTTACTTAAATCCGTTTAGTCTGTCTGGGCTCCCGCCTAGACCCGTCTAGTCACCTAGGACCTAGCCCCAACTCACCGCCTAACGTCTTTTAGAATATTGATATAAAAATGTAAATCAAGATCTTTGATATTTAATTAATTAATTAATTAACTGATAAGCTCAGTCTTCGAGCCTTCGAGATGGGTTGCTAATCAGTGGGGATCATATTTTGTGTGTGATTGAAGGAGCAAGAAGGAAGCAGCAGAACAAACAAACAAACATTCTTCTGCCATGGAGGTTTCTATACAAGCACAGAGGCCACTCAGTTGCAGAGGAATTTTCCAACAGAGAGGAAGCAACTTAAAGCTCAAACCTTTCACTGGATTCCCTCCCCATGGAAGAGTTAGTCAAATTTATAGACATATATTTACATGTGTGTGTATATATATGCATTTTCTTCTTCTTGTGATATTTCTCTCATTGGGTTTTTTTGGTGATTTGGTATTGAATTTGATCACAAGCATGTAGGAATCTGTGTTTTTATGGAGAGATGGATTGTGGGATTCATTGATCTTTGTGGTTGAATATTTGTTTACCAACACTTTTGGTGGGGTATTGATTGGAGATTTTGTAAAGGTGGAAGCTTTTTCGATGAAATCATGTTCTTTTTCTTGGTGGGCACTCACTATTTGTTTAATTTTACTGTAGATATGACTGAATTATAAGAAATTTTACTTTTTGGGCAGTGATGGTTTTGCTTTTCCAGTCAGTTTTTCTGAATACAATTACTGAACTGTGGTGGATTTAAGTTTTTAATGAGTGTTGTATCTCAAACTAAACTTCTCTTAATAATGCATTTTATTTCAGTATTCTTCATGGTTCAAAGGAAACCTGGCAAATGGGGTTTCATACCAAATTACTGCCCGTTCAGCCGGTGAGTTGGCCGTGTTGTTCTCTTCTAGTTTGAAGTTGATTAATTGACCTTAGTTTTCTTTGTTTTTGTTAACTTAATCTGACTTTGTAACTTGGTAGATTTTTCAAGGAGGAGAGAAAGAAAAGTGTCTCCGGGTTCAAAGGGATTAGTGCCGAAAAACCCAGTAGGAACTAGCGGCCAGAAGACGAATCAAAGGAATATTGGGGACAAAAAGGGTATTACATCTTTGACATCCAGTGAACTTGATGGGAAAAATAAGAAAACACTTGAATCAAGAGTTGACACCAGAAGAGAATTGGTAGTTGAACCTTCAGAAGAGAGCGATGTTGAGGAAAAAAGAATTGATGAAACGAGTAGTAAGGTTGAGGAATCATCTTCAGTTAGCAAGCCATCAAGTAGGGGAATTCAAGGGATAAAAAATGGGAGTGTAGGTAAGGTCCTTGATGACTTGGCAGACACTGATAAAGGCATTGATGCTAGTGAAAAGTTAACGAATGAAGTTTCTTTAAAGTTAAAGTTGGAGAGGGAAGAAAAATTGCGTAAAGAGGAAATTGCGAGGCTTGCTGAGGAGAACTTCTCAAGAGGGAACAAAATCTTTGTCTATCCTCAGGTGGTGAAACCTGATCAAGACATAGAAGTGTTCCTTAATAGAAGTATATCAACCCTAAGCAATGAGCCAGAGGTTCAGATGATGGGTGCCTTTAACGACTGGCGTTGGAAATCTTTTAACTTCAGGTTGAACAAAACACAACTCAAAGGGGATTGGTGGTCTTGCCAGTTTCATGTTCCTAAAGAATCTTATAAGATAGACTTTGTGTTCTTCAATGGGCAAAATGTTTATGACAATAATGATGCGAAAAATTTCTGGATAACTGTGGAAGGTGGAATGGACCTCTTGGCATTTGAAGATTTCTTACTTGAGGAGAAGCGTAAAGAACAAGAGAAACTTGCAAAGGAGCAAGCTGAGAGGGAAAGGCAAGCAGAAGAGCAGAGGCGAATCGAAGCAGAGAAGGCAGCAAGTGAAGCTGACAGAGCACAGGCAAAGGCAGAGATTGTAAAGAGACGACAAATGGTGCAAGAGTTGATCAAAAAGGCTGTAAGGTCTGTAGAAGACGTTTGGCACATAGAGCCTAGAGAGTTTAAAGGTGAGGACTTGGTGAAGTTTTACTATAACCGAAGCTCGGGTCCTCTTGCTCATGCTAAGGAACTATGGATTCATGGGGGGCATAATGGTTGGACAGATGGATTGTCAATTGTTGAAAGACTTGTTAGCTCTGAGAGAAAGGATGGTGACTGGTGGTATGCCAATGGTATGTTCATTTTCTTTATTCTTGTCCGTTCTTTCTCTAGCATACTTATTTTGTTTGTTTTCATTCCTTTACCTTATCTGAAATTTCTGAGATAATTTTCTGTTTGTTGCCTGTATGGCATGTTGTAAAAAAACATCATTTTTGTCAACTTTATTCTTGTAGTTGTTGTACCTGAACAAGCTGTTGTCTTGGATTGGGTTTTTGCTGATGGACCACCTCAGAATGCCGTTCTATATGATAACAACCACCGTCATGATTTCCATGCTATGGTTCCAAAATCCATTCCTGAGGAACTAGATTGGGTTGAGGAAGAACACCAGATATATAAGAAGCTCCAGGAGGAGAGGAGATTAAAGGAGGAGGCAATCCGTGCCAAGGTGAGTCTTACTGAAAAGTACGCCAAGAACGATTAGATTGAGGGGCTTGACGTGAGATTGGGACCACCTTCTTAGGGTTTTTGACTGGTTGGTCCGTCTAGTGCTTGTAATTTATGCAAAGTGTGGAGTTTCTGGATTACCCTTAAATTGTTGTCAATGGGTACTTGAGATTTCCTATCTCTATATATGTTTATTTATCTTATCTTGGAAAATTTGGGATTCAACTTCTCACAGTTATCTTATGGCATTACTGATCCCAGTACCATTTCCCTTCTCTTGTCGCAGGTCGAAAGAACAGCTCGTATGAAAGCAGAAATGAAGGAAAGAACTTTGAAAAGGTTTTTGCTGTCTCAGAAGCATATAGTATACACTGAGCCTCTTGATGTTCAAGCTGGAAACAAGGCGACAGTTTTCTACAATCCTGCCAACACAGTTCTGAATGGAAAGCCTGAGGTTTGGTTCAGAGGATCATTTAACCGTTGGACCCACCGCAAGGGTCCATTGCAACCACAGAAGATGTTACCTGCAGAGAATGGTTCTCGTGTCAAAACAATTGGTGAGTTTGAGTATATATATATCTTTCATGGTTAAATTTTCTTGTTGACATGTGTATTTGTGTCTCTACAGTTCCAGTCCCACTCGATGCATACATGATGGACTTTGTTTTCTCTGAGACGGAAGATGGTGGACTTTTTGACAACAATAATGGCATGGATTACCACATTCCGGTGTTTAGAGGAGTTGCGAAGGAGCCACCAATGAACATTGTACATATTGCTGTTGAAATGGCCCCCATTGCAAAGGCAAGCTTGTGAACATATATTGTCAGTATGTACTTGCTTGCATATAAGGGCCATGATGATTTTGTTTATTTCCTTTATTTCCATTCAATTATTCATAACATCTATTCTAGGTTGGAGGCCTTGGTGACGTTGTTACCAGTCTCTCACGAGCTGTGCAAGACTTAAATCACCACGTTGACATCATTCTTCCAAAATATGATTGTTTGAACTTTAGCAATGTAAGCTTCTCTGCTGTTGCTTATTTCCATACACCTCATCTGCTCTTTACTTCTTTTTTTCTTTATGCCATTGAGATTTGGTCTTTTGTTTCTTTTCTTTTTTTTATTCTGTATTTCTAGTAAATAAAAGAATGCTTGTTCTAGGTCTTATATGTGGCATTTGACTGCCTATCTTGGAGGTACATTCATGGAAATAATGAAATACAATTTGCTTCTCTTGGGTTTTTGTGAGTCCATGTTCTTTGATTACCAGGTTTTCTTAAAAACATAGATTTCTTCTCTTCTTTTTACATTCTATTGTTTATGATTCATATAATCTGCTGTTTGGACCTATTCATGTATTTGTTCTTATTCAACATTACCTTCATAATACTTTGGTTTCTAAATTGTGAAATCTCGATGTTCTGATACAGGTGAAGGAGTTTCAGTATAACAGAAGCTTCTCTTGGGGTGGAACTGAAATAAAAGTTTGGTTTGGGAAAGTGGAAGGCGTTTCAGTGTACTTTTTGGAACCTCAAAACAGGTACTTTCCTCTTTCACTTCCTTCAAAATTTTGTGTTTCAAATGTACTTATCAAGTTTACTAATTTTTGTTTTCTTTTGTAATGGGTTGATAGGCATTATTCTTTTTATATCTGGCCATTGATCCTACTGTAATTTGTAAACAATAATGCCATTGTGCCAGATGCAGCAATTTGTTATTTACTACGAATCTTTTCTATTTCTGTTTCTCTTTGCAGATTCTTTGATACAGGTTGCGTATATGGCTGTAAAAATGATGCAGAGAGATTTGGTTTCTTTTGCCATGCTGCGCTAGAATTTCTACTTCAAAGTGGATTTCATCCTGTGAGTACTCATCATCCAATTGCTTATTTTAGAAGTTTATTAATTTCACACAACACCAGATGTCTTCACATAAGTGGCCTACTTATTCGGTAGAAGAAAGGAGAAAACATTGCGAAACGTTTGTGCAGTTTATATGCGTGCTAGTACTACAAGTAACTTAATTCATATTTGTAGCGGTAGTGGTGCTTCTGCCTACTCTTACCTATGCAAAACAAGTAAAGTAGATTACAAAAAAAAATATGAAGGAAGATTTTTCTAGACACTTGTATATGAAGGAAGAATTTGATTGTGCTTTTTTCAGACGGAAGATTTCAGTTAATGGATTTTTAGGATATCTATTTGAAACTCGTGCTTTATGATGGCAGGATATCATTCATTGCCATGATTGGTCTAGTGCACCTGTTGCCTGGTTATTTAAAGATCATTACATGCATTATGGTCTCAGTAAAGCTCGGGTTGTCTTCACAATTCATAACCTTGAGTTTGGAACGCACTTCATTGGTAAAGCTGTGGCATACTCAGACAAATCCACAACAGTAAGTACTTACAAATTGCTGAAACTGTCTCATGTTATCAGTTTTTGATGTCCTAGAGCATACTTGCCATTGTGAATATTAGTATCAGGCCTTTCAACTCTAATAACCAACTCTATCTTGTCAACTGTTTCACTCGTCTCTATATCTTCAGGTATCCAACACTTACGCTAAGGAGGTATCTGGAAATCCTGCAATCGCTTCTCATCTTTACAAGTTTCATGGTATAATAAATGGAATTGACCAAGATATATGGGATCCATACGATGATAAGTTCATTCCTGTAAGTAAATAATATTTCTGTGTTCCTCGCTCTAGTAATTCTAAACTTATATTAAAGTTTTTTCCATTTATGTTTCTTGGAATAAGTATTCTGCTGTTTGCCAAATTCTCGTAACTACTTGCAGTACAACTGCATCTAATACATACGATGCTTATCATTCAGATATCATATACTTCTGAAAATGTTGTTGAAGGCAAACAAGCTGCCAAGGAAGCCTTGCAACAAAGGCTTGGTCTGAAAACAGCTGATCTCCCTGTAGTAGGTATTATTACGCGCTTAACTCGCCAGAAAGGAATCCATCTCATCAAGCATGCCATTAAGCGCACCTTGGAACGCAATGGACAGGTTACTTTTCATCTCTCTCCCTCTTTCTGCGGGTCAATTATTACCATAAACATTGTTCTTTATGGGCTTACATATCCCCTCTCATTTCTTAGTGTACCAAAGCCAAATCTGAATCAAATTGGACCACTGATGCAGGTTGTATTGCTTGGTTCAGCTCCAGATCCTCGTATCCAAAATGATTTTGTAAATTTGGCAAATCAGTTACATTCTTCTCATGCTGATCGTGCTCGCCTTTGTTTGACTTATGATGAGCCACTGTCGCATTTGGTCTGTTCTTGTGAAATTCATATTTTGTTTTATTTATTATGTAAATGCACCTCTTACATCTGCACTGTGATGATGACTTACTAATTGGATTTTCCTACAGATATACGCTGGTGCTGATTTCATCTTAGTTCCTTCAATTTTTGAGCCGTGCGGTCTCACCCAACTCATAGCAATGAGATATGGTTCTATACCTGTTGTTCGAAAAACTGGAGGTGTGTACCTAGCTTATCAGTTTCTGACAAGGAGTGTGCTTTAATAGGGTGTTTATATTTTGTCTTGACTAGCCATTTGACATGTTTATAGTCCTCTGCTATGACACTCGAGTTAAAAACTACCTTGGACATTTTTTCTGGTAAACTAAAGTTACTTCGGTGTGAAGTTTGACTGTCAATTTCTTTTTGTATCTTTTATAGGACTTTATGATACGGTATTTGATGTTGACCATGATAAAGAGAGAGCAGACGCCGAGGGTGTCGAGCCAAATGGTTTCAGCTTCGATGGAGCTGATGCTGCTGGTGTCGATTATGCTCTTAATAGGTGCGTACATTTTCTTTCGTAGATGATTGGAGAACTGTACTTTTTTCAAAAATTGAAGTTTAAAAAATGTTCATGTACTCATAAATGGTGTTTTTCAGGGCAATCTCCGCTTGGTATGATGGTCGGGATTGGTTTAACTCGTTGTGCAAGACGGTGATGGAGCAAGATTGGTCTTGGAACAAACCAGCTCTCGACTATATGGAGCTTTACCACGCAGCACGGAAGGAGTGAATATAAGAAATCAGATAACTCGGATGGATTTGTATAGATTTCAGCAGTAGATCTCCGATAATTTTTTTCGTTCGATAGCTTTAACTAGCTGCATAAATAATGCAAAGGGGATATGATCCATATGTCAATAGGGTATTTGATGATCATTAGTTTTTCTTTAAAAATAAGAAGCCAGTTGATGGCTTTGCCAAGGCAGTCCACCTTTTTGGGGTCTCACAAAACTCACAGAGACATTTTAACTTCTTCCTAGCCACTATTGTGTAATTCACTAGTGTCAGGAATTGAACCTATCGAACCTTGATCATTGTTAGTTCAATGTACCATAAAAAGGTGATTTAGAGGTACAGAGAAAAGTTCGAAACATGGAGATCTACAAGTTATGAGTGAGTTCACGTAAATTCTACCAAGGCCAAAACAAAAATGTGAAGTTATTTTTTGCAAATTCAACCTTTGCCTTCCGAATGCCATTTTGACGTAATTTCTCTCCTAAATCATGTTTTCATGCACTTTAACCCTTATTGTTAAGTCCGTCAAATTTTCTGTTAAATATGCATGCTCAGGTAAACAGTGACACATGCAAAAAAAAAAATTGATTTAGAGGTTAAAATAGGTGAAAAATTTATTTCAGTAGCAAAGTGGAATTTGCAAACACTTTTTGTAGATGCATCAATCGAGCCTTTTTAATAAAACTAATTTATAAAGAAATTTCAAGATTATTACTTGAATCACATCTGTATATATATCACATGCCAAAGAAAAAAAAAAGACTTTAAAAATTAATATAAAAAAAAAGTTAATAGAAACTGCAAGCGAGTGGTACTTGCTATGAGTATTCATACTTGATCTTGATAGTGCAGAAAAAAATCCCCAAGGTGCGAAAGCATTTAAATTTTTTTCTTATTGGCCATCAAATTTGCTTTCATTACTTTCAAGCATTGAAGCGACCAACCTTGTGGAAATGATAAGTCTTATGACGTGAGAATATATAAGGGTTCGGATGAGACATCTGGACCACTCAATTTCAATTATCTGATTTTCATTAGCCTATTTTTTTGGTCTATTTTATAAAAAACTAAAAATTTTAACGGTCCGAATATCTTTCTCTCTCTTAAATGGTCCAAATATCTCGTTCCACAGACTCGGACACAGAAATCTGCAGTAGATCTCATTCCATATAGGACTGGTGATGGACTAAAATTGAGACTGATTTAGAACGCATGCAATATTAGTGGTCGCTTTATGTCCCACTTTCACTTTTTTCTTCCTCAAAGGAAAAGAGATGGAGAATAAGCAGGTCTCGGTGTGCTCATCTTATAAGTACCTTCAAATCAAGCAGATCCTCTTTGGATGGTAGAAGTTGAGTTCTCTCTTCAATCATTAGGGAAGGAAAAAAAAAAAACTAACTAACGAAAAGTTAAAAAAAAAATAGTTTTAATTAAAAATAATAAATAAAGATATAATGAATAGTATTAGAAAAAGGTAAAAATATGATTTTTTGTTAAAAATGAACAGTATCATGAGTGTTTCGTTAAAACTCCCTAAGACCATCTCCAATGGTTGGGCTAAAAGTCAAATTTTTTAGCCCGAAAAATTTAGCTTTTAGCCCAAAAATAGTTTTTATACTCCAACTATTCTACCCTAAAATTTTAGCCCGGGATTATTAAAAAATGAATTTAGGCTATTTTTCTTGTTAAATTAATTTTTTTTTAAAAAAAATAAATATGTAGACTATTGTAAATTAATTTTATGAACATTTTAATCTAAAAAAATTTAAATTCCGATAAATATTAGGTAGAGTCCACCCCGATTTCTGGGTTAAATGTCGGAGGGAATTTGGCATTGGTTTAGCATTTAGCATTTAGCTCAAAATTTCCCCTTGGGTTGGAGTGCGTTTGGGGGGAAATTTTGGGGGGTAATTTAGCTTTTAGCCCATCATTGGAGTTGGTCTAAAAAAAAGAGACATGGATTCTCTCCTGATCCTCTTTGTGGTGATCCGGATAATCAATCAATCGTGTCCATTCATCGTATATCGTGCGGTCAATTTTCGTTAGGTACTATTTATATTCAATTTTAAAATTTAAATTATTTCTAATCGCACGATATACGATGAATGGACACAATTAATTGATTTCCCGAATCTCCACAAAAAAATCAGGAAATGATCCTATTCCATATAAAAAAAACTCTGATAAAGTCGATTTTCTCCACTAAATGCTTCTTGCTAGGATTCCATGTACATGATTGTACTCTTGGAATTGAAATCCAAGTAAGCAAAGCAAAATATGACTTGAGCTCTTTCACCACTAGTTATATATTGCCATGCATTGTACGTGATCGGTGATCTATCTTGGTAGATATTTTACTGTGTCGTCAGATCTATATATGTGTATATCTTGAGACGAGAGATAATGACATAATTGTGTACACTCGATGACAACTAGACTTGCTGTTATCTAAGATGATTTAAAGGATCAAGAAGCTTAATGATATTTTAATAATTATGTTTGATGATCTTCAAGCATGATTAATTGATGAAGAATATAAAAAAACCTTCAACTTCAGTTAAACAAAAGCTAATTAATTAGTATAATTATTACACTAACGAAAAGTAAAGAATTTCACCAAACGTCACGTCTCGTGATTAATTCATTGTATACTTCCTTGCTTAAAGAGGCTAAGTTTCAGCATGGAGTTAGCAGAAATAGCTAAAGCGAAACTCTTAATTTGCAACGTCTTATATGAAATATTAGTTTATACGATTGCTTGTGATGGAAGAGATAAACGATGGATCAGGATCCTCTCCTAATCTAAGGATGAGGATCCTCATGATTAAGGAATGTGGACTGTTAGGTGAAAATCCAACGGTTATAATTATTATAATTTAAAAAAAACCTCCTTATTTGTAATCCTTAGATTTTCATCCAACGCTTCACATCTCTTGGTCATGAGGATCCTCATCCTTAGATTAGGAGAGGATCCTGGTCCATAAACGATAATAATGCATACAAAACGTCGCTACGACACGTTGCAAGCAAGTTTTCTACTAACATGGTGAGTCATATCACTCAAGGCTGGCAGACCTTGTAATTCTTTTCCCTACAAATGCTTCTACTTTAAAAAGAACCAGAAGTGAACCAAATCTGGTATGCGTATTGTCAAGTTCTCAAAACTGCAAAAGTCTTGTCAGCTGTGCTGAATTAGACATAGACTATCAGTTTGATTAGAGACTTAGAGTAGCATAGTTTTGACATAAATCAACATGCAGATTGAGATTGACATTATTACTACCGAATATTATTTTTACTTCTCCTTCACCTTATTAATTTATGTATTTTAATTTTTTTCAATTTATCCAATTCTACAGTTGAAAATTAAAATAATGTATGAGAAATAAAAAATGTGTGGGGATATGACACCCCATATTTTATGAACAGAAGGGGTGTGCATTGGAAGCAAAAAGAAAATTTTCAGTCTGACTAGAACACATGTGGTAAACTATGTGTCATTGTTTAAGTGGAGGGAAGTTCAATGGAAATTATTATCGGTACTTTAAAAATCTTATTATGCAATTCTAACTTTTTCTAAACATAAATAAAAATATATTTGTGAAGAGTGTTGAATGAGATTTTTCGAGTACTAACAGTTCCCATCCCAAGTTTTATTTTTTAAGTTGTTAATTTTTTTAACACAAGTATCTCACCACTTTTATAGTAGCACTTAACTCTTTGTGTCGGGTACATTGAAAAGTCTCTCAGAAGCACGGTTCTATGTTCGAAGAGAGATGCTTGCATGTACAAGTATACGATCCTCATTACACATGACATATAATTATTACAGCAACAACGTATGTAGCTATTTCATACAAAATCCTCTTGTATTTGTAGGTCAAAAAATTGAATAAAGATTCATATTGGATCAGCTATGAAGATATATCTCGTATAAAAAAAACACTTAAATTATATATAGGATCGCAATAACTTATGAACATGATGAGAAATAACAAGACTTGTAAAACTGAAAAAGGAAGAAAAAGTTACATGCAAAGATGGTGATGCTTCACCATCATGCACTATGACAAAGTGAAAATATGAATGTGATAGACTTAAAATACATGTAAATATAACATTTCAGTTATATGTAATTTTATTTCTAAACAAAAGCGGTCACTTGAACATGTAAATATAACATCTCAGTTGCATGGCAAAGTTAAAATGCGAACGTGATAGAATCAAAGCATGAAGAGACACAATTTTTGCTCATTGGCATCCAAAGATTACCTCTCCTATCCAGTTAAGTTAGTATACAACTGAGGGTAAAATAGCAAAGTCAGATGTGCACATACGGATGAAGGATGTGATTGCAAACTCCAAGCGTGAAATTATTAATTGACGTTCCACAGATGGACTTCTCTTTGGTCATTGTCCAACAGATCATACTGATTTGAGTTTGAGAAGACCCTTCACCTTGACAGCACCTACAGTGCCTTTATTTGCTTTCTCTCTCTCTCTCTCTCTCTCTCTCTCTCTCTCTCTCTCTCTCTCTAGCTATTCACCATTGCAATAATCCCCAAAACCCAGGAAGCATCGAAAGAAGTAAACCAGAAGACAGACCAAAACCCAGGAAGCATCGAAAGAAGTAAACCAGAAGACAGAGAAAAGTAGGGATCCGGCTTCTCTGCCTGCCGGTTCCATACACTTTCATCCCTTCTTATTTTATTCGATCACGATTAAGCTACGTTAACATTTTATATTAAATTTTTTTATAAAGATAATAAGATAAAAAACAATAAAAATATAAAATATTGACGTAGCTTAACCGTAATCGCACAAATAAGAATGGATAAAAGTATATGAGAACTGTGAGGACAAAGAAGCCATGTCCGAAAAGTAGAAGTTACAGACCCACAGTCAACCAAGTGCTTAGTTTTTGGGACTATGATTCTCTCCTATCCTCTTTCTATCATCTTCCATTCCCTTCTTTTTCTATCCCCTCATCTAACATTCTCTATTTTGTCTTTCTATTTCTATAAAAAATTAATATAAAGATGTTGACGTAGCTTAATAGTGACCGTTCAAATAAGAGGGGACGGAAAGAGAGAGAAAAAAAGAAGGAAGAGAATCCTACTCTAGTTCTTGTTACGAGATAAACTTTGTTAAGGTTACTTGATTAGGTCATTTTCCATCTTCAAGTAAAATTATAGGAAGTATTATTGACACTCTAAAATTCTCATTCTACACTTCCTATAAGTGTATTTTTTTTCCTAATATAGAAAGTTTGAAATGCAAAATAAGATTTTTGAAATACTAATAACAATTCCTAAAATTATATGCGATGAGTGGTCCTATAAATTATAATTATGTAGTCGTACTATTTTACCGAAGCTTTTCTTATCTTATTAGTGATTTTCCTAAACAATTGTTTGACTAGAACATCTTCCGCTATCGAGTAGAATTAACGTATCTAAAATCCAAAATATAAATATATTATACTTTATAAGAAGTATCATAAGAATAATTTGGTCTTGAAATTAACCCTACGCAATAACTTCTTAAAAAAGCACCCACTACTAAATGGATAAGGATTATCTCTCCTCTTTTTTTATTTCCCCTCTTCTCTACAATTTTTTTTTTTTCTTCTCTCTCTAATTTTGTCTCTTTTTTTTCCTCTATAAAAATAAAATCTTGAACATTCAAACAAAAGAAGAAGAAGAAGAAAAAAAAAAAAAAAAGAGAATTCTTGTCCCTACTAGACAACCTCCTTAAAAAAGTTCCCTCGCCCACACCATCTCCCACAATCGGTCGCTGATGAGAGAGCTTGTCCTTTTTTCTTTGTTGTAATGCCTGATGATGAGCTGAGTGAGTGAGTTAAAAGTTGAGAGGATGAGGTTTTTTAATGGAATCAGCGACAAGTTTTATGGTTCAGACCAATCCTTCTTTTAATACATTTTATTTTATGTATGAAAAATGTTAGCGATATGCCATATTTTTTAATAAAATTTTGCAAATTACATAATATTGATGGGCTGGATTAGTTATTTAATGATTTAACGAAATTTTTTAATCATTAAACATCACATTATATAAGTTTTTAAAATATAATTTAAGTATATAATATTTCTAACACCAACTTTTATGTATTTGTGTGTATATATGTGTGTAAGGTAAAAACGTGACCTGAAGAAGTCTCCTCAGCATGCAGCACTGGCCTTATTCCCATAGATGGTTAAAAGCTAAAAATGCTTCTGATAATATCATGATCTGGTTTCTGGGTTTTCTCAACACACCTCACCAGTTTCTCGATCCCCAAAGTTTCCTCTTTTATCCACTTCTGGCCACTCCTCTCTCTGGGCTTTTGGTGTTTTTTGATAAACCAACCTCCACACTGACCATTTTCAGGTAAGAACTGAGATTCTCGTTATTTTCTTTCCTCTTTTTTTTTTTTTATTTTTTTTTTGAAATGAATGTGATATTCTTCCACTCATATTTACCTCTCATGCACATTTATTAATTTTTTATTGTTAATATTTTTTTAATTTATTTAATCTGACAACAACAAAATAAAGAAAGATGTATAAGAAGTAAAATGTGTGTGTAGAATATAAATAACACCACTCTTCTAAAATCACTCACTATAAACGGAGTGTCTTGTCAACTTCCTTTTTATTTTTGACAAGTTTTATAATCTTAATATATAAAGCCAAGGGATACACAGTGATTTTTTAAAATAATTGAATAAAAATACCTTTCAAATAAAAAACTTCAAAAATAATCTAAAATAATGCATCAATGACAAGAGTGTTTTTGTCATTTTAACAGTATTTTTTAATAATTAAATTTTTTTGTACAGTTTTTTTTAATAAATAGTATCTCATAATAAACTAACAATAATGTGATTCAATCAGTTATTCATTAAATATTATTTTCTCTATTTTTAAACACGTTTAAAACATCTTAAGATGCGTGTAATGCAAATTATTAAATATATTTTGCACGCGGATAATAATGTGATTAAATTAGTTGTCAACCTTTTTTTTTTTTTTTTAACAAATGATATTATGTACAATAAGGAGAAGGAGGATGAGCTTAGCCTCACAATAGACTAACAATAATATGATTAAATCAATTGTTTATTAAATATTATTTTTTCTATTCTTAATATAAATTCAATAGAGATCGATTTTATTACGTAGATTCAGCTGTTTTAATTGGTTTATGAGGAGTTTCTTCTAACATGATCTAAGATTATTTATTTACCTCAAATATTTAACTTTCCTTTTATCAATTTACACATATAAATACATTTTAAATGTATAAATCGTGCGTAATATACAATGATTCAAACAATATCTTCTGCATGCGTTTGCATGAAAACTAATGAATATAATTTCTACTTTGATCACCTTCAACTTATTCAACAATAAAAATGGAAAGATGTGAATAAAATAAAAATAAAAAGGCTAAATAACACCACCCTAAATATAAAAACAAAACAATAATTAACCATAATTTTATGCCTCCATTTTCTCGGTCACACTTCCAACTCTTTCTTTTTTAATTTTAATTTCTAGCTAGTGTTGATAATTTGATATACAGGCAAGGTAGATTCCTGATATTATTCTCTCTTGTACCTTTCAGCTTTTTGCTTCCCTAGAAATAAATAAGTTTTTATCTCATTACCAAATGCCAACCAAATGTAAATAATTCTCCCCTTATATATACAGGAAGCAGGTCCATTTTTGCTCTCACTCATCTCTCTCCCTCTCTTCTGGTTGGCTTTTTTCTAAAAGCACTTAGCTTTCAATTTTTGGATGTTATCAGAGCAACCCACCAATGGCAGATTGGAGTGGTATGATGAGCAAAAGCAGTGGTTTTGGTGGGGAAAGAAATGGTGAAGATTTTGAAGAAGAAGATGTGTGGGGTTTTGTAAAGGAGAGGGAAAACTCAAGTCCCAAGAAGCTGAGGAATTCCAAAAATAATAGCTCCTCTACTTCTTCTTCTTCCTCTTCCTCCTCTGCATCTGCATGGCGCCTACCTACTGCTGCAAGAACAATCCCATGGGCCCATAATAATCGTCCAGCTGACCATGAAGTCCAAAAATCAGCTCCTGTGGCAATCCCTGATTGGTCAAAAATTTATGGCAAGAGTGCCGAGATTGGTTCTTGGGTTCATGATGATGATGATGTGTATGGTGTCAATGGGGATGGCGATGGTGATGGTGGTGTCATTGGTGATGGTGATGATGATGACATGGTTCCTCCACATGAATGGGTTGCCAGAAAGCTTGCAAGAAGCCAGATTTCATCATTTTCTGTGTGTGAAGGGATTGGAAGAACACTCAAAGGAAGAGATCTCAGCAAAGTAAGGAATGCTGTTTTGACTAAAACTGGTTTCCTAGAGTAATTATTTCAAAGAGCAACTTGGAACAAGTTCATCGCTGACGTTTCAATCCAATTAATATAATGTGACGTCACGATTTTAGTACACCAGTTTAAAGTCATTTCTCAACAGTTTTACCATATTTTTATTTATTTTGCTTTTGTTTAAATACTGTTAGCAAATATAGTAGGTGGAAGTGGAACTAGGTAGAGAAAGTTAGAGGTGCCCTCTTACGGTGTGTGATATTTTCCAGTAAAAAAACGAAGGAAAAAGATGGAAACCATTTGGCAGCCTCTGAGATTTTGTATGGTAGTCACTACTTGTCAAGTAAACAAGGAATTAGTAAATCTTTATGCTGCTTAATTTGGCATTAATTTGTAGTCGACCAAAATGCGATTGCTGATTTTGGTAGAAATTTGCAAAACCGATGAACGATCCTCATTGTTAATTGAATTGAGTTTTCGTAAGAAAATTTCATAGGCATTAACAAAAATGTTATGACTTATGAGATCTCTGTAAATGAAAGATACAATATTTTGATCAAAGACATCCCTCGGTAATTGCCAGCCAGCTCCCACAAATGAATGGCTATTCATCCTCTTTTTTTTTTTTTTTTTTGGAAACTTTGGCTATTCATCTTTTGCCGACATGTGATTGCAGTAATTTATGAGAAATTATGACCCAAAAAAAATCTGAGAATCAGGGGCAATATTAGGTTATCATATTTCATTGGTGCTTGCAGGTTTTCTAACCACTCAAATTCCACAAAAATCTTGCAAATTTTTAGTGTTGGGTAAACTTGGGTTGCCCTTTTTATCAAATGGAACATTGGATCCCAAATCCTCAAGGTGCCTACTGTGTCGTTAGATCTCTTAAAAAATAAGTGAGAACAAATCTAAAACTAGCTCCCAAAATCAAACTTGTGATAATTCACTTATGAAGCGAACTATCATTGTGCTATTGAAGCTAGTTGAACCTTTTTTTTTCTTTTTTTTTCATACAATGATATTCGAGGTAACGAGTTTGATTAAGTGACCAAAGAACGTAATTCAACAGCTAATCTCCTCTTTAAATTGATTAAATATATAAACAGTATTTCAATTTGATGAACAAATAGAAATAAGAAACGGAAAATAAATGCAAAATAAAACAAGCAGAAAATGAATATGATGGTATTAGATGTGAAGAGTTCGCTAAGGCAGCTAAAGAATAAAATTCTACTAAATCATACTGCTTTGTCTTCTCTTAAAAAACAACAAATGGAAATAAGAAACAGAAAATGAATACGAAATGAAGCTGAGCAGAAAATCTGAAGCCTACCATTACATATGGTTACTAGATAAACTTAAGTTACTCAAACACATAATTAACTTAAGTTAATATGACATGAAACAGTCTTGAAACTGATTGACAAATTGGAAACTGCATAAACTGAAACCGACAACATGAATTTGCACACTAACATTTGTCTGGTTCATGAATAATCAAACCATACTTAATGTAATTTAAATATGTTTACACAAACGATCATGCAATTTATTAAATAAATTACCATTTTTCTAATTCCGTGGGTTTGACGTACCATTTTTCTGGTCAAACAACACGAAGCTGTTTACTGTTACTTCCATGGCGAATGAGCGTTTCAGGCAGAGGGACGTTTCAGTAATTTGGCATATTAAAGAGGGCAGTTAGAGGGTCTTTATCGGTGCACCTCTCCTGTCTCTTACAGAAGGAAGAGAGAGAGAGAGAGAGAGAGAAGAGAGAGAGTGGCCAACACTGTCTCAAGCAGGTGGCCTTTTCCTTCCAAATTTCCAAAAAGCTCTCCTTTTGTCTTTTATTTTTCTGGGTTTGGATTATTTTCTAATTTCCCTGAATTTTTTTGTTTGTTTTAGCATTGCCGGAAGGAAATGTCTGTGAAGAGCAGAGGATGGGGAGGAGAGGTAACAGTGAGGAATGTGATGTCAAGGAACTGGGCACTTTTGCTTTGCTTTTGCAGCTTCTGTGCTGGAGTTTTATTTACCAACAGGTAAATTTCTCGGATGGTTTTTTACCGTTTGCTGTAAATTTGCAATTTTTATTAAACTCTTGTGCTTGTTTTGAGTACGTTTTGCATTTTTTTTTACCAAAAGCTTGGAACCCCATAACTAGTTGGCTTTTGTGGAAGAATCTGAGGAAATTATTTAAAATTCTATGTGTTACTGCTTAATGATGACCTGTTTATGTTCGTTGGGTGATTATTTAAGTGCTTAAAACGCTTTGCGTCATCGATGCGAATGATGGACAAAGACGAATGCGTGTGTTTTTCTATTTGTTCATGTTTTGTACAGTTACATTGTTTGATTTGTTTAAGGTTACATGACAAGAAAACTCGGCATTAGTGGTTTAAGTTACGCTTGTCATAATGATCCAAGAAATTTTCAACAGGTTGTGGATTCCTGAATCAAGGCCATCGCGAATTGGAGCTGAAAAGATATTTTCCGAATCTGATGCGTGTGATCATAAGCTTGTAAGTGTATTCGTCACATGTTTTCTAGTCTTAATTTGCATAGCAAATAGTTCTTGAGAATGTTGCCATCTTTTGATAGCTCGGATAATTTCTTTGAAGGTTATAAAGCACACGACTCATGACAATTCAGGGGAAGCTACTAATCAAGTGATTCAGTAAGCTCTGCTGATGCTTCTTTTGAAGCTACATTTATCTTACAAGAAATGTTGCAGTGTTTCGAAGAACTAAAACACAAAGTTTATTTCTATTCATGCATGCAGGGAGATAAATAAAACGGTTTCAAATTTGGAGATGAAGTTAGCCGCTGTTAGGGCAGCGCATGAATCTGTACATAATGGATATCCTACGTCTGGAAACTTGAAAACTGTTCAATCAACTTCAAAGAAAAAGTACTTCATGGTTGTAGGGATCAATACAGCTTTTAATAGCCGAAAAAGAAGAGATTCAGTACGTGCAACTTGGATGCCGCAAGGTGCATTATACATTTGGGTTTAATTTAGTTGCGATGTTGATGGGATGTTTGAGTTTTTCTTGTTCTGGCTATAATTAATGGTTTCTCGTTGTATAAATCTTTGCCAGGTGAGGATAGAAAGAAGCTGGAAGAAGAGAAGGGCATAATCATACGGTTTGTCATAGGTCACAGGTGAGGTTTACCATGCCTTCTTTCACCCATTGTGAGTTACAAAGCATCTTCCACCTGAGTCGCAACGTTTAAGCAAAACTAAATTCGTAGCTAATCTGGTTAAAGGTTATGTACATATCTAGTCATTTCGGCACTGAGACAGGTTTAAAGGGTTAATCGCTGTACCCTGCCTGTATAACGGGTAGGCTAGCCTAATGAAGTCTTGTGGTGAATAAGCCTGCACATGATATCTGTTTTTGTTCTGGTTCCTAACGGTACATCTAGGCTATTGAATATGAACTGGTAAATTATGAATATTTATCAATTTTCCTGTTGTTACTAGTCCGACAGCTGGTGGTATTCTTGATAAAGCGGTTGAAGCAGAGGAGCGCGCCCATGGAGACTTCCTGAGGCTGGTGATTTTCGTGCCCATTTTAACCAGAAATGTATTATTCGATGTAACACTCCAGTTTACACAATTTCTAATTCATACCATGTATGCAGGACCATGTAGAGGGATACCTGGAATTATCAGCCAAAACAAAGACGTATTTTTCGACAGCAGTTGCCTTGTGGGATGCTGAATTTTATATCAAAGTTGACGATGACATCCATGTAAATTTAGGTAACACATCTGTTCATTTTCCCTAAGTTGCTCGGGTGTTTTGCTAACATTACTTTTCTCAGCATTTCGATTTAACCCCTTTTCCATCTCGTTGAGTTGATTTGCCTTTCATTTACCACAGCAACGCTTGGAACGATTTTATCTAGACACCGTCTGAAACCCCGAGTCTATATTGGTTGCATGAAGTCGGGTCCGGTCCTTGCTCGAAAGTAAGTGCGTGTTCTGTTTATTTTTAGCTGGATGTATATTCAGATATTGATGAACATGGTTTTCATGGTGTTTTTATTGTGCAATAGGGGAGTGAAATACCATGAGCCAGAGTTTTGGAAATTTGGTGAGATAGGAAACAAGTATTTTCGGCATGCCACAGGGCAGTTATATGCTATCTCGAAAGATTTGGCAACTTACATATCAAGAAACCAGTAAGTTCTCGCCTTGTCTCTATTTATTTACGGAGCTAAATAAAACTCTGCTTGGAAAGAGTTGCTTCTCAAAAATGCCTTTAACCCTTTAATTTGATTCTTATTTCTTGCTTTTTCTCTCTTGATGAAGGGATGTGCTGCACAAATATGCCAATGAAGATGTTTCGTTGGGATCTTGGTTTATTGGTTTAGACGTAGAACAGGTGGACGATAGAAGACTATGTTGTGGTACCCCGCCAGGTAATTTGAAAATTCTTTCGTCTTTCTAGTAGTTCTAGCCTGAATGAGTTGTTTTCCCTGTACTCGTTTGAGATGTAATTACAGAACATGAAATCTAGCAGTAAAAAAATAGATAAAATGTTGCTTACGTGCATTCTCTATAGAGTTGACGGTGTAGTATGTACAGCAGATTGTATGTGGAAGGCAATGACAGGCAACACCTGCGCTGCTTCATTTGATTGGCGATGCAGCGGGATTTGCAAGTCTGTTGAGAGGATGATGGGCGTTCACGAGCGCTGTGGTGAAGACAAGAATGCTATTTGGAGTGGAAGATTTTCTCAGTAACCGGCTGATGCTCATCCAATCTCGCGAGGGATGTGCGGATAGCCTGGAAAAGGCATGCAGACTTGTTTTATTCTTTTTTCCGGCTCGTTGCTAGTAGAGACCAAAAATATACAATGCTTACAGTTTAGGGGAATGACAATGTTGTTCGGGGTGCCATCTGCGTTATTGCTGGTGAAATCAACCCCCGACGGCAGGTGAAAAAACTAAAGAGACGATGAGATAAATTTTTAACACCCCATTCTTTTGATGGTGGGGAGCTAGCTTATAAGTTCTATGCCACAGAAACTATGATTCTTAATATGTAGTAACCTTCAAAGTCTGCAGCATTTGCAGTGTTTTGCTTTCAAATTAATATTATAATTGTTTGTTGCCTTCACTCACATTGATTACTGTTTAGTATTAGTAAAACGGTTATTAGTATTACCATTGAAAGTGGGTGCCTCAAAACCAACAAGGCTCATTATTTTGCGACGGTTATTACCATTGAAAATGGACGACTTCAAACCAACAAGGCTTCTCGTTTTGCAAGGGTCGGGTGGGAACATTTATATACGTAGCCTTATCCTTACTTTATAAAGCGGTTGTTTCCACAACTTGAACCTTTGACCTTTTAGTCACAAAGAAACAACATTTTCATTGCGCTAAAACTCGGCTTCAGTTATTATCATGAGTGTGATTATTCACAACTTTGGAATGCCCTTTATGAATCTTTTAGAAACTTGCAGACAAAGTAGGCTTTAATGATGGCTTTTGTAGAAAATTGAAAATTGATTAAAAGCATGAGTAGCTCATTATTTTGTGAAAAATGCGATTGTGGAGTTTTCATGTATAGTTTCTCGTATTTTTGGATCCCATATGGTAAAGACATAAAACAATAATAATAGAAACTCTTGCAAGGCCAATAAATGATTTCTTTTATTCATGTTTGATTTTCGACAAATAAAACACCTTGCATGAATTTAAAAAAATTTACAATGCAACGAATATTTCAAAGATAAATGACGTTTCAGTAAAAATCCAAAGCTCGCTTTAGTGCATTTGTCCACGTCATATATATCATTCCCAAAAAGAAAAAGGATAGATACTAAATTTGTGTGTCAATGCTCGAGCACCACACAATAAGTCGCTTGGGCCACAAGATATTTATTTGGATCATCACCGAAATTTCCTCATCCTTTTTTCCGGAATTTGTGAATTTAGGAGAACAAACGAAACGACGTCGTTGTATTAACAACTTGGTTACGCGACACGAAGAGAGAGAGAGAGAGAGAGAGAGAGAGAGAGAGAGAGAGATTGCTTGCAACACGCCGAACGGAAAAGAGATATAGAAAGAGGAAGTTTGCAAGTTAATAGATTTCGTGTTGGAATCGGAAAGGAACCCTAACAATTCGTCTCTCCAATTTATATAATTTATGTGTTTGTGTGTATATAAATATATATTCGCCTTCGATAATTCTTCCCGTCTCTGATTGATTTTGACCCTCTTGATCTTTTCCTCCAATCAATCTGCCAAACCCCAGCGACCCTAATCGGTTCCTTTTCGTGTCTGGTAAGTTTAATCCCGCAACGTTTTTTGTAATATTTGTGTCTGATCTTGTAGTACGATTTTTGGGTAGGAGGGAATTTTCAATTTTGTGATGTCTTGTTGTTTTAAATTTGCAGAGAGCAAACGCAGTGAGAGTTCCGCCATGGCCAAAAGCTCGTTCAAGCTTGAACATACTCTGGGTATGTCTTTAATTTTTAATTTTGTTGGGTTATTTGATCTGCAATACCCACCTGCCTTTGTTGGTTTCTTTTAATTGGTTGATTGTAGTTTTTGATGTCTTGTTCTTGAACCTGAATTATGGATTGTATGTGTGACCCTTTTGGATTGAAGGATGATTTGCAGATAAAAGTTTAGGTCTTTATTAGCTTGATAAAACAAAATCTTGGGTTTTTATCGATTGCTTCTGCTTGTTATTGTTTAAATTTTAGTATGAGTTTTTCGATCGAACTTGTTCTGATAACAAACATGTTTGTTCAATGGATTTAAGTTGTGGGATTATAAATCATCGGCCTTTCTTTGACATGAGTTTTTCTGTCAAACTTGTTTTTGATAGAATTAAGTCGTGGGATTCTAGACTATCGAACTTTTACTGGCTAAGGGTTGAGTTTTTTTCCATGCAATTGTGATCATTATCAATTTCTTCATCTTGTATTGTTAGATTTTAGTTTCAGTTTTTCTCTCGGATTTGTTTGTTTGATGGAATATTAAATCATAGACCTTTCGTGGGTAAAGGTTGACTTTTGTTTCATGGAATGTTTATCGTTGTCGTGATGGCCGATGGGAGAATAATCTTGGTGAAAAGACTGTCTTAATTCTTTATGGAATTAACTTCTGTTTTGCTGATGGTCTTGGACTTACTAATTTCAGAAAGGAGGCAAGCAGAAGCTAGTCGTATCAGGGAGAAGTATCCTGACAGAATTCCAGTAAGAGTTTTACTGAATCAAATACTTTGACTTCCCGTGTTTTCAGGGTTGTGCTCTGTTCTAATTTGAGCTTCCATGCAGGTGATTGTGGAGAAGGCTGCAAGGAGTGACATTCCTGACATTGACAAGAAGAAGTTAGTAGCTAATTCCCTTCTGCTTTAGTTCTTGTTCATATGTGTTACTACTATGTAATAGGATTGTGCTATATTTATTTATGCTTCCGACATATTCTCTTTACTATATAGTAAATAGTTTGTAGTGTAAGTTGTGCATTTTGACATACACATGCGATTTATTTACACTGAGGGGGTTCTAGTCATGTCTATCTCATTGAGAATTTGAACTCTGGATGGAAGAATGATTTCATATCTTCACTGATGTTTTAGGAGTGGTTAGGAATGGTCTTGATCATCATTGTTTGCATGAACTGGTTACCCTAGTAACCAAGTGTTCCCACGAAATATACTTCGTACTCTCATTATATAAGATTTGTATATGTGATAGAAAATGTACCTATTACAACGGCAAACTCGGAGTTCATTTGTGTTCATAGCTTCTTTAAAATCAAGGTGTTCTCACATGGTTTTGCTGTTATGTTTCTCTCCACAGATACCTTGTCCCTTCTGATCTCAATGTTGGGCAATTTGTCTACGTTGTAAGGAAGAGGATCAAGCTCGGTGCAGAAAAGGCTATATTTATCTTTGTCAATAACGCTCTCCCTCCTAATGGTCAGTTGCAAATTCATCTATTAGGCATTCTATATATATATATTCCTCCAAAGTTGTGGTCGTAATATTTTTTCCTGTGTTACAGCTGCCCTGATGTCTACAATTTACGAGGAGAACAAGGACGAGGATGGATTTCTTTACTTGACATACAGCGGAGAGAATGTCTTTGGTTCCTTTTAAGAGCGAGAATGCTTGTAAATAGAACCTATGAAATGTAAATTCTTGGCTTAAACATGGTGGTTGAACTAGTTTTCATTTCATTTTATGGAATTTCAAAGGATGTTAATGATCGCTGAACTATTTTGATTATTTCCGGTTATCGTTTCATCTCACGGTCGTTTAGTAGAATCGAGCTTAGTTTTCATGAGTTGTGCATGAAATAGATCTGGTCTTTCACCACGGCAGTCGATTTTTTGTTCTAGTTGGAAATGAATGTGCAGATTCCGGTTCTATACGCAAATGCATCAAAGGTTTGCGGAATAATTTCCGCACGCCTCTGTTTATATCGTCCCTTACTAATCCTTTGATCCATAGTTTATGATTGGTGTTTGATTACGGTCTTTTTTTGTTCATTTTACGATCTGCTTAAAAGAGAAGAAACTAACGAAAAGTCCTCAAAAATTTTAGTTTTAATCAAAATGACAAAATAAAGATATAAGTGAATAGTACTAAAAGTGATTTTTGAAGGTAAAACTGTCATTACCGTTAAAAATGAACAGTACCAAAAGTGTTTCGTTAAGATTCCAAATAAACTATACTTCAAGTATTTCAACATTCTTACACACCAAATAGGCAAAAATAATCACAAATCAACACTTCGACAACAAACAATTGGATTTTCTGGACGTCGAACATTTCTAGTTTGCTGGTTTGGTTGGTTTTTTCTTCTGGCACTGATTTTTGATCCATTTGATGCCGTTGGACGTGCCGCTTTTGATCTTTTCAGCGCCGGCCATTGCAACCACCTTGGCTTTGCCTATGCCAGACTTGGTCTCTGCCTTCTTGTTGTTGCTGTCGTTTTCTGCCGTCCTGGTGTTGTCTGCATCTTCCGGTGCGCCGATGCCTCCGGCACCCCATTGATCCGCCCACCCCGGTGCTTCGGCAGCCATCACTCACTTCTCTTGAATTCTCCAACCACCACCCTGTTTTCCATAAAAACATGGCAAAATAATTTGAGAAGATGTGTGAATTTAACAACAACCATCGAAAATCAAACATAAAGTTTCCTATTAGACAATTTTAACAATCTGAACAATCTTAGTTGTTCCCGAAGGTGGCTCTTCAGAAAGCAGTCTTTACATTCATCGTCGATTTTAACAATCTTAGCGCGCAACTAATGGAAGCAATATCCGAATGGACTTTATCATGACTACTCGGTAACCGCATTCGAGAGATGGATCTGAACTCAGCATGGAAGATGAGAAATCATGAGAAGGTTTTGTACCAAAATTAAGAACATGAGAGAGAGAGAGAGAGAGAGTACCTGGAGAGAGCTTAGCTAGCGTGTAGATTTAGAAAGATGGTGGAGTTAACCATAAAAAACCTAGTTGTATATATTCAGAGACCACATGTGGATGATGGATGGGCTGTCTCTCTCTGTCTATCACCTTCACCTCATTTTTTATAAATTTAACAGTTAATGCTATTTACACACTGTTTTTTCTCTTATGCACCTTTATTAATTTTTGTCTACTAATTTTCTTTAATTCATTTGATCTGACAAATATCTTGTGGACGAAAGGGCCACCGTTATCTTTCTTCAATCGTTCCGATCAGAACAAGTGGATTGGTTTGTTTCGTCCTTTTATCTACGCAATTCTTTGTCTTTGTTCATGATCATGCTGGACGAAAGATAGTTGTAGAATCAGAAATTAAAAGGTATGTGTGAGAAGTACAAATAGGTATGTAGATGCACTACCGAAATGTAACTTTAGTATTTACTTTTTTCTTTAAGATTAAAAAGAAAATAGAAAGAAAAAGTAGTTTGCCAACTCATGTCATGAGTGGTTCCCATCCAGCGAAGCAAAAGCACCGTTTGGCATTTTGCCCTTCGTTGTGCAACCCCTAATCATCATCGTTGATTTCTGGTCGTGCAGAGGCACTGAGCATCTTTTCCTTAACAACCAAGGCATCTCTCTCAACTCTAAGTTCAACAAGCAAGGTAAAACGCCAAACTAACATTTGATACTGTATAACCAATGGCGGAGTTTAGGAATTATTCGATGGTTGCGCTAAGCTAGAATTATTACTAGGAATTATTCGTTGGTATTGTAAATAGTGGATATGTTTGCCCACATGTGTATAGTAAAAACTCATATGCTAAATAGTAACCTTTTTGTAAGTTTCCTTTGAAGTGACTCTATAAATATGGCACTTCGATTGTTCAAAGTGAAGAACACCAAAAAGAGAAAGGAAAGAAATATACTACTTTCAGTATCTCTTATTTTCACACTTGCAATAATTTTGTGGTAGTATTAAAAAAGTAAATAGTGTAATATTTGCACCCGCTTCACCCTTACTCTTAGCAAAGGTTATTTCTCTAACTTTTGCCTATTTATAACAATTGGGAACTTCTTTTACTAATACACATTCAACACTTTGCTCTAGTTTTAGCTACAATGCATGTAACTGTGGAGAAGACTGGCATAGACAAGGGAAAGAGAAAGTTTCTCAAGTTGTCAATTCCCTTATACTTTGATTGTCTTTTGGGTACAATAATGTTTAGGAAGACATCAGTTACTCTCACCATCAGAGTTAAGGCATACCCATAATTTCGAGCCGGAATGACTTATGCGTGGCACCTAACTACCAGCTGCCACTGATATGAATTTAGTAGGAATTTATAAGTCATGCACCAACAATGATTGTTGGTAACGGGACTCAAACTTTAGTGAGATGACACACAAGACAAGGACCTTACCAACTGAGCCAACCCTTGTTGGCACAATTGGAATGGGATAAAATAGTTACTTCTTCGACTATACATTTGGTATATGCCTTGGCAAAAGTCGAAGCTCTGCAAACCTACTATTTTAGATGCTAGGTAGAGATGGGCAAATGTTATGGTGGGTGGGTAACCGCGGTTATTTACCCATAATCGTTAAGTTTTTACCCGCATAACCGTTTAGCCGTTGGGTATTTACATAAACGGGTATACCCATACCCATAACCATTTATAAACGGTTCTATACCCATAACCGCATACCCATTTACCCATAACTGCACACCCATTTACCTATAACCGCGTACTTGTTTACTTTTTTTTTTTTTTTTTTTTTTACTCGTCTACCTATTTTTTTAACAACTTGAAAATTAAAAAGAAATTTGTCATAATTTTCTTTTTTCTAACTATTAAATACCGTTATAAGTACATTTAACATGTATTTTTATATTGACGGCAATATTATTTATGAATATATGCGATATCTCCCAATTATTTGACGGTCAATCTATTACAAGAATCATGCATGGTTGTAGGTTAATTAATATTCTTGCATACATATATATATATATATATATATATATATATGTATGTAAGTACGCATTAGTCAGCTAATAAGCTAATTTGATAAATATTTGGATTTTTATTTAGAAACATATGTTCATCGATCCAAGCCATTTAATTGATTTCTAATTTTGGGGTCAAATATTTATTGAAAACTATATATATATATATATATATATATATATATATAGGTACGCATCATCTGATAATAACATGTTTCTAAATGCTCAAGGTAATCATTATCTTGAATTGGTCTAAGCTCCAAAAAACTCCAAAACAAAACTGACGAACACTTTAATGTTTTAGCACATTCAATCCCATATATTAAACATTAGCCCGTTATATCAACTATATTTTTCTCTCAAGTGAGGCATATATATATATATATATATATTATATGGCCCTTTATAACCAAATATATCTCGGGATACTAAACCTAGTTAGAAACTAATTTTTTTTTTCCAGTTAAATTGGTACCCATTTATAACCGCGGATAATACCCATAACCGCCCATTTAAATTTCACGGGTAAATACCCATAACCGTTTATTTATCTAAATGGTTACCTATAACCGTAACCGTCAAATTTAAATGGACGGATAATCGCGGTTACCCATAACCAATGGGTATTTGCTCATCCCTAGTGAGGATCCTCCTGACCAAGCCCATCGGGCCGTTGAAATTTTATTCAACGGCTACAATTATTATAACTTTTAGAGGGGCCCCTGTTTGTAGCCGTTGGATAAAATTTCAACGGCCCGATAAGCTTGGTCAGG
This sequence comes from Pyrus communis, assembly GCF_963583255.1. Taxonomy (NCBI): domain Eukaryota; kingdom Viridiplantae; phylum Streptophyta; class Magnoliopsida; order Rosales; family Rosaceae; genus Pyrus; species Pyrus communis. The sequence continues at coordinate 29,625,905 of NC_084805.1, forward strand.
AGAATCCTCACCTTTTGCTTAGGAGAGGATCCTGATCCGTATGTTTTGATATGGGTCTAATGTATTGCACAGTTATAGGTAGGGTCTAATAAGTAGAGCAATTAAAGTGTCCACAATTTGAAAACAAAATTGCACCGACTGCCATTGAATGTTTTATCATGACTTTTCTAGAATTAACATGGAACTTTAAGTTACACATCAAATCTCATCATTTCATAAAAAACTCTCATCTTTTTTAGTGTAAAATATATCGTTGTATTAAAATAAAATAAAAGTTACTCATCAAATCTCATCGTTTCATCAAAAACTCTATCTGACTCCTGTTTTGAATTTTCCTCGCGATTCCTGCAGATTAGTATCCAAATTTGAATTTGAACTCGCATGAAGCTAGGAGAACTACAAGTAATTTTACATGTTTTCGTTGAGTTGTTTACAACAGTAAACTTCATTTTTGTTGGTATTTATTACATGATTCGCGAGCATTATACATTAATTGTCTTATGTAAGTAATCGCTCAAGAGGCTTTTGACATTGATTGTGTTAGCTTCGGGGGATTTTAACATTATCAAGATGGATGACTACATCTTATTGTTAGAATCATGTAAAATTACTTATTCCACCATGATAGGTAGTTACAATACGATAGGTAGTTTAGCTTGTACAAGTACTTATATGGCAGTAGTTCAGATTGTAAAAGTACTTATATAATAGGTAATTTAGATTATAAAGGATCAGTTGAAATTTAAGTTTATGCCGACTAATATTATAATATGGTAGGTAGTTTAGCTTGTACAAGTACTTATATGACATGTAGTTTAGATTGTAAAAGTACTTATATGATAGGTAGTTTAGATTGTAAAAGATCAGCTGAAATCCGGGTTTATGTGTAGGGTACCTGAGTTGAAAAAAAAAATAGAAAAATAATATAACTAATAGCGAGGCCCCCCAAGAGATTTATAGGTGTCCAAAATTTTGGAAATGTCATAAATTAATTTTAGGAAATATGTGGTGCGAATAGAATGACTCTAACTTTGGCTTATAGCACGCAGTTTTTTGTGAAAAAAAAATTGAATTTTTTAGCTTTAAGAAATATTTTGCGCTGGAGTTAAGGAAAATATTGCAAAACCTTTGGATGTGAACCTACCGATTATTAGGTCCTTAAACTGTTTTTTATTGATTTTTAAAGTGAGAAAATAGAAAAATATCTTTAAATTTAGGTTTTAAATCATTGATTACAAGTGTTTAAAAATGAATTATAATATATTTTGCACGAAAAAAATATATTTTGAAAAACATGAATATAATAGTTTGTTGTTATGGTAAGAGAAATAAAAGAAACATTAACAAAATAAAAAATAAAAATAAAAAACTGAAAAAAAATTGAAAAGGGATGGATCGGTATGAGGATAGCGACTTATTTTCAAATAAGTCGCTAACTTTGGAGCGATTATAAACACTGAGAATCGCTAGAAAAGTACCGATTGTATCATTTTCTATTTTATTTTTTTTCCATTGAATAGCTATAGTAGAGTAAAATAGTAATCACAATGCAAAGTATCAACCTAACAACAAAAAGTGCTGACACATGGAGTCCTATTCATGGACCTAAATAAAAAACTAACTAAAAATTGGACTAATCTAATTGCTAGGCCATAAAATTGGGAAATGATCATTTCCGGATCTCTTCCACCAAATCCACCAATCACCTAATTCAGACCCTTGAAATTTAGTCCAATGGCTAAAGTTATTATAACTTTTAAAAGGCCCCCCTGCTTGTAGCCATTGGATCAAATTTCAAGGGTCTGGATTGATTGATTGGGTGGATTTGGTGGAAGGGATCCACAGAGGATCTTTTCCATAAAATTGGACCTATTTCAAGTTAGTTTATTTACACATAACAAATTTGTAAGGAAGAAGTTAATTTAAACCACATATTTATGAAACTCTTTTTGTCAACTATAAGAGGGTGAAAAAACACTTTTGTCTTCTATCACAAAATAAAATTATGGACAATAAAGTAATTTGCACAAACTAAATTTTACAGTTGTTTTTAAAAGTATCATCTACATGTAATCCTAACAAATCACCTACAAGAACTCCGGATTTTTATGGGTGTATTGTTTTATGAAATTCTATGGCACTTATTTTCAAAACTTCAAGTTCGAGTTTAAGTACGAACTCTAGGTTCATGATACTTGCAAACAAACACAATATACATATGTAGTGAACGGGAATAGCTTCGGACCTATGTGTGAAAAAAATGAGTGATGACCCAAAATATGGGGTTGTCGTGGCTTGCAGGCCCAAAAGAGTGGTTGCTGGGCAACAAAGGAGAAGTAAATGGGTTAATAGATTATATACCCAATTATTGGGCTAAGAAGGAAAAGTGAAAAACAAGGCCTAACCCATGGGCTAGTTATTTCATGCGAACCAAAAATAAAACAAGTGGGACGGTTTGGTGTATATGCCCAATTGGGTTGCGGGTCAACTGCAGACAACTCAGGTCCGTAAGAAAGGTGATGCAAAACAGCTTTGTTTTGGACCTTAGAGTTTTCGAGTAGGAACGACTTGGTGGCTCGGGCAGCGCGGCTTCAGGCTGCGGCTCCCATGCGTGTAGGGTTTGAAAAATCCCATTTTTTTTCTTCTCTTATTCACGCATATTCAATTCACCACAATTATAAGAACAATAAATTTAAGCTGAATCTATAATTTGAAAAAAAAAAAAAAAAAAAAAACGTAAAATTAGAGTTCATGCTTCATGGTGAATATTTCATGCAATCATTGCTGAAAAAATATCGAAATTGAAACCATGTTTTATAGATTACTTGGATTGACTGATGAATATTGTGAACGACTTTGTAGTAAACAAGCATTCAGTTCCTTAGCTTAGTGTTAGGAGCGTGTTTAATAATGCGTTTTGGCCTAAATTTAACTGAAGGAGAGAGAGAGAGGGGTGCAGTTGCATAAAGAGAAAAGATAGGCTTGGAAATTACTGTGATGATATTTCTCTGTACCTTGTGCCTTTTTTAAGAAAAATAATGGGGTTACTTGCCCTACAAGTAATACAAAGTTGTACCTTTTTGTTTTTTTTAATTAATTCTTGAATTGTTTCTCACTAACATTAGTAGTTGTTGAGACTATAAATACTCAAGTAAGGATTTCTGTTGTGAAATTGGTGTGAATGCCCACACAAAGAAAACAACCACATATGGCTAAGGGTGGAAAGTGGAAGAATAGAAGTCAAAATTATATTGCTTAAATAGTAGAAGTTTGGTTTTTATTGTTTTGGTGTGTAAGCCTTTTACATGCATTAAAAGAGACGTATGCTTGTATCATATGAGTAGTACAAAAAGATGAAAAGCAGAAAGTAATAATCATGTTTTCCTCATTTGTCTCTCTCTACGTTTATTTCTCTTATCTGATACTAGTGAAAAAAATAAACAGAATAATACATGACTCCCGTTTTACTTCAATCTCTAACAACTCTGATAATATATATAGGAATGCATCATCTGATAATAACATGTTTCTAAATGCTCAAGGTAATCATTATCTTGAATTGGTCAAAGCTCCAAAAGACTCCAAAACAAAATTGTCGAACACTTTAATGCTTTAGCACATTCAATCACATATATTAAACATTAGCCCGTTCTATCAACTATATTTTTCTCTCAATTGAGGCATATATATATATATATATATATATATATATATATATATTTGTTTGGACCCAATTTTACACTATAGGCCCGAGTAATCTAGACCGTTGAATGAACATAACTCTCAACCGTTGGATGACATAATTGTTAAGATAATTGAAGGATATATTGTGGTTTTAATCATGATATTATCTTTATATTTTCTTGAAAAAGATGAGGTGCAGATTATATCTTCAACTTGAAAGTAAGCAGTACAGTTCAATTTGATTTGGGGTTCTTGAAATTTAGACGTGTTGTGGATTACAGCATCAGAGTATTTTATCAAGAGTCCTAATACAATGTGGCATTGGTTGGCAGATAGATTAATGCATTAGGCATTCATAAAGGTGAGGATGCCAAATTGGATTTGGTCAGCCACGTATGCTTGTTATTATCCATTTAAAAGTGGGTGATAATGATGATGGATAAATGTTGTTATGCATGTAGCCGTACAAAGGATAGATGATATGCGGATCAATCTCTCTTCCAAGAGGTTGAGTTGCGGTTGAATTCTACAAATATCATCAGGTTGCGAGTAGATATACAGCCATTATAAATACAAGGCGGCGAACACCATTCAGGGGACCTCCAATTCAACACATAAATGCCCTGCGCAAAACCTCTCAACACCTTGAGATTTTTTATTTTCTTTTTTCCGCCGACACATCTTCAGTTTGGATAAACAGCACTGTGAAGGCAACCGGCGAACATCTTCAGTTTGGATAAACAGCACTGTTGCCGTAGAATCAGCCGTTCTCGAAGCACCTTCAGTTTGGATAAACAGCACTGCGTCGAGGCCGATTGGTTATCTATCCAAGTCTCGGTCGAGAAGGATTTTCAAATCCTTATTGGCAGAGGTCATCTCATTAGCCTTTTCGGCGAAGTGAGGTGTTACCAGGTTACTACATTCGGCACCCAGAGAGCCGAATTTAATATTGAACTTCGTAGAACTAGCAGCCTTGTCTTCAGGCTCGAGAATCTAAAGGCCGAGATTTGTTCCTTCCTCGGCCGCAGTCGCAAGATAAAGAAGTCAGCAACGCGCTCAACGCAACATCAACAAATTTTACTCCTCGGCCAGGCTCGGCCGACGGGTTGGCACGCCCCGCATTCGACCGAAGGACGTAGTTAGCTTATTAGTTACTCGGCCTGCGCGCCACGTAGGCTTTGTAATTTTTAGGATCAACAATATTATATGGCCCTTTATAACCAATTATATCTCGGGATACTAAACCTAGTTAGAAACTATTTTTTTCTTTTTTTAGTCTTACATATATTAAAATAAATGGTTAAATAGGTACTCGTTTATAACCACGGGTAAATTCATAACCACCCATTTAAATTTAACGGTTACCCATAACCGTAACCGTCAAATTTAAATGGGCGGATAACTGCGGTTACCCATAACCAATGGGTATTTGCTCATCCCTAATGCTAGGGAAATGAGGGAGAAGCATCTCATATACCGGTAAGATTTTGATTGCATCAAATATGCTCCTTCCGATGGATATGATGATCGTACCTAATTTCAACCTCTACGACGCCGGCGAGTGTCGAGAGGGATGCAAGGAGTGACATTTTTGACATTGACATGAATTTTTTTATTGAAAATCAAAGTGCTTCTTTGAAAGCGCTTGTTAGTGATTCTTGAATAAGCATTTAATGGGTGCTTTTTTTATAGAACCATTTATGACTCATAAGCACTTATAATTTTTTTTCCTACGCACATTCATTATAAGAAACAATTTTTACCCCGTAATAACACTTTTCAGCCAATTAGTATTACGATCTAGTAGTATTTCTTTTTACTTGTAAATAAGAAGTCTTAGGTTCGATTATAACCAAGATAATATCGTTTGTTAAAAAAAAAGAACACTTCCCATGTCATTACACTTCGTCTACCACTCCAAACACATACACTTGTCGAAGAAAAACTAGTCAATGGAGTAATTGATCGTGGGATCAAAGTAGACATTCTCGATTTCCATGGACGATTGAATCCCGAGGACTTTCTTGATTGGCTAAGTAGCGCGGAGAAGTTCTTTGATTAGAAAGAAGTACGCAATCAAGAAAACAAATGATTAGAAATGAATGAGAAACAAAAAATTGGGGATCAACTTTTACTAAATCAGTACAACATTTGAGAGTCAAAACCCACTTGCCGGAAAATCGTTGCTAGAAATAACTGAAGAACTGATATGGTAATATATGTACAATCAATCTATCAATTTCCTTAATTTCATGGTGTCAAAGATTACACAAGCTAATTACTTGGATGATCTCCTCGTGGACTTGGATTTCTTCATTTTGTGAGACTTGTCCTCGATGCTCGTCCAGGTATAACCGCTAGGAATGGCGAAAGGGTCAGAAGAGTCTTGAGCCGCCGTCACTGCCGGAGGAGCACGGTGTTGGTGTTGGTGGTTTTGCTTGCTCGCGGAAGACCCCGACTGGCTGCTGTTCCGCCTCAGCCACGACGATGACGAAAAGGATGGTGGTTTTTGCGCCTTGTACTTGTGTTCCTCTTCTTGCTGGCCTCGTCCTTCATGAATAAACTGTCTGGGGCTTGACATTGGAGTGAAGAATTGCTCAGTTGGCGGGAGCTCAACGAACTTTGTGAACGTTATCACCACTCTCACTGTGGGGACCACCGGTATTGCCACCTGTCCGTCACCAAACAACTCCATAAGCTAAACAAAGCTATAATCTCACAATGACCTCACGTTGACAGTTTAACCGTTAATGACGTGGTAAAATCCAAGGTCAAAGAAGCTTTCTAATTTTTTTTAAGATACTAACTCGAGTATAACAAGTCGGACACACTATCATAGCAACTGAGCTAACTCACGTCTATAGAGTTAAATAAACTCACTTGTTTGGCCATTGCATAAATAACGTGGTGGGTGGTCAACAAATGAGGAATCATAAAAGGATAAAAATTGGGATCACAACCCATGCCTAATTGTAAAGACAAGGATACTCAAACCCGAGTCTGAACGGCCCAACCACGTGTTATGTGCTATTGCTCTCGCACAAAGACACTCTTGCATTGTGTGTCAAACCAGCTTAGAGCTGATTTTGAACTCCAATTCAGAGATTTACCTTTCTTACGAGAGCGATCACAATGTCGCATGAATGACGTGGTCGGGCTGTTTTCACTCAAGATTTTCGATCGGGAAATAAGGAACGCGACAAATAAAGCGTTACACGTCGAATCACCGACCAAGGAGGCCCCACAAAAAGCTTCTAATCTAAGGTATGATATCATCTATGGTATGATTCTGGAAAACGACGACCCTCACTAGTGGGATCCACTAAAACGCACAGTTTCTTACTTGTCACTTATCACTTGTCACCATGTTAAAGTCAGCTCTCTTTGTCTCCCGTTTAAAACAGCTTACGCCACAAGCATAAAAAGCACCAAAAAGCAAATAAAACAGACCAAACAATAAGCTCCACGACCACCCATGCCCCTCCGGGCCCACCCAATCTCGAGTGGGACCCCAATGCGATATTTTCTAAAATGCCCTTACCTTAACCGGAAAAGTCCCTGGCGGGAACTTGGTGGTGAGCAACTCCCTCATCCTCCTAACGGCCTTCACCTTGTTCGCCAAGATGTCCAGTAACGGCAGCAGCTCCTCCGTCTTTAACGGGAACTGCTCCGTCAGCCAAACGCACGGCCTCAAGCTCCTCACGAACTCTTTCTCTTTCGTCTGCACTGGCGCCGCCACAATCGCAGCTGTTTTGGACCTCCTTGACGGCGGCCCGGAAATTGACGAAACGTCGACGCTTTTTCTCCCCAATGCTACGAACTCCCTCTCCTCCCTCACGAAGCTACTGTGCCTCCTGCCGTCGGGAATTCCAAAGCTCGGATTCTCCGCCACCAAAAACCCGTCGTCGTCCTCGTCGAGCTCGAGAGGAAGCACCTGCTCGCTCCCTGCCACATCAGCGTCGCCATTGGCGACTTTTCTCGAGCGGAAGCTGAACACGACATTGTGAATTTCGTACACTCGAGCTTTCCACTCTCCGACGCTCTCCGTCTTATCCTGCCTCCTCCAATTGGTCCGCCCGACTAGCTCCGCTTTGGTGACGTCCATGCCCGGGCGGTACACACTCGTCTGGGAGCAGAATCCGGCGATGTCCGACTCACTCATGGGCGAGCCGGCGTTCTCGAACGCGTCGAAGATTTTCCGATCGTCGCGGTTCAAAACGAGCAGCGATCCCGGGGGAACGTCGTGGCTTTGATCGCCGTCGCCGAGGAAGAGGAAGCTCTGATAGGCGCGCTGGATCTTCAATCCGTCAAATCCGGCCAGCGACGTGTCGGCGCGCAAGTTGCCGTCGCGCTTCCAGATCTTGTACGTGTCGGAGGGAGCGATCTTCCCGACGAAGGGAATGACGGAGCTTTCGAAGTGGAAAGAGATCTCCATGTAAAAATCTCGCATTCTTCGAAGCACGGCGATGACACGTGGAAGACGGCGCCGCCACTTCGCCCAAGCGGAGCGGTGGTGGAGCCGGAGAAGGATTAAAGCAACGTCGGAGCTCCGGCGACATAAGGCTTCCTGCAGGGGATTCCAGCCGGCGGAGTTCTGGAGGGACACGTCGGCGCCCGCGGAGGCTAGAATTTTGGCGGACGCTGCGTCGTTTAGCCGGACGGCAAGGTGGAGAGGGGTTTCTCGGAAGGGAACGTCGCGGCGGTCAAGCACGGATGAGATCCGGTCAGCGGTCCGTTCCTGAGAGAGGGAGTCGGACTCGGTGTGGATCTGAGTCGGATCGGCGAGTCGCGGAAGGGTGGCGACGATTCGGGAGAGCGTGGTGTGGTCAGCCAGAACGACGGCGTAGTGTACCGGGCTGTGGGAATAGTCGTCGGGCTTGAGCGGCGGAAACGACGGCGTCGAAGTCGCCGACGATTTGGCCATGGTTTTTACTGCGTAGGGGGAGTCGGGTGTGTTCAGTGTGGGCGTTTTTAACTGAGAGGAGGAGGAAAGAATGTTATGGGAGAACGAGAACGAGTGATGCGGGGGTAATTTCGTCATTTAATTTTATTACAAAACGTAAATGTAAATTAATCGGCGCGACTTTTGGTGGAATTCTGGGGTTGGTGTCAGGCAAGGCGTCGGGGATGTTTCTTTCCATCCGAGTACTTTTTTCTGCTTCCGTTTCTTTTGTTTGTTTTTTCCTCGTCGTCCTTTGAATTTCTGTCTTTTCCCTTTCTGTGTTTGATTTTTATTTTTTCTAAAAATAATAATGATACAAACTGTTTAAACAAATAAAAAGAAAAGAAATGTCAAATATAAAACTGAAGATTTTAGTTTTATATTTTACATTTCTTGTATTCGTATGGTTGGTACGCGAATTGCTTGTGTTCGATATTTTGAATTAGCTGGATGAGAGGGATCCTCTACATGCGCGCCCCTCTCAACCCTCAACACTATTACTACGGATCTCGATATAGAGAATCCTAAGGCCGTTGTTACCATCGCAGCTTCTTCTCATTTTGATAAAATCGAGGTCGTCTCAACGTTTTATATGTCGTTTTGGACAGAAATGAAGGATTCTTCTGATTCGGATGGAAGGAATTCAGAGAAGATTTTATTCCTCATTTACCTATCTATTTTAAATTTTTTCACTTTTACACATGTCATGTGTGTTCCACTTCGACTTGAAACTAAATTTTTTTATTTCTGTGTGTTAGTTGAATATATGTGACATGATGAAAAGAGAGAAAATTAAAATAAAAAAACATAAATGAGAAGATTGCTAGCATTTCTCGCACTTAGGCCATCTCCAACCAAATGGTCTAAAGGGTCAGAGGGCCGAAAATAACCCGAAAACCGTCTCCAACCGAGGGCTAGGCTAGAGGGCTCATGGGTCCCACGAAATCTGAAAGGGCCAAAGGGCCAGAGGGCTGGCCCAATCCAGTCAGCCAGCCCCGAGCTGGGCCAGAAATTCTAGCATTCCTGTCAGATATAACCGATAGGAATTCTAGGCCAAATTTCAAATGTAATGGCTAGCTGACGTCAGCTAGCCGTTATTTTTTTAATTTTTTTTTATTTTTTTTGTTACACAATTTTTTTCGTATTACTTCCTATAACTTCTATTTTACAAAATTGTTTTATATTTTTTTTCCTATAACTTCTATTTTACAAAATTTGAATTTAATTTAAGTTGTTGTTTTTAAATAATAAATTATATTGTAGTTTTTGTACAGTACTTAGCCGTTGGATTTGAATTAAATAATAAAGTAGGTTTGGCCCTCGGTTGGAGATGATTTTTTTTGACAGGGCTAAAACGAGCCATATGACCCTCGGTTGGAGATGGAGGCAAATATGGCATTGTACTGTTCATTAAAATATTAATATCTTGGAGGGCTAGAGGGCTAAAACCAGCCCTCTGGCCAACCTTCGGTTGGAGATGACCTTAAATTAAAAAACTGAGAAAGTAGAGAATGATTTGTGGGAATGAGGATCCTCAAATCGTGTCTGTTCAACGTACATTGTGCGGTCAATTTTCGTCAGATACTATTCATATTTAATTTTAAATAAAATTATTTAAAATTATTTCTGACTGCACAATATACGATGAACATATATAATTTGAGGATCTCCAGGATTCTCACAAAAAGAATCCGAAGAGGATCTGCATTCGGGGTGTAGGGGCCCATTGTTTTGGTGTTGGGGGAGGGCGATTAGTCAGCGTCTAAGGATGTGTATGTATGTGACATGACACGGGGAAAAAGAGGGAGCGTGTGTGCCCTAAACGCGACCAAATCCGATTCCAAACGGATTTCATTTCACACTAACCCATGCAATATGCATACATTATACACTTGTATAAAGTGAAAGTACCCTCTCTGATTTTTCCATGACCGACCATTTCAAACCATCGCACTTTATTTTAGACGACCAATTTGTTGCAAAGTGCATTTCACCCTGTTTGTGTCGAACGCGAACTAAAATTCATTAGAGTGAATGTACTTTGCAACACTCCGATTATGGATTAAACATTGTTTGCCTCCAAATTAGACCTATACGCTTTTTTTACTTCTGTATTTTAAGAGGATCAACTCGTGTCGAAACTTAGACAGGGCACTTTTTTGAATGCTGAGAAGATTTGAATTCTTGTTCAATTGCAATTTGTCTGTAAAAATAAATGATTTCTTACATGTTCGAAACTAACTATTCTTTTTGTTCCTTCATGGGCTTTGTGGGCCTTGGTTTTTGGAAGTGAAGGAAACCATCTTAAAGGTTTTAGCGGGCCGCAATATGATGCTGAAATGGGCCATACAGTAGGATATATTAGTGAATCACCAGGACCAGGCCCAGTGGGTTTAAGACAGGACATCTAGAGCCCAAATTTGATAGTTCTCGATAGCTGTAATTGGTAGAACATCTACAATTATGATAGAAATTTAACTCTCTTAATTACGTTGTGAGCCTTACTTGTACATCAGATATAAAAGTTTTAACTTTTGTATACCATACGTTCTCTCTTTCAGATACTAAAATAAAACGCGTTTAGTAGCTTTGATTGTAGAATACCTACTCGTACATCAAATATAAAAGTTTTAACTCTCGTAGTTTATACGTTCTCTATTTCCGATCACTAATCCTTATTGAGTAGCTTCAAACGGTGGACAATAATTCTCATTTAAAACAAAAACAACGTCCAATTTCAGTTTGAAGATTTTAGGAGCAACGTCCAAATCTTGATGCAAAGGCATAGTCCCTAGCCATAGCCCCATTGTTGGGTGTTGACCAGTTATACAGAAGATAGTGACTTCAATTGTTATTTTGTAAAGTGGTCAAATGAGATACTTAATTTTAATCGTACGATAACTTATGACTCGTTTACTTAACAAAAGCGAGGGAAGCAAAGAGTCAAGAAGCTTATGCATACACTAATTAAAGAGAATTAGATCAACTAGTTCTCTTAGTTGATTTGATTCATAATTTTTCTAGTACTAAATTCTGCATTGTAAGGTAAAGCTTATGTTTTTTTTTTTTTTTTTTTTTTCCGATTTATCATATGTTAATAAACCAAAAATAAAGTTAGGTATCAATTTCACGTCTCAATTCGTCTTAAGTAAACACGTCAAAACATGAAATGTTGCTGAAAAGTAAAGTGGAATCTCCCTTTCCTCACCAAAAATGTTAGGTTCTACTTGTGCATCCAAAACATCTATATGATTGGGGGTATGATTTTCTCCCCTCTTATTACCATCCATTCATCTAACACTCTTTTTTTTTGTCTTATTCTCTATATATAAAATTCAAAACAAGATGTACATGTAGCGTAATCGCAACCGTTTAAATAGAAGAGGATGAAATGGAAAAGAGATTAGGAGGAAAGATAATTTTAATCCATTGGATACAGCTCACAACAAGCATAGTGACAGGTTTAGCCTCTCTCTCTCTCTCTCTCTCTCTCTGTGTCATCAAAAGCCAGATCATTTTCATAAATATTGTATTCAAGTATTGGATAATTATACACTGAAAATATTCTCAGCTTCCATTTTTTTCTTTGTTTGTATATTACCCGAGGCTGCGAGAGGCAGCGTGTATCTAACTACGTTCTTGCTCACCTAACCTCCCTCATAACTCCTTTCCTCTCTAATTTCTTCGCCTTGTCGGTCCCTCTCTCTCTCTCTCTAAAACCTTCAAAGTTCCAACCTTTTCAATCCCCAAAAGATTTCTCGTTTTCTTACATTTTTCTTACTCAAACACAATTTTGTGGGGTCCATCGCCAGCCACCATTTTCATCGACCCTGACAATGTGCTTACTGGGTTTCATCCAACAAACCCCCCACCAACTTGCTCCTCTCTCATGAGCCCGGGTTCTTCTCAAAGATTCGGTCTTTTCGCAATTTGCATTTCTGGGTTCAGTGGAAATTTCAGCTGATTGATTGATTGATGGCTGCCAAGGCTGCATCCATCTGGGTTTATGCTAAACCCCATTATTCTCATCAGGGTGTCTCAGATTTGGGCACGAACCGCTCCGGGTTGGCTTTGAATTCGAATTCCCGCAAATGGGAATGTTCTTGTTTGGCCTTTGCTTCCGCCCAGAGAGCTATCACTCCGGTGGAAGATGAAAAACCGAGCCTCGGCGGCGCTGCTGAGTCTTCCGGTGCAATGGAACGGATTGAGGACAATGAGACCAGGGGGTTCCACAAGGATTTGAACCTTCTTCCTAGTGAGTTTACTCCACAAGCTGATAATTTTATGTTTTGCTCAATTTCTATATGTTTTTCAATTGGGTTCTTGTATGTTGGGATTGAGCAAATAGAACTTTGTTAGGTGAAGAACAAAGTTAGATTTTGACTACTTGTTGGGCAATGCAGAATAGTTTAGCTCCTCTGCAATGCAGAACAAAGTTAAGTTTAGTAGCTTTATTTTATGTGATGGCTATTGGTACTTGGGTTTTCATCATTGAGAAGATTTTGTTTGACTGCTGTAGCATCGGGGCATTTATCTGATTTGGCCTAGATATTTAGATGAGGGTAGGATCAAATGAATGAGATTAGGCAAACAATTACATCAAAATTTATGACATAACAGTGAGGACTAGGAGGATTTCCATTATGACTTGACAATGAGAACTAGTAAGTACCTTACTCTTTCGGATGCCCGGTGTTGGTGGAAATAACGCAATTCGTATTTGTGGAAATAATATTATTGATGGAAACTTTGATATTTTTCAGAAATGACAAATTTGGGTACTGTCTATTATAGTTGACCAAATTCTTGGTGTATCTCGTGTCGGGAAACCAATAGATTTTGCAATAAAATTAGGTTTAAATCCACCAAAAAAATACTTTTTGAAGATATCTTGACAATTCACACTAATACTAAAGTCCGTCGATATCTAAACAGCACGTTGCTGTAATATAGGTCATATCTTTCCGCCTCCTTATTGATATTGGTAGGTTCAAAAAGCGGCAATATCCTGGATGCTAAATTTCACCTTGGATTACAAATATGAACCCATGGTCAGGTGCGTTCCAAAATGAGATCAAAGACCTAACAATCCCACTTAAATATATAATCTCTGAAAATATTTTGGGCCAATCCAACAGGTTGATTTCAAAAGGCAATGTAACAGTCAGATTTTGTAAATGTGTTCACATCCAAATACTTAAAAGAATAGCTTGGTTGTAGTGGTGATTTTTGTATTTCTTGTTGTCGAATGTGCTACTATACTTCTTCATTCTAGTGATCCTTTGTTTTCAATTTTATCTTACAATTGTTTCTTTCACGCTCACTTCTCATAGCTTGAATATGAATTAATTGCAGAACCATTGACAGCAAATGACCTTTCTTCTCCTGGTAATGGTTCACGAGTGAGAGTTGCTTATCAGGTAGATCTTCTCATTGATTACTTGCATTCTTTTTGGTGTTCATACATATATATATATATATATATATATATTTGCTCTTATGTATGTTGGATTTTCAATTTTAGGGGTTGCCAGGGGCATATAGTGAGGCTGCTGCATTAAAAGCTTATCCGAAGTGTGAGACCGTCCCATGTGACCAGTTTGAAGCTGCATTCAAGGTTGAATAATTGTTTTTAAAAGTTAATATTATTTTTATTATATTTACCTGTTTGGGTACCTTGATTAGGTTTTTTTTTTTTTTTTTCATTTAACAGGCAGTTGAACTTTGGTTAGTGGATAAAGCAGTTCTTCCCATTGAGAATTCTGTTGGCGGAAGCATCCACCGTAATTATGACTTACTACTTCGCCATAGACTGCACATAGTTGGAGAGGTACAATTGCAAGTGAACCATTGTCTCTTGGGGTTGCCTGGTGTAAGAAAAGAGGAAGTAAAACGTGTTTTAAGCCATCCTCAGGTTGGTCTTTCACTTATTTTCTTTTTCAATTTTTTTCTATTTGCATAAGCGGACAGCTGATGAATATATTGTCCCACCTGTCTAGTTCATATGGCATGAACGCTCATATCATTGTGTCCTCAAATTGCCTATTTGCAACAATGGGAATGTTCCCCAATTAGGTAATCTTAGATTCTTAATTGCTCTGGACCACAGCCAAAAAGGAGAATCGTTATATGATAGCTAACAAGTTTTGAAATGCTCTTTCGTGGAGCTCCTCCATAATTGGCTTGTCTTTCGTGTAATGTCTACTAGCAGCGTTTCCACAACCACCACACAGTACTAGCAGATTGTGATTACTTTCTTGGCACTGGAACTTGTAGCAAAATGGGTCATAGGTCTTGAGCTAGCACTTTATAGATATCTTCTATTTGGTTTGACTGCAGAAAATTTGGGCAGTAGTGAATTAATTTTGAATGTAGCATACATGCATGCATATACAATCTAGTCTTTCAAATGAAAGACCTAGGTCTTCAAACATTTTTTGCGGACATTTTCGCTTGCAGGCCCTTGCTCAATGTGAGATGACACTAAGCAGTTTGGGTATCGTCAGAATCAATGCCGATGACACTGCTCTGGCTGCACAGGTTATCAATATATCTTCAGTATTGTTAACTGTGATAGGCATTAAGGGTGTTTTTATGCTAAGGGTTGGGAAATTTTGTACAGATGGTGGCCTCAACTGGCCTACGGAATACTGGTGCTGTTGCAAGTGCTCGAGCTGCAAAAATTTATGGGCTTGAAATTCTTGCAGAAAAAATTCAAGTAAGGCTATTCTTTTAGATTCCTTTTTCAGGTTTAATGTATAAGTTAAGCCGGCTTGTTTGAACATCAGTTGGGTATTGATATGGTACACATCTGGATGGATTGAGAATTGACCTCTTCTCCTTTCTTAAGAAAGCAGAAGGTGCAAATTCACTGTTGTCTCAGCATGCTAGTTGGTTTGGGAGGGTGTTTGCAAGTTATTCTTTCCAAGCATTACAGTGTTCTACATGTCACATTTTCTTGCTTTGAGTATTTGCATTTTACAATATGATACTGCAAAGATGCATCACTCTCTTAGATGTTGGATGTTTTAACCTTATTTTGCACCTTTTTTATTTCATGAAGACGATGGCTGCTGGGGATTACTAATGACACCGCTTGATTAATTTACTAACACTTTGCCCTGGCCAGGATGATGACGATAATATCACTCGCTTTTTGATACTTGCAAGAGAACCGATAATTCCAGGGACTGACCGGTCATATAAGGTATAAACCTTTGCTTTGTTTAGTTTTTTTATTTTACATATCTTTGTTTTCCTTTAATCTTCTGAATATTTATTATAAATTTTCGTCATAGACAAGCGTTGTTTTCACTCTTGAAGAAGGTCCTGGTGTACTATTTAAAGCCTTGGCAGTATTTGCTCTTAGGGGCATTAACTTGACAAAGGTAACCTTAGGTAATCATTTTTTGTTTTCTTTCATGCTCACCCACTGTGTATAGCTTTTTGACAAATGTTCTCCTTTTGGAGCAATTTCAGATAGAGAGTCGCCCACAGAAGCAACGTCCACTAAGGGTTGTGGATGATTCAAATGAAGGGAGTGCCAAGTGAGTGGTACTAAGTATAGAATATGATAAGTTTTACATATCCGCTCCAGTATATACTGAACAGACAGTTCATGATATGACCGTTAATATTGGTAAGGTCGCTACAAAAATTACATTCTACAGAATTGATTGATCAATCTGTTTTGGCAGGTATTTCGACTACCTCTTTTACATTGACTTTGAAGCTTCTATGGCAGAGCCCCGTGCCCAATATGCTTTGGGACATCTGCAGGTCGGTCTCGTATCATTTAGATGCATGTTCTTTATTTTCTCAACTTTCGAAAACTTTTATTTTGTGCTGGAGGTTTTGCCACATGGTGGCACACTTAACTTGAAATTACAAAGTCTTCCTCTGAAACCTCTCCACCCCTCAGTATAAAGCATTGGTGATTTAAGGGTGAATTGCTTTCTTTTGCAGGAATTTGCAAGATTTCTTCGTGTCCTTGGTAGCTACCCAATGGACACGATTCCATAGAAGCCAGTCGTTTCTTGGGCTCAATTTCGTAATGGTATTGGTTTCCAGACATGCAAACACAGTTCAACCTTCAATGCTGTATATATCTGGGCGCTGAAGCTGCATACACAGATCAAGCTTCAAATGAGGAGACAATTCCTCGCAAAACTTCATTTTTCTTTCCTTTTCGACTCTATATCATTCTTTATTTCCTCCGAACGGGGGTTTTTACTGTTTCAGGACTCTCGTGATATCTTGATACAACACCAATCTGTAAACAATACCGCAGGATTCATGAAAGACAGTTTGTGATGCTTTCTGCTTTGTGTCTATCATCATTTTACACTTGATTCTTAGGTGTTCGCCCTGCATCTCGTCCTCGGGATTATAGAGTAGAAAATCCGTTCAGAAAATTTGAAACTTTGAAGCTCTATAAATTCGATAAGACTAGAGAAATATCGTAATTGATGACAAGGTTGTAAATCCGTGACCAACTGAAAACAGTAATGAATAGACTCAGCGAGAGACTGCTGAGAGAAGTGTTGAATAGACGCTCCCACATTTCATGAGAAGCGGACAGCCCAACTATCAGAGAAATGATTGTTTCAGTGAGAGCAGCATGAAGCATACCAACAAGTGTCCGATCTGTCTGATGCCAGACCAGGCAAGCTGGTTAGGGGACGAGGTGACCACCTGAGGGACAACTTCAGGGGCATCAGAATCAGCAGAGCCGGCAAGGGGCTGCCGCATGTAAGAATTCCTACCACTAGATGGTGAAGGTCAAGTAACATTCATAATATGCGTGATAAAATTCGCGTGGGCACAATTTCTAACCATATGAGTCCAACAACAACGTTGAACTAGACAAACAGAGTAATAGCCGCGAAATCCCATTAAACATTACAACCAAAGTAACACAAGTGCCTATTACAAAAGACGAACAAGCATATCATACTAATACGGAAACTGGATCATCTTATTCATGGGAGACGGACTCTCCATCCACGTCTTTACTACTCTCACTTCATTGCAATTACTCTTGCTTACGGCTGCAGTTCCTTCAAGAAATCTTCGTTGTCAACCAGGACCTGCAAGCACAACGTCAAAAACCGAAGTAATGAGCTCAATGGCTAGTGCTGCAACGTGCAAACATTTTCACAAATGGAAAAAGTTAAACCGGAGCTCTGGGATGAAGCATATTAACACGTTCTATTTTTTCTTTGCACTTCAATGCTCCAATATCGTACTAAATGTAACAATAAAACAATGATGCATATGATAAAAGATCAAACACCTAAATAGAAAGTTGAGCGACAAGTGAACAAGTGAAAACTCACAGTTTTCCAGCCATCGGGATCGAGAAAAGAGGTGATCTTGGTGTTGAGTCCAGGAATCGGTCCTGGCTGTCTGGTTATCTTTCCTCCAAGCTCTTGTGTAACCAAATTGACAGCCTCAGCACTTTTGTAGACATCATCAGTACCGATAGCAATCTGGCATATGTAGACACAAACATATCAGGACAGCAGAAGTTGTTTGCGAATTAAACGTTTTTTAAAAGGACAAAGTATGGAATAAGTTGCAAAACAAGTCAACCTGTGCATACGCATTTCCTTTGGTGTATTCGGTCACACCATAGTTATAGGTCAACTCCAAGATAGTTGTTTGGTCTTCTTCTTTATATCCCAAAATGGCTATAGTGTACTGTAAAATGGATGCAATGCAAAAACACGGGAAGATTCAGCAAGCCTTTGTTTACAAAGATGATGGGCCAAGGACTTAATTATAAGCATGCTACCAAGATAATAATAATGCTTGGTGAAGAGAGGATTCACTACCTTGTATTCGGGCCTGTCAATTGTCCTCAACAGCTTCAACCCTAATGCCTGCACAGAAGGAAAGCCATGACATCGCACAAAATTAAGAAAAATGATCACGTATTTGAAGAATACAAATACTAAGTTCCAAACCATCTTGTATAATTCAAACACGACTAGTTCAAGAATTCAACGGCAACCTAGTATTTGTCTAATCTAATGTACTGAAACTGCCACATGAAAAGTGGCTTGCAAAATCCCAAGATGAAAAAGCCCGATAATTTTTGAATCCATATGCAGGGTATCAAATGAGTACCTTCTCATAGAACTTGATTGAGCGTTCAAGATCACCAACGCGGAGCATTACTTGGCAAAGTGGCTCAGGAGTGGAGGGTCGCTGAATAATCTCAAACATGTAACCATCAGGATCCTTCACGAAGGCAATGATGCTCTTCCCGCCTTTAACAGGTCCAGGCTCCCTCGTCACAGTTCCACCCTTAGCACGAACATCTTCAACCAGTTTTTGAACCTACAAAATCCCAAATTCCATACAATCATCAAACTGAGAAACAAGAACAAAATCCTGAATTTCCAAATTCCCAATAATCGATACCCTCGAGAAGAACTTAAAACACTGGAATGGTATTCTAAGCCAATTATGCACTTCTATAAAGTTAAATTGCATGGCACTAACGATTGGCTTGGGATACCGTCACATTGTCATTTAAGCAGGTTTCTCTGCCCAACAGACTTATCAGGAGTAGCAAAGGTGAAATGTCCAAAATCCCAATTCCATACAATCATCAAAATTCAGAAACAACAACGAATCCAAAACTTCCGGATGATACAGTGACGGTTTCTCATGTCCATCATACAGAATCACAGATGCCACAAAGCCAAAAAAGCACGTCGCATTTGATTTACTCGAGGTAACGTCACATTGTCACTCCATATATGTCAAGTAAATCATACTGTCATTCCAGATATAAGTATCTCAAATTCTGCCATTCGAACACTTACATCGGGAGTAGCGATGGCGAAGTGCCCGAAACCGGTGCCGATATCATAAGAAGAAACTCCATAATTGTAGGTCAATTCAACCACAAAGTGAGACTCTTCGGGCCCAAACCCCAGAAACGCATTCGAGTATTTCTCCTCCGGGATGTCCCTCTTCCTCAACAGCTTCATCCCCAAAGCCTCCGTATAAAACCTGCAATTATTTTATTTTCCCAAAAATAAAAAATTAAATTTGAAATCAATCGCCAAAAAAAATGAAAAACTGAAATCATGGAAATTGAATCGATCATCGTTTATGATCGCTGATGTTGAAAATTAACGTACTTGATGGTGCGATCGAGGTCGCCGACGCGGTACACAGCATGGAGGAACCGGCGCTTGTCCTTCTTCGGCCATTCCAAAACGTCAGCGTTTGGAGCGACGGCTTTTCCCTCAGCTTCGGCCATTTTCGAGCGTTCTAGTGTTCTGAATCTTGTGATCAGTGAGCTACTTTATTTAATATTATCTTGAATTCAAATTCGCACGTGGACCAATCAGAGATGGTTACATATGGAATCACAGTGATCTGCCGACTTAGGCCATCTCGAACTGATCAGGCTAAATGATCATGGGGTTAAAAATAACTTGGAATGACATGAAAATCGTCTCCAACCAATGACTAGGTTAAAGGGCTTGTGGATCCCATTGAGTCCAAACCCCTAAATCAGGCTAGTGGAATGGCCATTTCCAGCAAGCCAACTAGCCCTTTAGCGTTAGAATGTCAAGCTTGACATTTTGCCACCCCTCCAGTCCAGCCCATTTGAATGTCAACGGCTACCTAGCATTAGCATGACGTCAGATAGCAACGACTAGCTAACGTCATGTTGCCGTCAGGTTACCTTTTGGAATTTGAATTTTTTTTGGACGAATTTAAATAATAATAATAATAATAATTTTCTTCCTATAAATACCTATATCATTCCTACAACATTGAAAGTTGAGGATAAAATGTGTCACGTAGATAAGAATTATATCTAAAATTTGCACAACCAATTATATCTCGACACATGACACTCGAAATACTATCCGAAAAATTATTAAGATTACATAGAGATAAGAAATCTGGAGAGTTACTCACTTTAGTGACACGTGACACTCGAAATCCTATCCGAAAAAAGTATTGAAATTACATAAAGATAAGAAATCTAGAGAGTTACTCACGTTAGCGATATGTGTTACTCGAAATCTTATCCAAAAAATTATTAAGATTATATAAAGATAAGAAATCCGAATGTTCATTCATTTGGCCTAATGCTTTTTTTTTTTTCTTTTTTTTAATACTAAATTGTATATGATTTATTGTCTTGCAATGACTGCAATCATAAAGAGAGAAAATCATTTACTATTCCAAATAGAATCTACGAGTGATTTATACAAGCACACATGTGCTATAATTAATATCACTACAAAAATGACTATTTAAATCCAGAATGCAATGAACTAAAGAGAAATAGAATATCAATTAGGACAATTCACTACTCACTCAATTATTTTCTCACGTAAAAGTGTACAATTAACTCATGAGATTGCACAAGAACTAAATTTTTTGGTTTAAATCAATGAAATGATATATTCATTTAACATTGACATTGTGTTTGCATGGCATAAAATGTCATTGAAAATGAAGTGTATTGTGTATTATGTATTGTAAATATCAAATGGACCACATTTTTGCACCCTTTAAGATGATCAAGATGGAGGGGGAGCATGCACATAAAAAGTAGTAGTTAGCAATGAGCCTCTTTTTGGAGATTTTTGTCACAAATATGGCCAGGCCTCGAATCCTTTCTCCACATGTGTGCCAAGTACTCGAACTTGAGGCTTTAGAAATTGCCAAAGCAATTATAACGTGATAAACCACCCCGGCATATATAACAGGTGTTTGATTGTGTAAATTTCAAGTAACGATTATGTAGGATTTCTTTTGTAAATAGAAAATTATTTTTTCGTGTAACTTCAATTACTTGGAGAGCAAGTGATTCTCTCTTCTACTTATATGAATAAGGGCATAGACATGAAGTAATATCACCCGGTGGTGCCGAGAAACACAGAGCCAAAAACGTTGATGGACCTGCCTATGAGTATCCTCGTCGACATCATTATGAGGCTGCATCCGGCAATCGAATCACTCTGTCAGTTTCGGTGTGTTTCAAGACCGCCTTAAATTTCATTGATTCCCCATTCTTTGCTCAACTGCGTACTTGACATATGCTTAATTCTGCTGCCTCTTGTATTAAGGAAGATAACACATCTTCCAGTTCTGTTGATATTAGATAGTTAAGGAAAGCTAAATGTAGTTAGTTTATTATTAACTGTAATTAGTTAGAATGGTTATAAGTTTGTTTGTAATAGTCAAGGGTAGATTTGTAAAGAGCCAAAAGGCTATATATATTCCTTTCTGTGTAATTGAACTTTATTGAGTAAATACAAGCTTGTGAAGGAAGTTTTATCGTTCTTATTTCTCTATATGGTTTCATCGCTGGTTGCCTCACGGCTGCTCTCGATCCTCTTCTCTTCCGCTCCGATCCTCTGATCTTCTTCTCTGTACTTTGATTTGATTGTTCTTTGTGGCGATCTTATTCTTCTCTTGTTCATCTTGATCTGTTTCTTGCTCTCTCATGGCGACTTCATCTGAGTCGGTACCTGGTATCCCTCCCTCTTCTAACCCTAATTCCTCTTCATATTCCTCTATCACAATCCAAAACATTAGTAGCATGGTGCCGATCAAGCTCAAGCGGACTAATTATCTGCCCTGATGTGCTCTGTTTGCTCCGATTCTTCGGCGATATTGTCTTCTTGGTATTGTCGACGGCACTGAACCCTGTCCTGCCCCTCTTCTGCCTGATCGTACTCTTAATCCGGATTTTGAGGTTTGGTATGAGAAAGATCAGAATCTGCTGATCTGGTTTAATTCCACGTTGTCTGAAGAGGTCATTCCTTTCACAATTGGCGTTTCATCTTCTCGTGATCTATGGCTTAAGCTCGAACAACGATTTGGGGGTGTTTCTGATGCACATGTTCATCAACTTCGTTCTCGCCTTCAAAGTGTTCAGAAAGGTTCTCGTTCTATGTCTGATTATTTGCAAGAGCTCAAAGAGATCTCCGACTCTCTCACTGCTGCTGGATCTTCAATTTCGGATCGCGATCTCATCGCTGCTACTCTGGCTGGCCTTCCTGATGAGTTTGAATCATTCATCGACTCCATCATGCTTCGGTTAACCTCTACATCTTTGGATGAATTGCATGGCTTGCTTCTTACCAAAGAGCTCTCTTTGAATCACCGCAAGAAATGTTCCTCTTCTAGTATGTCTGAACCGTTTCATGCTTTATCTATTCAAGCTCAACCTCTATTGCTTCCCAATCCCCCTCAGGTGTATGTTGCTCAGAATCCACCTCTTTAGCATTCTTTTCGATATAATTCGAACCGTGGGAAGATCAATCGTGGTTCTTATCGTGGCAATCGAGGTTCTTATCGTGGTCATTCTTCCACTAATACCTTCCATCGCTCCAATTCATTGCTCAGTCTCGTGGTTCTCCTTCTGGTCCTAGGGCTCCTTGCCAGATTTGTGGTAACTCAAGTCATGAAGCACTTGACTGCTTTGATCGTATGAATCCTGAAATTTATGGTCGTGTCCCTCCTGCCAAACTCCAAGCAATGTGTGCTCGTTCTAATACCAAGTCCTCTCCCACTTGGTTAATTGACTCCGGAGCTACTTCGCACATTACTAATGACATATCCAACATCAACTTTCCTACTCCGTACACTGGTGAAGACAAGGTTTATATAGGTGATGGTAAAGGTCTGTCCATTTCTCATGTTGGTTCCTCTACATTACGAACTCCTACTTCTTCATTTCAATTGTCAAATGTCCTACATGCCCCTCACATACAACACAATTTGTTGTCTGCTTTTCAATTTCTCCGGGACAATTCTTGTTCATTGACTCTTGATTCTGATGGATCCGTTGTCAAGGATCGTTCCACGGGGAAGACGCTTTTGCGTGGTTCAGTTAAGGACGGCTTCTATCCTCTGCAGTCTACCACATCTCCTCGTCCCCTATCTGGTGATGCTCCTTCTTCTTTTGCTGCTTCAGCCTTGGTTAGTATTAAAGCTCCAATAAAGATCTGGCATAGGCGCTTGGGTCATCCATCTTCTGCCATTTTCCGTCGGGTAATCTCTACCAATAACCTGGCAGTGCACGGTAAATCTGCAGTTGATTTTTTCTGTTCAGATTGTGCATTGGCAAAGAACCACAAGCTTCCTTTTGGTTTGTCTTCTTCAGCAACCACTCATAGTCTTCAAATTGTACACTGTGATTTGTGGGGACCTGCTTCTGTTACATCTAGCAGTGGTTTTCGCTATTACTTACTTCTTGTTGATGATTTCAGTAAATACAGTTGGTTTTTTCCTTTGAAAGCAAAGTCGGATGTACTGTCTACCTTTGTTGCATTCAAGAACTATGTAGAAAATCTGCTTGGTAATAAAATCAAAGTGTTGCGTTCCGATTCAGGGGGTGAATTCACTGGTCATTTGTTTGCTTCTTTTCTTAGTGCACATGGTATTTTTCATCAATTCAGTTGTCCACACACGCCTGAACAGAACGGTTGTGCTGAGAGAAAACACCGTCATCTTGTTGAGACTGCTCGGACACTACTTGCTGCTTCTCATGTCCCTCATGTGTTTTGGGTCGAGGCTTTCTCTACTGCCCTTTATCTCATTAATCGTCTTCCAATTTCTGGTCTCTCACAATCTACTTGGGAGATTTTATTTCATCGACACCCGGACTATTCCACACTCAAAGTTTTTGGTTGCCAATGCTTTCCATGGCTTAAACCTTATACTCACAGTAAATTGGATCCTAAAAGCAAGTGTTGTGTGTTCTTGGGCTATAGTCTTCAGCACAAAGGTTATCGGTGCTTTGATCCGATTGGTAATAGTGTTTATATCTCTCGCCATGTGATCTTTAATGAAGCCTACTATCCTTTTCAGTATCTGCCCCTGTCTCCTCCTTCCTCTGGCAGTATTACCTCAGTTCATTCTTCTTCAATGGATCTATATTTTCGCAGGTATACTCATCCTGCTTCTTCTTCACCTCCTGCTGCTTCTACTCGTCCTCATTCTTCCCCATCTCCTGATGCTTCTCCTCCTGATGCTTCTCCTCTTCCTGGTGCTTCTCCTACTCCAGTTGATTCTTCACCTCTGGATGCTTCTCACCCTGCTTCTACCTCTCTGGTTACCACTCACCCTATGGTTACCCGATCCAAAGCAGGCATCTATAAACCTAAGGCTTATGCAGCAACTAAGCATCTTCTGCCCCTCCCATTGGATTCTGTTCCCAGTACGTATTTACAAGCCTCTAAGTTTGCTCACTGGCGAGCTGCGATGCAAGATGAGTTCAATGCCTTACTGTCTACAGGCACTTGGTCCTTAGTTCCTTCCCATTCTTCTCACAACATTGTTGGGTGCAAGTGGGTGTTTCGTATCAAGACGAAACCTGATGGTACTGTGGATCGTTACAAGGCCCGGCTTGTTGCCAAGGGCTTTCACCAACAAGCTGGTATTGATTTTCAAGAAACTTTTAGTCCGGTTGCTAAACCGGTTACCATTCGCATCCTTCTTAGTCTTGCTGTTCAACATAATTGGTTTCTAAACCAATTAGACATCAGTAATGCTTTTCTTCATGGGGATTTAAAAGAGGATGTCTACATGGTTCAACCTTCGGGCTTTATTGATCCTCTCTTTCCTAGTCATGTGTGCAAGCTTCAAAAATCGTTGTATGGCCTTAAGCAAGCCCCTCGCGCTTGGTTTGAAAACAAACTCTGCAGGATTTTGGCTTTCATCAGTCTTCATCTGATGCGTCTCTGTTTGTACTTCCTGGCCCTCAATTGGTTATCGTCCTCGTTTATGTTGATGATATCCTTGTCACTGGCCCTAATCCTCAGCTTTGTCACAACTTCATTCACCGGCTCAGTGCCAGATTTCCAGTAAAGGATCTTGGTCCTTTACACTATTTCTTGGGGCTGGAGGTTCAGCGTTCTTCTCAGGGGATTTTCCTTCATCAAACCAAATATCTCCTTGATCTTCTTCACCGGACTAATATGCAGGGTGCAAAACCTTGTTCCACACCCCTTGGCTCCAACAAACTGGATCATACTGGTTCTCTTCTACCCCATCCAACTGAGTATCGTTCGATTGTTGGTGGTCTTCAATACCTCACATGGACTCGCCCAGAACTTGCCTTTGCTGTCAATCAACTCTGCCAGTTCATGCATTCTCCTCGTGACCAACATTTACAGGCTGCCAAACGTGTTCTTCGCTTTCTCAAAGGTTCTGCATCTCAAGGCCTCTAGTTTACCAAGGGTTATGTTGATCTCTCAGCCTATTCCGATGCTGATTGGGCTGGCAGCACGATTGATCAACGCTCCACCAGTGGTTACTCTGTCTTTCTTGGTCCCAACCTCATCAGCTGGAGTGCCAAGAAACAACACACTGTTGCTCGTTCATCCACAGAAGCTGAATATCGGTCTCTGGCTCATACGGCAGCTGAACTCACCTGGGTTTGTAAAATCCTTCGTGACCTTCACTGTCATCTTCCCAAATTGCCTACATTATGGTGCGATAATATTTCCGCCATCTCCTTAGCCTCTAATCCTGTTTTTCATGCTCGCACGAAGCATGTTGAGATTGATTACCATTATATTCGTGAACTTTTTCTCGCCAATCTTCTCAAAGTCCAGTTTATTTGTAGTGCTGATCAACTCGCTGATCTTCATACTAAATCTCTGTCTAAACCTCAATTCAGATACTTGTGTTCCAAGCTTCCCATTGGACTCTTTTCTGATTCCTCCTCTCGCTTGAGGGGGTGTATTAAGGAAGATAACACATCTTCCAGTTCTGTTGATATTAGATAGTTAAGGAAAGCTAAATGTAGTTAGTTTATTATTAACTGTAATTAGTTAGAATGGTTATAAGTTTGTTTGTAATAGTCAAGGGTAGATTTGTAAAGAGCCAAAAGGCTATATATATTCCTTTCTGTGTAATTGAACTTTATTGAGTAAATACAAGCTTGTGAAGGAAGTTTTATCGTTCTTATTTCTCTATATCTTGTGCTGCCACTGTCCAAGTACCTCAACTTATTCTTCTTGCTGAGTTTGCGGCTCTTAACCGCAATCGGCAAATAGGCTTGCACCCATTCAAACACCCTACTGGTACTGATGCGATTGCATTTAAACACGCGCTTCCTAACTGGATGAATTTCTGCGGCAGCTATTGGCACGATGTATAGTTTGTTTTTTGCAACTTGATTGGCTCTAACGCCAGCAGATTAACAAGTTCATGCTACTTGTTTGATGCTCTTAGGGGTGAACTTCTACAGCTCCCATTGCTCCCATTGACGTGGAGGAACCAAATTATTCTTTCTCCACAAGAAACAAACCTGTCTCCATTACCTTGGTTGTTCTGCGGAGCATTGTTGTTGCGAGGGTTATTTCCTCTCGGAGCTGCACCACGGTTGGAGGAGTTGCCGCGTCCTCCACCATGAGAACATCCACCACCACGTCCTCGTGAAGCCACAAAGGAATTGGCAGCAGTGCCTTCAACCGAATGAACGTTGTGTTCTGCCAGTCTTCTTTCCATAGTCAGCAGCAAGGATTCAAGAGTTGGATAAGTGATAGGAGTGTCACGAGCTTGTGCAGCACCCATAGTCATCTCAAACGCTGGCCCAAGATTATTCAACACGATCTGAACCAGTTCGTCGTCACTCACAGGTTGCCCAGCAAGGGCAAGGTTGTCAGCTAGTGCATTCATTCGATCCAGGTAATCCGCCACAGATAGATCACCTTTTTTGGTCTGCAACAACGCATTTCTCAGAAACAAAATTCGATTTTGAGACGTGGATGCATACCTTTGCTCAAGAGCTTCCCAGGTAGCTCGAGCCGTTCTTTTGCTTGCCACCACAGACAAGACAGAAGCAGTGAGAGAGCCATTAATCCAGCTAAGAATCATTTGATTCTGTTGCACCCAAGTTGTGTATGCAGGATTGACAGTAGCTGAACCATCAACATGTTTTGCAGGACATAGCACCGTGCCGTCAACGTAGTCTATCAGATCCTTGCTTTTCAGAATAGGAAGAATTTGTGCCAACCACAGTGGGTAGTTGGTCCTATCTAATTTGATATTGACGACAGTGGAGAATGGCTGGAAGGTAGGAGTTTGGGGGTTGGGGTGGACCACAGGAGCAACTGGAACATTGTTTTCAGCCATGGAAGCGGTGTTGGGAAAGATGACAGGACTAGGATCTTTGTCGTTAGACAAAAAAAGCTCTAGAGACCATATAAAACTTAAGATCGTAGGTATTTCACTTTGTTTGCATACCCATTCAACTACGGGTTGCCTGTATTTATAAGCTCAACAAGATAACAACTGAGGGTTTGAAAACCCTATTTACAAGGAGATTCAAACTTCAAGGAATCCATAACAGAAAACTACGGATTACAAGATTACAGAGATACATCCTAGAAACAAGGAAACCTAATCAGTGAGGAGTTCAAAACAGAAACAAACTCCTGAAAGTACGCTGGACTCCTTAATGCACGGTTGAATTATCCTGAGGTTGACTTCATCTAACAGCGCTCACCCTTCAACATGCCCTACAGGTTTTCATGGTACGGCATGGGATTTGAAAATATATCTTGCACATAAAAGATTGTAATAAGAATGTATCAAACATATGGAGTCATGTATGTATCAACAGGTTTATGTGGTACGCTGCAGCCCCGCCTTCTCTTTCCTCCATTTTGTTAACAACACAACAAGATTTCAAATGAAAGAACTAGGTCTTCAAACATTTTTTGCGGACATTTTCGCTTGCAGGCCCTTGCTCAATGTGAGATGACACGAAGCAGTGTAGCGTAAGAATCAATGCTATATCTTCAGTATTGTTAACTGTGATAGGCATTAAGGGTTTTTTTATGCTAAGGGTTAGGAAATTTTGTACAGATGGTGGCCTCAACTGGCCTACGGAATACTGGTGCTGTTGCAAGTGCTCGCGCTGCAAAAATTTATGGGCTTGAAATTCTTGCAGAAAAAATTCAAGTAAGGCTATTCTTTTAGATTCCTTTTTCAGGTTTAATGTATAAGTTAACCGGCTTGTTTGAACATCAGATGGGTATTGATATGGTACATATCTAAATGGATTGAGAATTGACCTCTTCTCCTTTCTTAAGAAAGCAGAAGGTGCAAATTCACTGTTGTCTCAGCATGCTTGTTAGTTCGGTAGGGTGTTTGCAAATTCACTATTCTTTCCAAGCATTACAGAGTTCTACATGTCACATTTTCTTGCTTTGAGTATTGCATTTCTTTTACAATATGATACTGCAAAGATGCATCACTCTCTCAGATGTTGGATGTTTTAACTTATTTTGCACCTCTTTTTATTTCGTGAAGACGATGGCTGCTGGGGATTACTAATGACACCGCTTGATTAATTTACTAATACTTTGCCCTGGCCAGGATGATGACGATAATATCACTCGCTTTTTGATACTTGTAAGAGAACCGATAATTCCAGGGACTGACCGGCCATATACGGTGTAAACCTTTGCTTTGTTTTGTTTTTTTATTTTATGTATCTTTGCTTTCCTTTACTCTTCTGAGTATTTATTTATAAATTTTCTTCATAGACGAGCGTTGTTTTCACTCTTAAAGCCTTAGCAGTATTTGCTCTTAGGGGCATTAACTTGACAAAGGTAACGTTAGGTAATCATTTTCTGTTTTCTTTCATGCTCACTCACTGTGTATAGCTTTTTGACAATTCTTCTCCTTTTGGAGCAATTTCAGATAGAAGAGTCGCCCACAGAAGCAACGTCCACTAAGGGTTGTGGATGATTCAAATGAAGGGAGTGCCAAGTGAGTGGTAATAAGTTTAGAACATGATAAGTTTTACATATCCGCGCGAGTATATACAGAACAGACATGTCATGATATGACTCTTAATATGGGTAAGGTCGCTACAAAAATGACATTCTACAGATTGATTGATTGATCGATCTGTTTTGGCAGGTATTTCGACTACCTCTTTTACATTGACTTTGAGGCTTCTATGGCAGAGCCCCGTGCCCAATATGCTTTGAGACATCTGCAGGTCGGTCTTGTATCATTTAGATGCATGTTCTTTATTTTCTCAACTTTCAAAAACTTTTATTTTGTGCCGGAGGTTTTGCCACATGGTGACACACTTAAGCTTGAAATTACAATGTCTTCCTCTGAAACCTCTCCACCCCTCAGTATAAAGCATTGGTGATTTAAGGGTGAATTGCTTTCTTTTGCAGAAATTTGCAAGATTTCTTCGTGTCCTTGGTAGCTACCCAATGGACACGATTCCATAGAAGGCAGTCGTTTCTTGGGCTCAATTTCGTAATGGTTTTGGTTTCCAGACATGCAAACACAGTTCAACCTTCAATGTTGTATGCGCTGAAGCTGCATACACAGATCAAGCTTCAAATGAGGAGACAATTCCTTGCAAAGCTTCATTTTTCTTTCCTTTTCGACTCTACATCATTCTTTATTTCCTCTGAACGGGGGTTTTTACTGTTTCAGGACTGTCATGATATCTTGATACAACACCGGGAGGGTCCCTCCCGACTACCCAAAGTACAATCTGTAAACAATACCGCAGGATTCATGAAAGACAGAGATTTGTGTGTAACTTACGACTAAAGACAGTTTGTGATGCTCTCTGCTTTGTGTCTATCGTCATTTTACACTTGGTTCTTAGGTGTTCGCCCTGCAATCTCGTCCTCGGGATTATAGAGTAGAAAATCCGTTCAGAAAATATGAACTCTGAAGCTCTATAAATTCGATAAGACAAGAAATATCGTAATGGTGGGGAGGTTGCAAATCCGTGACCAACTGAAAACAGTAATGAGTAGACTCAGCGAGAGACTGCTGAGAGAACTGTTGGGAAAGACGCTCCCACATTTCATGAGAAGTGGACTGCCCAACTATCAGAGAAATGATTGGTTCAGTGAGAGCAGCACAAAGCATGCTAATAAGTGTCCGATCTGTCTGATGCCAGACCAGGTAAGTCTGTTAGGGGACGAGGTCACCACCAGAGGGACAACTTCAGAGGCATCACATCAGCAGAGCCGGCAAGGGCTGCCGCATGTAAGAATTCCTACCACTAGATGGTGAAGGTCAAGTAACATTCATAATATGTGGTAAAATATCAGTGATCACAAAATTCGCGCGGGCGCAATTTCTAACCATGAGTCCAATAACAACGTTAAACTAGACAAATAGAGTAATAGCCGCGAAATCCCATTAAACATTACAACCAAAGTAAACCTATTACAAAAGACGAACAAGCATATCATACTAATACGGAAACTGGATCATCTTATTCGTGGGAGATGGAGTCTCTATCCACGTCTTTACTGCTCTCACTTCATTGCAACTACTCTTGCTTACGGCTGCAGTTCCTTCAAGAAATCTTCGTTGTCAACCAGGACCTGCAAGCACAATGTCAAAAACCGAAGTAATGAGCTCAATGGCTAGTGCTGCAACGTGCAAACATTTTCACAAGTGGAAAAAGTTAAACCGGCGCTCGGGCCTTCAATCTTTCAACTATAGATTAGTTACATCGTACATGCCACTCCTTGTCCTTGTCCCCGATAAAATCAACTAAATTGAGATTATAATGGGATGAAGCATATTAACACGTTCCATTTTTTCTTTGCACTTCAATGTTCCAATATCAGACGAAATGTAACAATAAAACAATGATGCATATGATAAAAGATCAAACACCTAAATAGAAAGTTGAGTGACAAGTAAACAAGTGAAAACTCTATGTTTTCCAGCCATCGGGATTAGGGATGGGCAACGGTTATGACGGATGGGTAACTGCGGTTATTTACATATAACTATTTATGTTCATACTCGCATAACCGTTTATCTGTTGGGTAATTGCATAAACTGTTATACCTATACCCATAACCGTTTATAAATAGTTAACCATACCCATAATCGTGTGCCCATTTAACCATAACCATTTACCCGTTTTTGAACCCGTTTATTATTTTTTTTTTACCCATTTACCCCTTTTTCACCCGTCTACATGTTTTTTTTTAAATAACTTAAAAATTACAAAAAAAAATTTTGCCATAATTTTCATTTTCTTCATTTTCTGACAATTAAACACCGTTATAGGTATAATTTAGCATGCATTTCCCTATTTTAATCATTTAAGTCCTCATACAATTCCAATAATTGAAATAATAGTTTGCGAACGATATTTTTCTGCTACACCCAAGTAAGTCTTTAATTATAATAGTGAAGAAGGAGATATGTCCCCGTTTCTAAACATAGTTTTATGCAATAAGTAATTGATCCTAATCCCCCAATATATACACACACATAGAATCCCTCCCTTACTAACCAAAAAATTGAAACCCTAATTTGCATCTTTCGTTCCCTGAAGATCGAATTTTACGTAGAACTGTAGAACCCAGAAACGTACCTAAACTCATAAATTTATGCAGAACCCTAGCTATTTGTATCTTCAACAGATGCAAACATAAGATTAGAAGAAAAACATATAAGAACTAAAGCCAACACAAAAGAAACGTACCTGAGGTCATAATTATCTTTTTCCATGAGAGAAAGATTGAAGGTTGGACGGCCGGTAATCACTTTGGAGGAGCTAATTATAGCAAGAATATTTATATACACAACTTCTCGCATGTCAATGTTTGTAAAAGATTAATTAGAGAAATTTGTTAATTTAACAGATGAGCGGCGGAGATGAGAGAGAGGGCAGTGAGGAGGGAGAGATGAGTGGGGACGAGACGTTTGAGACTCTGAGTTTGACGGAGAAATTGAAAATTTAGGATCTTTAATTTTTTTTTAATTTTACATATATTAAATTAAATGGGTAAATGGATACCTGTTATAACCGCCGGTAATACCAATAACCGATGGATATCTGTTATAACCTTGGATAATACTCATAATCGTTTATTTAAATTTCACGGATAAACGGTCCATAACTGTAACCGTGAACTTTAAATAAACGGGTAACTGCAATTGTCCAAACTTATAGCTATTTTGCTCATCTCTAATCGGGATCGAGAAAAGAGGTGATCTTCCAGGAAAGTAAATGACTCCTATACTAACAAGGGAATACAGCAATATAATTATATTTATATTTATATTTAAATTCCTATTCGAACAGGACTCAAAGTCAACAACGGCCTCAGAGGATCAAAGATTCCCTTGTTCCCTGTGCCATATAGCATTATACACAAAATCAGGGAATAGTTCAATCAATCGTTTCCCATCCGATTAGCAAAAGGAAAGAGGAAAGTTAACCCTAACCCTAACAAAAAAAAAAAAAACCTAACCTAGCACAATGTATATACATATATATTAAGCACGTACCACAAATTCACACTCTTGCTCTTTGAACAAATCAAATCGATAATATTCTTGCTGCAAATATTAAAGCCATGTTTCCGGTCGGGCCGCCGCCAAAGAAGAAGATGTGTTTTAATAAGAGAAACACAGAGCCACAAACGTTGATGGACCTGCCTATGGATATCCTCGTCGACATCCTTATGAGGCTGCAGCCGGCAATTGAATCACTCAGCCAGTTCCGGTGTGTTTCCAAGACCGCATTAAATTTCATTGATTCCCCGTTCTTTGCTCAACTGCATACTTCACGTTTGCTTAATTCTGCTGCCTCTGGTGCTGCCATTGTCCAATTACCCCAGCATATTCTTCTTACTGAGTTTGGGACTCATGACGTCGTCAAACACCAAATAGGCTTGCACCCAATCAAATACACTACTGGCGCTGGTCACGACAACGCTAGTGTGATTGTATTTAAACACGCTCGTCCTGACTGGAAGATTTTCTGCGGCGGCTGTCCGTACGATGTACATTTTGTTTTCTGTAACTTGATTGGCTTTAAAGCCAGAAAATTAACAAGTTCATGCTTCTTGTTTGATGCTCTTAGGGGTGAAGTTCTACAGCTCCCATTGATGTGGAGGAACCGCTCACCCTTCAACATGGGGTCCAACATGGGGTCCGACATTACGTTTACGTGGTACGGCATGGGATTTGACAATCTATCTTGCACGTACAAGATTGTTTGTGTTTCCACATGGTGTAGACACGCGGATCTGGAGGCCCATGTTTATACGTTAGGTGCAAGTGCAACAACCTCATCATGGCGACAAATACACTCAGTTCCTCCTCGCGTTTTAAGTAATAAGAACGTATCTGCATATGGAGATATGCATTGGTTTATTGATCCATATCAACCACAAAGAAGTTGTAGTTACGATGCTGATTCTTGTATTATTTCTTTCGACTTCAAGAAGGAGGAATTCGTTTGGACACCTAATCCAAATTTACCTGGCTTCGTTAATAATTTCCGTGCCATGCATTTGCTTAACTTGAGAGGATCTTTAGCCATTGTGGATTTTTCTGATCATGATCGTTACGGCGGTTATGGAGGGGAAAGGTACGTTGACATATGGGTGTTAAAAGATTATTCGAAGAAAAAGAAAGAGTGGACGATGGATTACAAAATCGAGACCCCAATTATTGTGACAAGTTTGAAGTCGGCTATTGGTGAATGGGAGCATGGCATATTTTACACGTGCTTCCCCTTGCCTGATTGCTACTTTTTGGATCTAAGAAATAAATCCACGGAATGCATCCAATGGGAAGCATTATTCCGGAGCCTCTCTGGTTACAATTACAATTACTGGAGTGGGGAGAAGAAAACGAAGATGATCATGTACAGTTACACTAAAAGCCTGATTTCCTTACGAAATTATGGCAATTTGCTTGAAAGAGAAAAAGCGTGCAAGTGGGCAATTTTTGAAGCAGCAAAAACAAATGCAACCAGATTTTTCGAAACAGCAAAAACAAGTCCGTGGGGAATTTTTGAAGCAGCAAAAACAAATGCTCGGGCATTTTCTGAAGCCACAAAAACAAGTATGTGGCACTTTGAAACTTTATGTTGAAAATTTATGGCGGAATGATTACCAACAAAAGAAAATTATGAAGTAAAAGGTAATAATCGCAATTGTTCACTCTTTTATTATGAAAAATTTGTTTAATTTGAAAGCTATTTGGTCATTCATATGTGTTGAACCATAAGTAAAAATGTGACTCTTGTATTCATGAAAAATTGAGATTATCTATTGGCGAATGAGGATAATACCTTAGCATGCTTGCAGAAAACTTCTTTAGTCGTTTTTTTTTTTGGGGGGGGGGGGGGGGGGGGGGGGGGGGCGGCGCGGGGGCGGGCGGGCGCTTCTAGCTCCATGTTAATTGGCAAGTCAACTAACATGATGAACAATATATAAAGCTTAAGACTAGTCACAATCTAGCAGTCTAATTGAATCTTGTAATCAACTCAAAATAATTCAAGAATATTGTGGGTGCACGAACAGATTTTAAGAACTGCATTTGAATTGGACTCCCATGTTGAAACAGCATTGGGTCGTGTACTTAAAGTGCAGCAACATTGACATTGCATTTCATTGGAGGGCAATGCGCTTCCACTTGATACAAGAGTCTTGGCAGAAGTTGAAAGTCTTCGCCTTGTTAGAAAGGATGATCCGGCCCACATTTGGAATACAACATAATACAGATCCCTTAACAAGAGGGATCCTTTTTTTTTTTTTTTTTTTTTTTTTTAATGAGGATTATGTGTGGGGTACTCCACATCGAACTT
This sequence comes from Pyrus communis, assembly GCF_963583255.1. Classification (NCBI taxonomy): domain Eukaryota; kingdom Viridiplantae; phylum Streptophyta; class Magnoliopsida; order Rosales; family Rosaceae; genus Pyrus; species Pyrus communis. The sequence continues at coordinate 29,661,151 of NC_084805.1, forward strand.
TAATGATCTAAATTGTCTATTTTATAAGTCTCGATTCATAGATCATCCTTGCAAAAATTCAATTCAATCCGAATCTATTTGCCTATTTAATTATCAAGATAAAATTTCATTGTTTCTGATATAACAAAGTATTCGTTAATTTCTTTGAACCAATTAGATGTCTTAAACATTTCCGATTTGGCTAATATTTTGCAAGGATGATCTATGAGGTGCAACTTGAAAAATAGAAGGTTCGGATCGTTAATTCGATGTGAAGTGGACCCCACACTTAATCACTATTTTTTTGAAAAAAAAAATGGGATCCCTCTTGTTAAAGGATCTGCAACACAATATATGTTTGTCATGCCACATATACCAAAAGCAAAGAATCCAAAATAACGATTCATGTGGTGTCGAATGGGTTTAATTAGATGGTTGCTATTATAGTGTAACGATGGAAACCGCACAAGGCGTATTTGCGGAGCTTTTGAACTCGGAAAATGGAATGGAGTATAAAAAGGGGCCACTGAACAACCCTTAAATCTTGTTGTGTTGTTAACGAAATGGAGGAAGTAGAAGGCGGTGTTGTGGTGGTGTTGGTGGTGCTGGGGTGACTGAGAAAGGGAGAGAGTGACTCCGAGCAGCTAATAGAGAAAGAAAGCAAGGCAGCCCAAGCTTTTGGTCTCAGAACCACGCGCCGAACATCAAATGCTATAAAAAAAAAATTGAATAAATGAAGTTTTGGCCCAATATTCCTAAAGGAAAATGTGATGTAACTCTACTTTTTATACAAGAGCATCTTCACCCGTATTAGAAGGACAAGAGTAAGGCAAGGATAATGAAATTACCTTTATTATTTATTTCAAAAAGTAATTATCTTTGTGCTAGTTCATCCGTTTATAAAGTGAAAGGGCAAGGACAATGATGATTAGTATTCACAAATATATTCATTTATGCTTGATGCCTTGTAAGTGTGTACTTAGGAAGTTTGTTTTTTGAAAATAAAATTCTCTACTCTGATATTCTAATTTAAATACAAAACAAAACATAACGTTAGAAACAAGCATAATTAATTAAATAAAAGGCGAATGAAGAAGATGGTTGAAAATAAAATTCTCTACTCCGATATTCTAATTTAAAGCTGAATTTTTTTTTGAATTTTTTTATTTTTGGATTAATTCAGGCTATTAATTTACCAAATTTTGTTTAAATAAAATGCACCAGATCGTGCCATGTTAATTTTATTTTAACGTTGAAAATCCAACGACTAGCATTGCGCCCCGGGGGGAATCCAATGACTAGCATTGCGCTGGGGGCAGGTTTCTGCTGGAATTGTTTGCTGCGAACGGGCTCAAGCTCAGGAAATTGTTGCAAGGGCAGTCCAACGAGCGCCTAGGCCAATTTCACCTAATTGTTCTATCAATTGGGCAACTTTATTTCAAGAGGTCATTTCGGCTCCATTTTCTTCCTGAATCATGATTCCACTTTTGGCCCTGAATGCCATATTTGGCCCAATTTGCCTCATAAATTTAAAGTGTATTTCCACTTTATTCCCGCCAAATTTTGAGCCCACACTCGTTGACGTGGTATTTGGATATTCATAACTTTATTTATTTATATTGCTACACGTGTAGAGCCCAGTTGATCCCCTCTGGATTCTCAACGTGAGAATCATAGAAATCCTCATATTCTAGTTGTTCATTATATATTGTACGTTTAATTTTTGTTAGAAATTATTTGTGTTTAATTTTAAATTCAAAATAAATTTTGACCGCATAATGTACATAAACAGTTAAGATATGAAGATTTCTAAGATTCCCATAATTTAAATCCGAATGGAATCAAAATCCGAAAATAAATACGCTCACTGCATGCCACATCAACATCTAGATGAAATATGGTGGGACTTGACGACACATGGCAAATGGGACAATAGAGAGCAATGAGTTAGAGCATCTCGTAGTGAAAATTATAAAATAGAGAGTGAAAAGTGCAGTAAAAAGAATGGAATTTTAATGAAAAGTCCGCGGTACTGTTCACTTTAATGAAAAACCACATTTGTACACTAAAAAGTCAAACCTGATACTATTCACTTTATCCTTTATTTTGTCCTTATCGTTAAAACTCAAAGTTTTCAAGCCATTTTCATTAGTTTTCCTTAAAAATAATAGTTTCATTATTAGCACATATTATTGAATTTTATTTTTAAATTGTTATATAAAATGACTATTTAGACTTTATAAGATTTTAAAATAGAAAATTATTTTATGAATACACCCTCAAATTATGTTTAACGTTTTTTCAATTTTTTTTCAAGCTCACAAGCAACTCTCACATTTTATTATAAACTAAACCCGAACTAGAAAGGTAAGAGAGAGTTGAAAAGTGATGGAGTTTTATAAAATTTTAATGTTTAGGAGGAGATAGAATTTGCAAAATAAAAAGCCCTGCGCTAAATTGTAAATATGTTAAATGACGAAAAAATGATATGAAATTTAATGTGGTATAATAATGAATCAAATATTATCATTTTGTAAAATATGCAGGGGTATAATTGCTATTTGAAAATTTCATTAAATGAGCATTATTCAATATGCTTTAAAAAAAATTACTTGTTCTAGAAGTTGTTCTGTTTTTGCTTTTCTACTGTTATTGTCAACAATTTGTTAAATAAACATTTTTATTTTATTTTACCTAGTCCATTTGATGTTTTAGATTATTTAATAAGTTATTTTTTTTCAAAAGCACCACACCCCAAATAAGTGCTAAAAATTTGAAGGAGGTGGTGACTTACAGATATAGGCCTTTTGTGCACGCACACCACCATGTAGTACGGTCGGGATCAGGCCATCTCCAACCGATGGCTGGCCAGAGGGTTCGTTTTAGCCAGAGGGTTCGTTTTAGCCTTCTGGCCCTCCAAGATTCTCCAAGATATTAATATTTTAATGAACAGTACATGACCATATTTGCTTCCGTCTCCAACTGAGGGCCAAATGGCTCGTTTTAGCCTTATCACAAAAAACCGTCTCCAACCGAGGGCCATGGGGCCAAACATTTTATTATTTAAAAAGTACAACTTAAATGTTGTTTAAGTTTCATGTTGTTAAATGTTTTTTTAACAAATATGAAAAACTAGAAAGGTTTTTTTAACAAATCTGCAGGTCGGTCTTGTATCATTTAGATGCATGTTCTTTATTTTCTCAACTTTCTCAACTTTTATTTTGTGCCGGAGGTTTTGCCACATGGTGACACACTTAAGCTTGAAATTACAACGTCTTCCGAAACCTCTCCACCCCCTCAGTATAAAGCATTGGTGATTTAAGGGTGAATTGCTTTCCTTTGCAGGAATTTGCAAGATTTCTTCGTGTCCATGGTAGCTACCCAATGGACACAATTCCATAGAAGGCAGTCGTTTCTTGGGCTCAATTTCGTAGTGGTTTTGGATATCCGGACATGAAAACACTGATCAAGTTTCATTGTTGTATATATCTGAAATTGTGCGCCTTGAAGCCGCAAGCACAGATCAAGCGTCAAATGAAGAGATAATTCCTCGCAAAGCTTCATTTTTCTTTCCTTTTCGACTCTATATCATTATTTATTTCCTCCAAACGGGGGTTTTTACTGTTTCTGGACTGTCATGATATCTGGATACAACACCGGGAGGGTCCCCTCCCAACTACCCAAAGTACAATCTGTATACAATACCGCAGGATTCATGAAAGACAGATATGTGTGTTAAGACTAAAGACAGTTTGTGATGCTTTCTGCTTTGTGTCTGTCATCATTTTACACTTGGTTCTTAGGCGTTCGCCCTGCAATCCCGTCCATTCAGAAAATTTGAAATTCTGAAGCTCTACAAATTTCATACGACTAGAGAAATATAGTAATTGATAACGAGGTTGCAAATCCGTGACCAACTGAAAACAGTAATGGGTAGACTCAGCGAGAGACTGCTGAGAGAACTGTTGAGAAAGATGATCCCACATTTCATGAGAAGTGGACAGCCCAACTATCAGAGAAATGATTGGTTCAGTGAGAGCAGTACAAGCATGCTAGTAAGTGTCCGATCTGTGTGATGCCAGACCAGGTAAGCCAGATTAGGGGACGAGGCGACCACCAGAGGGACAACTTCAGAGGCATCAGAATCAGCAGAGCCGGCAAGGGAAGAAGCGGCCGCTGTGGTGGTGATGATAGGATCGGATTAATTAACAACGGTTTGATCTTTTCTGTAAGAGGAGAATTTTCTGGAGTATGATTTGGGTTTTTTTGCTGTTAAACTTACTTTGATCTTCACCCTCACCCGGGTCATGGAGAACTTACAGAAGGGCCTGCCGCATGTAAGAATTCCTACCACTAGATGGCGAAGGTCAATTAATATTCATAATATGCGTGATAAAATATCAGCGATCACAAAATTCGCACGGACGCAATTTCTAACCATATGAGTCCAACAACAATGTTAAACTAGACAAACAGAGTAATAGCCGTGAATTCCCATCAAACATTACAACCAAAGTAACACAAGTGCCTATTACAAAAGACGAACAAGCATACCATACTAATACGGAAACTGGATCATGTTATTCATGGGTGATGGACTCTCTATCCACATCTTGACTACGCTCACTTTATTGCAACTACTCTTGCTTCCGGCTGCAGTTCCTTCAAGAAATCTTCGTTGTCAACCAGGACCTGCAAGCACAACGTCAAGAACCGAAATAATGAGCTCAATGGCTAGTGCTGCAACGTGCAAATACAACTGAATTAGAACATGTAACTACGTTTACTTACCGCAATTAGGTGTCCACGCAAACACACCATTGCGCGAGAAGTTCCGTTCCTTGTAAAAGTTCACCAGTCCGGGCTTCAGACGAGCAATTCCTGAGAAAACAAAATCTTCAACCCATATGTCCAGCATAACAGTAATGATCCCAAGAAGTACCAATGCCCTGTCGAAAAACCATCGTTTCAGGGGTCGCGGATTTCCTGCGGCAGCTGCGGAGGTCGTTCCGGCAGAGACGACAGCTGCGGAGGTCGTTCCGGCAGAGACGGCAGCTGCAGAGGTCGTTCCGGCAGAGACGTTCTGCTGCTGGTGCTGCTGCTGTGGGTCAAGGACATCGACCACCGCCTCAACCATCTCCCAGTCAGTGGCAGACTGGAGACTCCCAGTAAGCAGCATTTCCAAATTTCCTCCCTTAGTCTTCAGTTCCTCAGAGGCCTTTCTCTTCAAGATACAAAGGAGTCCTGATCGTCCGGTCTCGAATCCTGTTAGAGCTTGGCTAACATGTATGGTCTCCATATTCTTCAATCCTCCGGCCTCCTTCACTTCCGTTAATTTGCCGTGACAGTCGTCGACAGATTTGAGGGTATCGAGGATACGGCGAAGTGAAGGTTCGGGTTGAGATCGGACTGCGGGTTGGGCTGAAGCCATCTGTATTTCAATCAAACAATTAACATCACATAAAATTAAAATCTGAGAAAAGTGATTAATAACGAAAAGAAACCTCTGGAATTACGTAGAACGAAGAAGAGAAATTAATCTACAGTCACATCCACCAGATTTAACAGTTAATTTGCAGAGACAAAAAATAGGAATTGATTTCAACACGAAGAGCATCACGTACCTCTTCGGGATCTTGATTCTTCGAAGGCGAGCTGCGATGTGAGGAGGAGAAGAAATTTGATAGCTTGCACTATATATACACCGCCAACACTTTTGAATTTCCCGCAGCCAGCTTCTAATCCGAGAGAGAGAAAGAAGAGAGGGAGAGGAGTCTTTACCATAATTTAATACTTAATTTCATAAATGTTTTTATTTTATTTTATTATATATATATATATATATATATATATAACCTTTAAATAGACCTAAATACTCTCAATTAAAACCAAATAACAAACCCTATTGGATCAGAATTTAGGAAAAATGAGAGGCCACTACATTTTGTGATGTCATAGTATTCCCAGTCAATACCAATGAAATCAAGGATCTTAGTATAACTGAAATATTGAAGGTGACTGGCAATTTCAATCAAGCAAATATCATCATCGTGTGAAGGTTTTGCTCTGGTTTAATTTTAAATAAAAAATTTAAAATAATTTCTAACCGCATAATGTACATAAACGACTAAGATATGAGGATCTTTAGGATTCTCATAATGCGGATACCAACGAGCTCTAAATCGGAAAATAAATACGTTCTTTGCATGCCACATCAGCATCTGGATGAAATATGTGGGACTTGACGACACGTGGCAAATGGGACAATAAAGAGCAGTAGAACATTAGTTAGAGCATCTCTTGTTGACAATTATAAAATAGAGAGGGAAGAGTGCAGCAAAGAGAATAATTTTATTAGTAGCAGACTACATATTATTGAATTTTAGTTTTAAATTGTTCTATAAAATGACTATTTAGACTGTCACATCCCGGTCCGGGGCGGATCACTTTCCGGACCCGCTCCACCACCGTAGCACGATATTGTCCGCTTTGGGCTTACCATTCCCTCACGGTTTTGTTTTTGGGAACTCACGAGCAACTTCCCAGTGGGTCACCCATCATGGGATTGCTCTAGCCCCCTTCTCGCTTAACTTCAGAGTTCCTACGGAACCCGAAGCCAGTGAACTCCCAAAAGGCCTCGTGCTAGGTAGGGATGAGAATATACATTTAAGGATCACTCCCCTGGACGATGTGGGATGTCACATAGACTTTATAAGATTTTAAAATAGAAAATTATTTTATGGGTACAACCTCAAATTATGTTTAACGAATTTTTCTTCAAGCTCTCAAAGCAACTCTCACATTTCATTATAAAACTAAACCTGAACTACAAAGGTAAAAGAGAGAGTTGAAAAGTGATGGAGTTTTATAAACTTTTAGAGGTGTGCTATCCACACACCCCTTGTTAATTTCTATTTGTTGATATTTTTCAATTAATCTGATTCAACGGTTGATAACTATAAAGGTGTGAGAGAAATAAAAAAAAAGAGTGGATAGCACATCCTAACTTTTAATGTTCAGAAGGAGATAGAATTTGCAAAATAAAAAGCCGTGAGCTAAATTGCAAATAAGTTAAATGACTAAAAATGATATGAAATTTAATGTTGTATAATAATTTGCCAAAATAAATAATGAACCAAATACTGTCATTTTGTAAAATATGCGGGATATAATTATTATTTGAAAATTTCATTAAAGGGACATTACTCACTATGCTTTGAAAAAAAACACTTTTTTTTTTAGAAGTTGTTCTATTTTTGCTTTTCTATGATTTTCTATTATTATTGATAACAATTTTTTAAATAAGCAATTTTTTTTTTACCTAATCCATTTGATGTTTTAGATTATTTAATAAGTCTTTTTTTTTTATAAAAAAAAAATACCACACCCCAAAAAAGTCCTAAAAATTTGAAGATGGTGTTGATTTACAGATTGAGGCCTTTTGTGCACGCACACCACCATGTAGTACGGTCGGGCAATTAATTTTTTCAGCAACAAAAATCTCTCTCTTCTTTCTCTCTCTAGGATTAAAAGGCTGCCATTTTTTTTTTTTTATTAACAGAAAAGCCTGGGATTTCGTGGCGGTGTTTATATACCGCAGAAGTAGGCTCACTCATATTCCATGCCATCAATTTCTACTCGTCTCTCAGAAAGTGGAAAATGACGATGGAATTCAAAGCGAAGGCACTGGTTTCGGTTATATATGTGCTCTCCTTCCTGAGCTATGGCGGCGCTGCAGCTACTGCTGTGACCAGCACCACCGATTACTCTGCTGCACATGGTGCTGCGACCAACACCGACCACCACTCCGAAGGCGGCGTCGCATCTGGTTGGGATCTTGCATCCAACCTCCAACTCCGAGCACGTACCACTTTCTGCATGTGCAACACGACTTGTGGTACGTAATCTGATTACGCACCTTTCATTTTTTTTTCCTTCTTGTTCTGTTAAATTGTTTGTTTGGATCAGGAAGATTAGCAATTAAATCGATTTGTGCAATTTCTTTTCTTATTAACCCAGTCATGTCCTGGAGGATGGATTGGAATAATATTTAGGAAAAAACTACCGTTTAATTAGTTTAATTTCTAATGCAGTCTCTGTTTCAGCTGGTGCTGCGACCAACACCACCGATTACTCTGTTGGCGGAGGCGGCGGCAGATCTGGTTCGGATTTCTCATCCAACCTCCGTCTCCGAGCATGGGGCAGCGACTCGACTCTTGGTATGTATTCTGATCATCTTCTAAATTATCTTGTTTTGCTCCTCGTTCTGTTTTAATTATCTTGTTTGTTAATTTGGCTGGTTAGAAACTTATCGTGTTTGGATCCTTCTGTTTGAGTTATCTTGTTTGTTAATTTGGCTGCTAAGAAAATTATCCTGTTTGGCTCCTTGTTCTCTTTTAATTATCTTGTTTGTTTGGCTGGTAAGAAAATTGTCCTGTTTGGCTCCTTGTTATGTTTCAGGTATCTTGTTTGTTTGGCTGGCAAGAAACAAGATAATTATTCTGTTTGGCTCAGGAAGCTAATTATTCTTTAGTATAGTAAAATTGTTTTTTGCATTTTAATATTTAGGGAAAATAGCGTTGCATTTTCTTTTCTTATTTAGTCATGTCCTGGAGGATGATTTGGAATAAAATTTAGGGAAAAACTAGCGTTTAATTAGTTTAACCGTGATGTGGTCTCTGTTGCAGCTGCTGTTGTGACTAACACCGCCGATTACTCTGCTACAGCTGGTGCTGCGACCAACACCGAACGCCACTCTGCGGCAACTGCGGCTGCTACCAACACCGACCACCACTCTGATGACGGCGTCGCATCTGGTTGGGATCTTGCATCCAACCTCCAACTCCGAGCACGCACCACTTTCTGTATGTGCGACACGACTTGTGGTACGTAATCTGATTAAGCACCTTTCATTTATTTTTTCTTCTTGTTCTGTCAAATTGTTTGTTTGGATCAGGAAGATTAGCAATTAAATCGATTTTTGTAATTTCTTTTCTTATTAACCCAGTCATGTCCTGGAGGATGGATTGGAATAATATTTAGGAAAAAACTACCGTTTAATTAGTTTAATTTCTAATGCAGGCTCTGTTTCAGCTGGTGCTGCGACCAACACCACCGATTACTCTGTTGGCGGTGGCGGTGGCAGATCTGGTTCGGATTTCTCATCCAACCTCCGACTCCGAGCATGGGGCAGCGACTCGACTCTTGGTATGTATTCTGATCATCTTCTAAATTATCTTGTTTTGCTCCTGGTTCTGTTTTAATTATCATGTTTGTTAATTTGGCTGGTTAGAAAATTATCGTGTTTGGATCCTTCTGTTTTAGTTATCTTGTTGTTAATTTGGCTGCTGAGAAAATTATCCTGTTTGGTTCCTTGTTCTGTTTTAATTATCTTGTTTGTTTGGCTGCTAAGAAAATTGTCCTGTTTGGCTCCTTGTTCTGTTTTAAGTATCCTGTTTGTTTGGCCAGCAAGAAACAAGATAATTATTCTGTTTGGCTCAGGAAGTTAATTATTCATTAGTGTAGTAGAAGATAGCAATTAATTCGTTTTTTCATTGATTCTGGATAAGCAAACCAGACCAAGCACGGGCCAGAGGATGGATTAGAAATTGGAATAACATTTAGCGAGATACAAAGTGGAAAGTTTAATTGATTATATGCATATGTGGAGTGAAACTAACTGTGGTGGTGTTGGTGTTGGGGCAGCTTTAAGGCGTGTGCCGCAGCCGCTACCTCCGGTGCCTTCTGAGACACCTTTCTCCCTTGTCCCCGGGGGTTTGAAACAGGCGATAGTGGCTATTATTGTGGCACTGCTGTTTTTTGAGATTCTCAGCTTCGGTGAAGCAGTATTGGTCCTATTTGTGATACTTAGAGTCGCTTCATCATTCAGAGGATTGGAACGTTACTTTTCTTAGGATTCTTCTATATGTAATGTAATGTGATGGTCTTCTACGAATCTACAGAAACAGACGTATGTGGATTGGATGACTGATAGAATGAATATTCACTACCTATCAATTGCTAATTTTTCATTTTTATCAAAAACAGACAGTGAACTAGTTTTTATACACGTCCAAGTACTAAATTGCAATCATTCTTAAATTATACGAGTTATTGCTACACAAGCGATAATAAAAGAAAAAAAAAATCCAAATGCTCGTAACCACTTTCGTTGCAAGATCTTTATTGGGATTTTTTTTATTTAATGTGGATTGATGCATGCTCGATTACAGATTGTTGCGTATAATTTGATTTCGAATACTCGTATTTTTGGTCAGGGTGAAATTCGAATTGTTGTCGCTCTCCAACATGGTTCAGCTGGCAATGGTGTTTTGATCGTCAGTACCAGAGAATTTTGAACCCGCAAGCAATCGCTTTCGAAACCAGAGACTGCGCCACGCATTGTCCCTCGAAAGTATGAATCACATGCTCGGTCGCCAATAGATAATCTCAGTCTTTCATGAGTACAAGAGTCACATTTTCACTTGTGGTTACAAATTTTTCATAATATATAAGAGAGTGAACAGTTGCACTTATGACTTTTTTATTTCATAATTTTCTTTTGTTGGTAATCATTCCGCCATAATGTTTCAACATAAAGTTTCAAAGTGCCACATTCTTGCAAACTTTTTTTCTTTCAAGCAAATTGCCATAATTAGTGTAACTGTACATGATCATCTTCGTTTTCCTCTCCCCACTCCTGTAATTGTAATTGTAACTTGAGAAGCTCGGCAATAATGCTTCCCTTTGGATGCATTTCGTGGATTTATTTCTTAGATCCAAAAAGTAGCAATCAGGAAAGGTGAAGCACGTGAAAAATATGCCATGCTCCCAGTCACCAATAGCTGAGATTGAGTGATGTTGCTGGTGCTGTACTCTCCGTCGATATTTTGGAGCCGTCGCATGATTAACTGCGTCTAGGCTGCCGTTGCTCACGGAGATCTTCGTTGACGGTAAGTATTAATCTCTGAGATCCTTTTTTTTTTTTTTTAATTTTTTTTTTAATTTTTAAGTTTGTTTGTTATTTCACATGTGTGACTATTTATTGAAGTTTGATCTGCCAAGAACCGGAGATGGTCTTGGTTTTTAGGTTAACATTGAATCATCCTTGATTATGAAAATATAGTATTTCTGCTGAAACCCGTGACGATGGATTCATAGGTTATGCATGCGGATTGTCACATTTCGACGCTACTTGTTTGATGCTGAATGATGAATTGATAAATTAAGCCAGATTATTGAGATCTCTTTGTCAAGTTAAATTTTCATTTTCATTTTTTGTTTTGCAATTGTAATGCTTAGTTCTTGACTCAAACATCGCTTATGAAGTGAATGAATTATCTTAAATATAATTTTCAATCTTGCAACAAATGCCGTCACTGTTGCTAGTACATACTAATAGTTTGACTACCGACAATATTCTATAATTCCTTTTGAGTTTATTACAAGATTCAATTAGACTGCTATATTGTGACTAGTCTTAAGCTTTTTATATATTGTTCATCATGTTAGTTGACTTGTCAATTAGCATAGAGCTAGAACTTGTGACACTTGCTAGGTGAAGGAAGCTCCTCCTCCCCGGCCCTCAACGAATAAAGAAGTTTTCTACAAGCATGCATGTTAAGGTATTATCCTCATTCACCAATAGATAGTATGAGTCTTTCATGAATACATGAGTCACATTTTTACTTGTGGTTCAACACATATGAATAACCAAACAACCTACAAATTAAACAAAATTTTCATAATATATAAGAGAGTGAACAGTTGGGCTTATGACCTTTTTATTTCATAATTTTCTTTTTTTGGTATTCATTCCGCCGTAAAGTTTCAAAGTGCCACATACTTGTTTTTGCTGCTTCAAAAACTGCCCACTTGCACATTTTTTTTCTTTCAAGCAAATTGCCATAATTTTTTAAGGAAATCAGGCTTTTAGTGTAACTGTACATGATCATCCTCGTATTCATCTCCCCACTCCAGTAATTGTGTTTGTATCTTGAGAAGCTCCGCAATAACGCTTTCATTTGGATGCATTTCGTGGATTTATTTCTGAGATCCAAAAAGTAGCAATCAGGAAAGATGAAGCACGTGAAAAATATGCCATGCTCCCATTCACCAATAGCTGAGATCCACCTTGTCACAATCCTTGGGGTCTTGATTTTGTAATCCATTGTCCACTCTTTCTTTTTCTTCGAATGATCTTTTAACACCCATATATCAACGTACTTTTCGCCTCTATAACCACGACCATGATCAGAAAAATCCACAATGGCTAAAGGTCCTCTCAAGTTAAGCAAATGCATGTCACATAAACGATTAACGAAGCCATGTAAATTTGGATGAGGTGTCCAGACGAATTCCTCCTTCTTAAAGTCGAAAGAAATTATATAAGACTCAGCATGGTTACTATAACTTCTATTTTGTGATTGAGATGGGTCAATAAACCAATGCATGTCTCCATATGCAGATACTTTCTTCTTACTTAAATCACGAGTAGGAACTGAGTGTATTTGTCGCCATGATGAGGTTGTTGCACTTGTACCTAACGTATAAATATGGGCCTCCAGATTCGCACCTCTCCGCCATGTGGAAACACAAACAATCTTGTAGGTGCAAGATATATTGTCAAATCCCATGTCGTACCACGTAAACGTGTATGACCCCGTGTTGAAGGGTGAGGGGTTCCTCAACACCAAGGGGAGCAATGGGAGCTGTAGAACTTCACCCCTAAGAGCATCAAACAAATAGCATGAACTTGTGAATTGGCTGGCTTTAAAGCCAATCAAGTTGCAGAAAACAAAACTAACATCGTAGAGAAAGGCCCCGCAGAAAATCTTCCAGTTAGGAAGAGCGTGTTGAATACAATAGCACTAGCGTCGTCGTGACGAGCGTCAGGAGTGTATTTGAATGGGTGCAACTGCAAGCCTATTTCGCGTTTGAGGTTGGGACCATCAAACTCAGCAAGAAGAATAAGTTGGGGTACTTGGACAGTGGCAGCACAAGAGGCAGTAGAATTAAGCAAACGTGAAGTATGCAGTTGAGCAAAGAAGGGGGAATCAATGAAATTTAAGGCGGTTTTGGAAACTCATCGGAACTGGCTGAGTGATTCGATTGCCGGCTGCATCTGTTGTGCTAGGATAGCACCAAATCAATTTTTGGAACCAACTCAAACTAACCCACAGGAAATATATCAAATAAAATGCAAGAACAAAATATAAAAGACACAAAGATTTTAACGAGGTTCCTCCACAGTCAGTGTAACTGGAGTACGTCCTCGGAGCAGTAGGAGCTCACCCAATAATCCACTATCAACCAAATGGGAATTTACAAAGTGTTGGCAATCTCACAACCCAAAAGCCCAATACACCCAATAACTCTCACACACCAAAGAAACAAATAGAGAAAAAAATATAATGAATAATTTCTTCTCTATACATATAGCTCAAAGCTATTACAACAACAACTACTTTGGTGGATGATTACTAACCGAAGAGAGGAGCTCTTTTCAAATGGGGGATGCGGCACCCCTTGTTCTCTGCCCTCTTTATCTCTGCAAAACTCTCTGCAACTCTCCCTTCTCTCTTGTTTCCACACAACCGAATGGAAAAGCAACCAAACCCTTCATTATGAAAAAACCAAAACTCACGGGTGTTGTTTCAAAACCTTTTTCAAAAGCAACCAAACATTTCCCTTTTTTCCTCCCTAAAACAAGGAAGGTGTTCCTCACTTTTGGTTTGTTTAATCTAAAGTTTTCTTGGACATTTGTCCACTTGGCCACTTGGCCAATTAATCCAACAATCTCCACCTTGGCCAAGTTCCGAAAAACGCCATGATAAGCCAAACAACACAATTAACACACAACATCACTCCCAATCACTAGCAAGAGAACAACTCATGCCGAGCCAAATGCTCCAAAACTCCTACTGCTTAACGCCTTCTTTATATAGGCAAAATGTGAGCCAAGTTCAAGCAATGAACAAACTTGGCTACACCAACAACCTTAGTCAACATATCAGCGGGGTTGTCTTTAGTTGGAATCTTTTGGAGAATGATTTCTCCTTCACCAACAACTTCACGAACAAAGTGATAACGCACATCTATGTGCTTGGTCCTCGCATGATGAACCTAATACTTAGCCAAATAAATGGCACTCTGACTATCACAATGCACCTCCACCTGCTTCTGATCAACCCCCAAATCTCTAATCAGTCCATGTATCCAAATGGCCTCCTTTATAGCTTCAGCAACTGCCATATATTCAGCCTCTGTAGTAGACAAGGCAACAGACGACTGCAAAATGGACCTCCAACAAACTGGCCCTTTAGCCATAGTAAATACATAGCCTGTAGTAGACTTCCTTCCATCCAGATCACCGGCATAATCTGAATCAACATAACCAACAGCAAAATGACCAATACCAGAGTCATCTCTCTCAAAGCATAAACCAACATCTCGAGTACCATGGAGATACCTCAATATCCACTTAGCTGCATTCCAATGCTCTTTACCAGGATTATGCATATATCGACTCACCATGCCAACTGCATGAGCAATATCCGGTCTAGAGCATACCATTGCATACATCAAACTACCAACCAAATTTGCATATGGTATATTTTTCATTTGTAGCTTCTCTTGATCCGTTTTAGGACATTGTAGAAAACTCAATTTAAAATGAGGAGCCAAAGAGGTACTAACCGGTTTGGTTGAGTCATGAACTCCAAACTTCTGAATCAACTTCTCAAGGTAGTGTTTTTGATTCAAGCATATCAAACCTTTCTCTCTGTCTCTAGTGATCTCCATGCCAAGGATCTTCTTTGCTTCACCAAGATCCTTCATTTCGAACTCATTTTTCATTTGCTTCTTCAATTTCTCAATCTCTTCAACATTCTTTGAGGCAATCAACATATCATCAACATATATCAACAAATAAATGAAAAACCCATCTTGCAACTTCTTGAAGTAAACACAATGATCATATTGACTTCTAGAATAATTTTGGCCTCTCATAAATTTATCAAACCTCAAATACCATTGTCTTGGAGATTGCTTCAAGCCATAAAGTGATTTCTTCAACTTGCAAAACAAATTTTCTTTCCCTTTCACTTTATACCCATCCGGTTGACACATATAGATCTCTTCATTCAAATCACCATGTAGGAAAGCCGTCTTCACATCAAGTTGCACAAGTTCAAGATCATATTGTGCAACAAGAGCTAACATAATGCGAATTGATGAGTGCTTCACAACTGGAGAAAAGATTTCATTGTAGTCAATGCCCTCCTTTTGTGCATACCCTTTAGCAACTAATCTTGCTTTGAATCTGACATTGCTTTTCTCATCAGCATCTTCCTTCTTGGCATACACCCATTTGCAACCAATAGCTTTCTTACCCTTAGGCAATTTAGCTAACTCCCAAGTCTTGTTTTTCATGAGAGAATTCATCTCATCACCCATGGCATTGCACCACTTCTCCTTTTCCTCACTCTCAATGGCTTCCTCAAAATTGGATGGAATCTCATCAGTGATAATAGGAAGAGCAAAAGCAACATAGTCACTATACCGAGCTGGCTTGGTAATATTTCTCTTCCTCTGTTCTTAGCAATAGACTCTTGAGGTGAAACTTGCTCTTCAACTTGAATAGAATCTTCAAGTTCAACTTCTTCAACATCCTCATGGTCTCCCACTTCTTCACTTGTAGTGGCTTCGACATCAGCGGAATTAGGATTTGAAGTACTAGAGGCAACATTCTTAAGCTCCACCTGTTGGACATCTTTCACATTCTTTTCAGAGTCTCTAAACATATTTTCTTCATCAAATGTCACATCTCTGCTGATTACAAGTTTTTTCATCTCTGGGCACCACAACCTGTAACCTTTGACACCACTACTAAAACCAAGAAAGATAGCCTTTTTGGCTCTAGGATCAAGTTTATTTTCAGTTACATGAAAATAAGCAGGTGAACCAAAAATACGAATATAGTCATAATCAGAAGAGGGTTTTCCAAACCATACCTCCATTGGCGTCTTACCCTGAACAGCAGCTGAGGGTAATCGGTTGATGATGTGACATGCATAAGTAACTGCCTCTGCCCAAAACGACTTGCTCAAACCCGACTGAGACAACATGCATCTAACCTTCTCAAGCAAGGTTCGATTCAATCTTTCTGCAACTCCATTTTGTTGTGGAGTTCCCCGGACACTAAAATGTCTCACAATCCCTTCCTCTTTGCAAACTTTAAAGAAAGGGTCGGATGTGTATTCACCACCATTATCCGATCTCAAAATCTTAATCTTTCTCCTAGTCTGGTTCTCAACCATTTTCTTCCAACCCAAGAAAATGCTCAACACCTCACTCTTGTGCTTCATAGTGTAGACCCAAGACCTTCTTGAATAATCATCAACAAAGGTCACGAACCAATGTCTACCACTCAAAGAGGGAGTCTTTGTAGGACCCCAAACATCCGAATGCACATAATCAAGAATGCCATTCGTCTGATGTACAGCAGTACCAAACTTCACTCTAGTTTGCTTCCCCAAGACACAATGCTCACAGAAATCAAGCTTACAAGTCGTGGCACCTTTTAGAAGACCTTGTTTCACAAGCCCTTGTAGAGCTTTCTCACCGGCATGGCCTAATCTCATATGCCACAATCTAGTAGTATCAGAATCGGATGTGCCCATATTTTCTGAGACTACAGATGCTTCACCTGTCACAGTGCTTCCTTGCAATAAATACAAATGGCCACATCGAGGAGCTTTCATCACAACAAGTGCACCATAAGTCACCTTCAATGTCTGCCCATCTGAATGAAACCTGAAGCCCTTGGCTTCCAAAGTTCCCAAAGAAATAAGATTTTTCTTCAAATTCGGTACATACCGAACACCTGTCAACTCTTTAACCATGACATCATGCAACTTCAAACGAACTGTACCAATCCCTTTTGTTGTGCAAGGATTGTCATCTCCCATGAACACAACACCGCCATCAAACTCTTTCAAGCTTGAAAACCAATCCTTGTGAGGAGTCATATGATGAGTACAACCCGTATCCAACACCCACTTAGTAGCACAATCAAATGATGAAGAAGAGGTTAAAGCAAAATCAGGAAAATCTGTTTCAACTTCAGCAACATTAGCTTCAGAACTTTCTTTACCTTTGGTCTTCAATTTAGGACAATCTTTCTTCCAATGGCCCTTATTACGACAAAAGGCACATTCATCCCTTTCCAAAGGTTTTCTACCTTTAGAGTTTCCTCTAGGTCGAGACTGTGATTTTTTCCTACTAGAAGATGATCTTCTCTCCGATGATCTACCTCTAACAAATAAAGCTTCCGAGGTACTATCATGATTTTTATCTCTATGCCTTATTTCATAATTCATCAAGGCATTTGACATATCTTCAAATTTCACAGTTTCTTTACCATGCATAATAGTGGTAACAAAATGCTCATAAGAGTCCGGCAAGGAATTCAACAATATTAAGGCTTTATCTTCATCCTTAATATCCTCATCTAAATTTAACAAGTCGGCAATCAACTTATTAAAAGCATCAAGGTGTCTAATCATTTTTGTACCTTCTTTGTATTGGAAGCGGTAGAGCTTTTTCTTCAAGTGTAGCCGGTTCTCTGCACTCTTCGTCATATACTTGTCTTCCAATTTTTGCCACAACACACTTGCCAATGTCTCCCGCATCACAAAATACTTCTGAGTTTTTGCAAGGCACAACCGAATTGAAGAGCAAGCCCACAAATTTAATTTCTCCCATTCCGGCTTCGACATAGCTTCCAGCTTCTCTCCCAAAGCGGCAAGTAGATCTTGTTGAGCCAACACATCTTTGACCTCACATTGCCACATCCCAAAGTTGTTTGTGCCATCAAACTTTTCAACTTCGAACTTTGCATTTTGCACCGTAGTTCTTGCAAATCCAGAGCTGCTTCCAAAAGGATTCTCATCTTGCCCGTCTGACATTTTTGGCAATTAGACAGTACCCAAGAGCAACCAGTGCTCTGATACTAATTGTTGTGCTAGGATAGCACCAAATCAATTTTTGGAACCAACTCAAACTAACCCACAGGAAATATATCAAATAAAATGCAAGAACAAAATATAAAAGACATAAAGATTTTAACGAGGTTCCTCCACAGTCAGTGTAACTGGAGTACGTCCTCGGAGCAGTAGGAACTCACCCAATAATCCACTATCAACCAAATGGGAGTTTACAAAGTGTTGGCAATCTCACAACCCAAAAGCCCAATACACCCAATAACTCTCACACACCAAAGAAACAAATAGAGAAAGAAATATAATGAATAATTTCTTCTCTATACATATAGTTCAAAGCTATTACAACAACAACTACTTTGGTGGATGATTACTAACCGAAGAGATGAGCTCTTTTCAAATGGGGGATGCGGCACCCCTTGTTCTCTGCCCTCTTTCTCTCTGCAAAACTCTCTGCAACTCTCCCTTCTCTCTTGTTTCCACACAACCGAATGGAAAAGCAACCAAACCCTTCATTATGAAAAAACCAAAACTCACGGGTGTTGTTTCAAAACCTTTTTCAAAAGCAACCAAACATTTCCCTTTTTTCCTCCCTAAAACAAGGAAGGTGTTCCTCACTTTTGGTTTGTTTAATCTAAAGTTTTCTTGGACATTTGTCCACTTGGCCACTTGGCCAATTAATCCAACAGCATCTTCATAAGGATGTCGACAAGGATACTAATAGGCAGGTCCATCAACGTTTTTGGCTTTGTTTTTCTCGTATTAGAACACACCTTTGTCGGCGGCACAACCGGAAACATGGCTTTAATATTTGCAGCAAGAAAAATATTGATTTGGTTTGTTCAAGAGTACTCAAGAGTGAATTTGTGGTACGTGCACTAGTAGAAAAACATGTTTGCGCGACGGAATCTTGCGCGACGGAGAAAATTTTGTCGCGCAAAGTCTGTTTGCGCGACGTATAACACAAAACGCCTTTGCGCGACATAGGTGAACATACGTCGCGCAAAGCAGTTTTGCGCGACGCCGTCATTCGTCGCCAAACTTTTGGCGCCAAACGAAAAAGGATTTACCGCTTCTTTCGTTGACTTTGCGCGACGCAGGTGGGTATGCGTCGCGCAAAGATGTTTTGCGCGACGTATGACCACCTGCGTCGCGCAAAACATCTTTGCGCGACGCATGCCCACCTGCGTCGCGCAAAGTCAACGACTTTTTTTATTTAATTTGATTAGTTTGGGAGGCAAAAACTGCAAACCCAGTTGCAGCAGCTACCTCCGTCTTCCATCTCTCTCTTCAAAATCGTCTACCAGATCAGGTTTGAATTGATATTAATTCTTTATGTTTTTTCGATTGCAATCCTTCCCTTGCTCTTAAACATGATGTAAACTGAATTAATAATATGTAGATCCTTCATGTGATTCATTTACGAAATTGAAATTGTAAAATCAAGGGAGATAACTATCTTGTTCATTTTCTTTTTCTCTATACACCAGGTAGTTCCAACAATACTTTAACTAGTAAATGTGCTTTGAAAAATATTGTGTTACTAACCTTGTTTCTACTAGTGCTCTTAGCATATGAGTATTTCTAGGATCCTTTCCATGCTATTAATACCAAAAATTAAGGAAATTATCTACCAGAAAGTAGTCATAGTATATGAGATAGACATTCATTTGATGCATATAAAAACTATGAACTTAATACAAATATTGTGTTCTTATATTAAATAAAAATGCTGAAAAAATGAATTTAAGGAGGAAACATGTAACATTATATATTATCAATCGTGTGTGGCTTAGAAGCTTCTTTAGCTTACATACAGAAAGTTGAGCTAAAACATTATCACCTAACTAACATTGTTGTTGATTTTTGCTATATATGTTGCTATTTGCAAGTGTTAGTGTTGTGGTGGGAAAAGATATGAGAGTTGATTGGACAAAACCAACGAATTTAAATTTGAATGCAAATATAATTGCTTAACCCGGATTGAACATTGGACAAATACATATGACGACTGGAGAAGTTTGAACTCTAGCAACCAAAGGCGCTACAAGAATCTTATGCATACGTTATATTTTTGGAAAGTGATTTCTACGCACATTATAAACTCTTATTTATTTATGGCCAATTATAAACTGAATAAATTAGAAAATTTTCAAACTAATCATATAATACTCAATTGTAAACCCGAGACGTATGGTAGTTCAAACACCTTCGGTGCACCAATAACATATGGCCTTGATTCTATCACATTTCCATGGGGTCTAATATTTTTTTGATAATGTCATGTTTCTGCAGTACATAAGAACAATTAAATTTTACACAAGTGTCTTGTATATGTCATTTTCAGGGCAGTGTGGAGAGAAGGCCATTTAGTGGCTAATTGTTACAAGCAGTTTTTTCGAATGCTACTTTGAAGTGGCAACAAAGATTCGAACTCTGGAGGTAAACCATTTACTGGATGATTATTGGTACTGTAATTCTTCTGCAATTCTGGTGTCATAAAAGAGGTCAAACACACATTCATCATTTTCCCATTCCTGAGCATAATTATTATTTGGTGCTCTGGTCTAAAGTAGTCTCAAATATAGAGCAGTAGGTTGTTCGAAATACTATGCAACCATAAGGCACATAGTTCTACTTCCTCATGATTGAGAGTTGAGATACATATAAACACTAACTCATCTTTTAAACTTCCATTTCCAATTTGTTAATTTATGTATACGTTCATATATTTGTCTCGTTACTTGATCTCTGAATGTTTGTTTTTTGCAATTTTTGGCGTATGCGATCTCGAAGCATATATAAACAAGTTTGACGGTTGGATCGTTGAAATTAGTTTCGTAGGATGTGTATCACATCAAAACGATAGATTCACTAACACTTAAGAGTTTATTTACACTTTCATCAAGTATAACATAAGATTTTGTGGTATCTACTAGTGTAAATATTTTAAATAGAAGATCGAATTCATTCATTGTATTTGTTTAGGGTCAAGGAGTATAGCTGTAAAAAATCATCAAAATCGGAGTTAAAATAACCGTTAAATCGTGATTTTTCGTTTATAACCGTCGAAAAGTTTTGTCTTATTACTTGATCTCAGAATGTTTGTTTTTTGCAATTTTTGGCGTATGCGATCTTGAAGCATATATAAACAAGTTTGACGGTTGGATCGTTGAAATTAGTTTCTAAGCTGCATATCCCATCAAAACGATAGATTCACTAACACTTGAGAGTTTATTTATACTTTCATCAAGTATAACATAAGATTTTGTGGTATCCATTAGTGTAAATATTTTAAATTGAAGATCGAATTCATTCATTGTATTTATATAAGGTCAATGAGTGTAGCTGCAAAAAATCATCAAAAGCAAAGTTAAAATAACCGTTAAATCGTGATTTTTCATTTATAACCGTCGAAAAGTTTTGTCTCGTTACTTGATCTCTGAATGTTTGTTTTTTGCAATTTTTGGTGTACACGATCTCGAAGCATATACAAACAACTTTGACGGTTGGATCGTTAAAACTAGTTTCGTACAATGCGTATCACATCAAAACATTAGATTCACTAACATTTGGAGTTTATTTATACTTTCATCAAGTATAACATAAGATTTTGTGGTATCCACTTGTGTAAACATTTTAAATTGACGATCAAATTTGTTTATTGTATTCATATAGGATCAAGGAGTGTAGCTGTAAAAAATCATCAAAATTGGAGTTAAAATAACCGTTAAATCGTGCTTTTTCGTTTATAATCGTCAAAAAGTTTTGTCCCGTTACTTGATCTCTGCATGTTTGTTTTTTGCGATTTTTGGCTGATGCGATCTCGAAGCATATAGAAACAAGTTTGACGGTTGGATCTTTGAAACTAGTTTCATACGATGCTTTTCTTATGAAGTTCAACCGTATATATATTTACTAAGTAGATTTTAATTTATTTATTTATTTCGTACTTATAATACTTAAGAGATTGACTGATATATATGAAAAAAAAAATTATTGTGAGTTTTTGTTAGAAAAATATATTATTGTGGGGTTTATGTTTAAAAAAATTTGAATTTGAAAGGAGGAAAGTCACATTTTCGGTAATTTTCATAATACTTTTTTTTTCCAATTAAATACTTTGCGTGACGCCTTAGTATGATCGTCGTGCAAAACAACTTTGCGCGACGTCGAATTAAACACCTACGTCGCGCAAGGTGTGATAATTTTGGCGGTATAATAGTGAAAAATAGGCGTTTTTTTTCAATTTTTCCAAAATTTTCCACTTTGCCCTCTTTATCTCCCTCAATTCGAACCCAAATGACAGCCCTTCTTTATCTCCCTCTCCTCCTTCTATTCAAACCTAACCCAACTGAACCCTCCTCCTTCTATTCGAACATAACCCAGAAATCTTGAACCATCCCTCTTTATCTCCCTCTTTCCTCTTCACAAATCTTGAACCCAAAATCCCGTCCCCTTTCTTTTCCCGTAGACCCCAGATCTCCTTCTCTCCTCTTCACAAATCTTGAACCCCAAATCTTTCCTCTTCACAATCTTGAACCCAAACCTGTCTTTCCTCTTAACAAATCTTGAACCCAAACGACAGACCTTCACGCAAATCTCGAAGCCGACGCGAATCAAGTCCCAAAATCAAGGTAAGGGTTTCTGATTTTCAATGGGTTTTTGTTATTTAGGGTTTAGGCTCAAATTGCAAGTTGATTTCTGAGTATTTTGTTGATGTATGTGTGTTTTGTGTATGAACATGAAATTGGCTTTTATTAATCTGATTTTAATTAAGGATGCATATGCCGTGTTAATTAAGGACCTTTTTAACAGGCCGGCGGCTGATGAACTTAAAATGCCTTCAATGACAAGTACATGGATATAGCTTCATTAGGTACATGTTTATAGTTTTATCATATTCTGTTTCACTTTCATAGAACCAAAGATCAAGATGATGTTTATAGTTTAAATTATGGGAAGAAAATTTAAATTTTGTGCACTGGAGAAGCACGCTACTTTTTCAGACGATACTTTGACAGATAGCTTGGTTTTGACGAGTGTCCCTTTGGTTTTGGAATTGCTTGCCATCCGTTTTCTTTTTCTTTTTCAGACGATACCTTGACTGCATAAGCAGCAACAACTTCACTGGTATTTTTCCTTGATGGTTTTTACCTTATTAAGTGTTCTGTG
The DNA here is from genome assembly GCF_963583255.1 of Pyrus communis. Lineage (NCBI taxonomy): Eukaryota > Viridiplantae > Streptophyta > Magnoliopsida > Rosales > Rosaceae > Pyrus > Pyrus communis. The sequence continues at coordinate 29,684,307 of NC_084805.1, forward strand.
TCTGTGGTATAGAAATCTCACTGTTTTCGATCAGGATTTTGCTTACTTTCTTGCTTTTTATCTTCATAATTTCAGAAAAAAGACTAATTATTTGGAAAAATTAGAGGCGACCTCATACAACATTTTGATTCCTTTAATGATTTATTTGGAAAATTTTAAGAACTAAAATGTATAAACTTTTGGTTCAGGGCTGAAAAGTTTCTAACAATGTTCTAAAATCCAACTAAGACCAGCCATGTGATACCCTGGCTTTTCCTATATAAATGGAGTATCCACCTACATGCACAGGGTGACCTAATTTATTAAGTTTTGGTCAGTTATATAAAGTCAATAACATTTATAAGGAAATATGGCTAATAACGTAGCCATATCATAATAAGCCTCATGGTCAAAATTTTCTCCAATGTTTTGTAATGATATATATATATATATATATATCTAGTTGTTCTGTATTTATGTAGTTGTGACAAGATTGGGGCTTGTTGATGGTGTTGATGGTGTTATGTGTTCTGTAAGTTGGTTAACCCATGTTGCGTAGAAGTAAAAGCTTGAAACTTTTAAAATGTCGAACTATCATGTGTGTTTTCTCTTCATAACCGTTTGTACATTTAAACTGAAATCATTGATGTGCATAGTTGTATATTGTGTTCATCGAAACTAATGGTGCTTTCTACCTTCATTTGGGGAAATAAGGTTAGTTTAGTTGATTAAACGCCATTGAGATTGAAAGTAATGGTGGTTTCTACTTTTATTTGGGGAAAATAAGGTAATTTATATTAATTTGAACATTATTGAGAATAAATTGTTTGAAAAAGTTTAGTGGAATCAGGATGGTTTTTTTTTTTTTTTTTTTTTTTTTTTTCCTTTTGGGTTTTTTTTTGGGGGGGGGGGGGGGGGGTGAACACATGTTTTTCCATTCTCTATCTAGTGTGGAGGTGTAAGGAGGACATGATTAAGTATGAAGAGAGTTGAATAATTTCATTCATAAGTTCTGGATTAAACGCCATTTAGATGACTTGATATAGCTCTCATACGTGAACTTCAAAGTGATGAAGTCCAACATGTGTTTCTGTACATTTGGTTTTCTTGTGTCTTTACTTCATGCTGCAAGAATGTATTCACTTTTATTAGTCCAAGTGGTGATTAGTTTCAAATGCAAGAAAGGATTAGTTTCTAATGTTATATTTTTATGGTTCAAAAAGTGTATAGATGTCGCAGTTGATCACTCGTCGTCGGAGTGTG